>NC_045633.1:34378461-34681491 GCF_009829155.1 Mustela erminea
AGCTTGGGCTCAGCTAGCTGGCTTGCTTTCCTACTTAAAAAAAAAAAAAAAAAAAGGAAAAATATAGGGGTGCCTGGGTTGCTCAGTGGGTTAAGCCTCTGCCTTCAGCTCAGGTCATGGTCTCAGGGTCCTGGGATCGAGCCCCACATCGGGCTCTCCGCTCAGCAGGGAGCCTGCTTCCTCCCCTCTCTCTCTGCCTGCGTCTCTGCCTATTTGTGATCTCTCTCTCTCTCTGTCAAATAAATAAATAAAATTTAAGAAAAAATAGACTTTATTTTCATTTATTTATTTTTTCAGTAAGCTCCATGCCCAACACCATGCCAACTCAGGCTTGAACTCACGACCCTGAAATCACATGCTCCACTGACTGAGCCACCCAGATGCCCCAAAATAGACTTAAAAAAATTTTTTTTATTTAAAAAAAAATTTTATTTATTGGTCAGAGGGAGAGAGAGAGAGTGCGCACGAGCAGGGGGACCGGGAGAGGGAGAAGCAGGCTTCTCACTGAGCAGGGGGTCCCATGCAGGGCTCGATCCCAGGACCCCAGGATCATGACCTTAGCCAAAGCCTAACGATTGAGCCACCCGAGAGCCTGAGATCACCCTGGCTTCTGACGATTGTTGTTGACCTTGATCCCCTGGCGGAGGAGATGTTTGTCAGGGTCCTCTACTATACACCGACCCTTCTCTCCCTGTTCCGTGCTGTCCTCTTTGGAAGGAGGTGACTATAGCCCACGCTTGAGGCAAGGGGGTTATGCTTCCCCTTAAGGAAGGTACAGCCTTTACGCTCATTTTTGGGGACTTTTCTGCCCTGGAGATTTGTCTCTTTTCCTCCCTTTATGTAGTCGGTCATTTATTTCTAGTAATACCTGCTTCTTTTTTGCCGCTCGTGTCCCGTGAGACTAAGAATTCAGGAGCTAGCCTTTGACGCTGGTTCAGACACACTTGGGCTCCTCTTGGGAGGGTCAGAGCCCAGTAAGTACGTGGTCACCCCACCCTCGAGGAACTCCCAGCCTGGTGTGTGTGTTGGGGGGGCGGGGTGGATGGCCAGCAGAAGCCACATCCACAGACCGCGCATCAGGCACTCCGATGGGGGTGACCACGCTATGTGGGCGAGTCCACGGGCCACCCCTGCACTGTCCAAGAGCTGCGTCTGAGGGATGAGATGGGCTTTGCTGTGTTGGCAAAACGATGAGCTTGCTCGTGGGGCAGAGGCCTCTGTGTGCGCAAAGGTGGGAGGCTCGAGGAACATGCGGTGTGTTCAGAGCGAGTGACACGGGACAGGTGGCTGGCGGAAGCCGTGGCCGGCCAGGACATCAGGACGTTAGGATATGTGGCAGGAGAGAAAGGCTGGGCTAGAACTAGGGGAGACTTTAGGGTCTGCTCCTGGGGGCAACCGTCATCTTGCTCACTTGGGGCACCGGAGAAGGCTTCTGCGGCTGAAGGTCAATGTGTGTCTCAAGGTCACTGTGCCCTTGGGGTGCAGGGTGAGGCCGGAGAGAAGCCAACGAGGAGGCTAGGGAGTCAATGGCTGGTGTGTGTGGGTGGGTGGGGGGGAAGTTGGGTGGGAAGAGAGGGCTGAGGCAGAAGCACTCCCTGAGCTTGACCCCAAGGTAGAGACCAAGGTCAAGAAGAGCCAGGGTCTGGTGTTCTGGAGTGGAGACAGACTGAAAGGTTGGGGGACGAGGTGCCTCCATTGGGATGCCAGGACCTGGGGGGCTGTGGGCCCCTTGAGAGCGTGCCGGGACAGGGAAGGCTCCTACTCTGCGCTCCTACTAAGCACCGGCCTCACTGTTCCCAGGAACAGAAGGTGATACCTTTTAGGCGATGGCTCTATGGTCCCTGGTCAATGATTTCTGATTCCTCCGTGTATCTGGGGGGCCGCTGAGCCCCAGACCCTGGGGGGACTCCTGGGCCCGGAGCCTGGAGGTTTCCATGGCTGAGGCCACAAGGAGGGACTCGTGGGTGTCCTGGGACCGAGAGGATCCTTGGGTAGAGATGAGCTGCAGGAAGGAGCTAGGTTGGGTTTCCCGCCGGCCGGCTGACATGCTAAAGGCTGGGATGAGGTGACTGCAAGAAAAGAAACGAAACTTGAAACTCAGGAGCCTGGCTGCGTGCTCAGGTGTGTGTGGGGCACTTCCTACTGCCTGGGTGGCGAGGCTGGAACTGGGTAGGCTGTGTGGGGGTCGGGGAGAGCCGTGGAGTAAGGGTGGTGACTCCAAGCTGCTGGCGGCCGGCCAGCCCCCCTGGGGCTCTGCGGCCCCCCCAGCTGCGCTGGAGAGAAAGCAGGGGTGTGCAGAGGGAGGGCGGGCGGGCGTGACGGAGTGCTCCGGGTGGTTCCCCGGGCACACATCAAGAGTTCAAACCCGGTAGGTTAAGCCCTGCCATAAAAAGGACACTGAAAAAGAAAAAAGTTCAAACCTGACCACTGGCGCGGCTGCTCTGGACTCGGCCCCGTCTCCCACTCCCCGGCTGGTGGGGCAGGTGGGGTCTGGGGCCCTTCCTCGGAGCTGGATGCATCCAGAGCCGGGAGCCACGGGGAATGAGGGCTGCAGGCCGGGCTGGGTCAGTGGGTGCACCCGGCAGGGGGACCGAGAAGCTGTAGAAGCTGGACTGACGGGGTCCGAGGAGGCAAGGGGGTCAGGATCTGAGGGCCGGAGCCACCCGACCCGGGCCAGAGGCGCGGAAGCCAGGCCTGGGGGCCACTGCAGCCAGAGGGAAGAGTAATGTGATTTCTGAGTCACCTGGAATTGGGGTGATGCCACTTAGGATCCCTAGACTTAGATCCCGGATGGGTCTGGTTCCCGGGCAGTCAGTCACTGCTGACTCACTGGCTTCCAACCTGGGAGTCCCCAGGTCAGCCGGCTGGTTTCTCTCTCCCTCTCGGTGTGTCATGAAAACAGAAACAGATTCTCTGCTGTGTTGTCAGTAGGCGTGCGCCCTGCCCTGGCGGCTTGGAGGGCAAGGGTGCTGGGTTCCAGGCTCGTCTGGGGCTCCCCCAGCGGGGCGGAGAGGAAGCAGTTTGGGAAGACACCAGCTACTGGCTCTGCCCGCCGGAGACACGACCCAGCCTAGCCCAGGGCCAGCGGGCCGCTCTGGGGGTCAAGGCTGATCCTGGGTCAAGATGACCGCCCCCCACCCCCAGCCCCGGCCCCCATGAAGTCCCGTCTCCCCTGCCCTGAGGCTCCTTCATCTACCTGAAAGCAGGGCCGCCCTCCTGTCTCTCATTCTCCAATTAACCTGCCACACTGGCCCAGGTACTTGCCCACGAGTCACAGCTGACTGGGCCTGCCCTTGCTCAAAGACTGTCTGTGGCTCTCCTGTGCCCCCAGACTCCTGGGCTGAGCACTCAAGGCCTCCCCTGATACGCCCAACTTGCTTTTCAGCCCAGCTCTGTGGTCTGTTGGCTCCAGACCCCACAAAGCCCCCCTCCCCACAGAGGCCCTCCCCTACCCCACCCCTCCTCATTTCCCTTTTTGGAGAATTCTCTCTTCCACCTGCCACTTCCTCCAGGAAGTCTGCCCTGGGCCCTGGGTGCAGCCGGCTCCTTCCTTTGCAGAGTTCACACAGAGCTGGCCTCTCTGGTATAGGAAATTGTCTATTCCGATCCGGGGGCCTTGAGGGCAGGTGCTGGCCAGACTCCCCACTGAGCTCCACGTCTGGCCCTGGGCCTGTCCAGTGCAGGAGAGAGGGTGGGTGCAGAGGATGAGCCCCAGAATCAGGCAGGGCTGGGTGTGAATCCTGGTCTTGTAATTATTCCAGTGGCCCTGAACATCGCATCAGCTCCCAGAGCCTCAGTTTTCTTATCTCTACAATGGGAACAATGACACCCCTGTGTAGTTTTATAGAGAAAATGTTTTCTCGTAATACTAAGGGCCTCAACCTGGTGCCTGGCCCATCTCAGACATTCGGGAACTATTTGCTGACCAACAGCCTGGAAGGGTCTGGTAGAAGCAGGTTCCCTGGCTGGGCAGGGGTGGGGCTGGGCGGGATGGATGCCTCAGATTAGAGTCCTCAAGGATGCCCTGACCTCTAAGTTCTCTCCTTCCACGGCTTCTGGAAAATTGGAAGACACAGCCGGCCTAGACAGGGCTGCCTTGAAGTGGGTAGGGGGCGTGGGGGCAGAGGGACAGGGGTGGATGGGGAGGAGGTCTCATGCCCGGGGCCCAGCATGGCCCTCGCTGAGAAGTAGGGGAGTGGCCTGTTGGTGAACGGCTGGACAGCGGGGTGCGATGGTGTGGATGGCGCCCGTCACCATAAACACGGGGCCCTTTGAAAGGGCCACCCCAAAGCTGGGATCCAAGGCACACATTTAAGGAAGCCGTTTAAAACTCACTCAGTCCCGTCCTCACTGTAGGTCTCCCCCTCACACAATCCTTGCCCCATCTGACCTCTGTCAAACCAGCCTCATTCGGGGCCCCCCCCACACCCTCTCTCTCTCTGAACCCAGCCCTCCCCTCTGCCGGGGGCGGCCAGCCCGGCTTCTCTTCCGTGGAACTGCCACCCTCTCCCTCGGCCCACGCAGGGCCCAGACTGGGGGCAGCACAGGCTCAGCCAGTCTGACCAGGCCGGGCAGTCGGGCCTCTGGCACAGCCAGGCCTGTCATTAGCCCATCCCGAGCCAGTGGGGAGGACGGTCACCGGTGTGGGCTGTCAGGCCGAAGGCCGAGGGCCACGCGCTCAGCTTGGGGCTGGGCCTCCACTTCCGAGCCCAGGAACTGTGGCTTTCTGGGGCCTGTCCTCTGGGCCCACCAGACCCCTGTCAGGGCGGCCAGAAGAATCCCAGGGGGCCAAACGGGCTCATCTCGTGGGCCCCGGCTGTGTCTTCACTGCGCCTCCCAGAGCCTGGGAAGGAGGCCTTGTCATCATCCTTACCCAGATGAGGAAATCAGTTGAGAGAGTTCAAGGCTGTTGCCCAATGTCACAGAACGGGTCGTGGCAGAGTTGGGACGCGACCCAGGGAGGGCTGGGCTTATTTCAGAGGACAGCCACAAAGGGGCCTCTGCATCTCCTCCCAGATTTGGAGCGGCTGGCGGGGCTGGAGGTGACCGCCTGTTGCCGGAAGCCTCCTGGAGCTCCTGCCCTGGAACAATGCAGGGAGATGCTCTGAAGGGACCCTTGGTGACACAGTGTGTGTAGTCACCAAGGACTGTGACGTCCCGTTGCAGATTATTTACGGAAATTTAAATATCTTAGAACATAGTGGCATTGTCTCTGCTTAAAAAAAGAGAAAAGGATCTTAACTTGAGGCTGTGGGCTGAGAAGTTTGTGAACTTCTGCAGAAATAAATGGTTTTTAAAGAATATATTTTATTTATTTATTTGACAGAGAGAGAGAGAGGCAGGGGCAGAAGCAGATTCCTTGTTGAGCCGGGACCCCGATGCGGGACTTGATCCCAGAACCGAGGACCATGACCTGAGCCGAAGGCAGAAGCTTCACTGACGGAGCCACCCAGGCGCCCCAGAAATAAATAGTTTTGGACCAACTTTCAGCTAGACTAATTTTTGAGCTGACAGTGAGTCCGTTTCCTTGCAGTCTTCAAAAAAAAAAAAAAAATCTGCCTGATTTTATAAGGATCAGAATGTTATGTTAGGTGTGCGTGGATGGGGGGGTGGGGGGGTATAGCTCTGAGCTGACACCAGCTCTCCTGGTCTTCGTGTCCTTGTTCCCAGGAAATAAGGAGGAAAGTTCTCGGAACTCAGGTCTGTTTGGCCCAAGGAGATTCTTCTGGACGTCCGGGTAGGAGTCCAGCAGGCTGGTCCCTAGAAGGACACAGGCTCTAAGCTCAGAAGACAGAGGAATGGCTGGGTTTGGATGGGAGACCGTAGCTGTCCTTTTCCTAGGGATGCCGGGGGAGCGGACACAGGGAACTAAGTGTGTGCACAGGGTTGGGGTCGGAGTTGTGATTCTGGGCTTGACTGAGCCCCCAGGGCTGTGGGGAGGAGAAGCCTAAGAAGTCCCAGCTCCCTTCGTGGGAGCAGAGCCCGTGGGAGGCTCCTTCCTCCTCATTGGTACCGCACTTGCCAGTTGACAAGGCTTTTTCACACCCTCCTCTCGTGCGACAGGTGCCTTCGATAGGGGAGGAGCGCCAATGCCCTCATTTGACAAAGAGGGGAAGTTGAGGCTGAGAAGGAAACCGGCCTCTCCAAGGTCCCACGGTTGGCAAGATGCTACTGAGCTGGGCAGGGATGGGTGAACTGATCTGGGGAAGAGGGCTGTTCTGGAAAAAACCGGCATTGTAATACCATTCTATCGGCCTAAAATTAGTGAGGATTGGGAGGAAAAAAAAGGAAGTGCCAGCCCTCACCTCCTTACCTAAGAAGCAAAGAGGGTGGGTGTCAAACCCATTAGATGTCGCAGCAGAACGTTGTTTAAGCGGTTAGGAGCGGCAGGTCCGGGAGCCAGAGCCGGAGCCAGAGCACGTGCAGGAAAAGTGTCTGGTTTCTCCTGGTGTTTTTCCTGCAGCAGATGGGTGGGACCCTGCCAGGACCTCCTGGTGTAAGTCAAGCCTCCACAAATATTTCTCCAGCTCCACTCATGTGCAGAGCTGCTCCCGGGGACCTCCTGTTCCTTCTGCATACCTGGGCCCACAGCCCCATCCTGGCTCCCCATAGACCTGCCCTGCTCTGGGCCCCCCCTTGCACCTGCCCTTCCCCTGTGCTCAGGCCCTCCCCCTGCCTGTGATGTGCTTGGCTGAACTGGGCAGGGAAGGAAAGCTTCTTAGTCACTTCTTTGAGCCACAGATGGAAAGTTCTAGGGCCCATGTGCCCCCCACCCCCACTCCTATTTTTCCAAATGCCAGTTGGCTGTGTCGTAAGAAAACAAGGGCAGGAAGTGGGCAGGGGCGGGGGTGGGGCGGGTCGGGGGTCTGGTCATCTGGGCAACCCACTTCTGGACTCAGAAAGCTTACTGTGGGGCTGGGACCATGGATGAGGGGGCCCTGGGTTAGGAGGCCCAAGCCCTCAGCCTTCTCTGGGCCTCAGTTTACCCATCTGTGCAAATGCTGTCAGAGTCCCTGCCCTACTTACTTTCGATGAGGTCATCACAGGAAAGCACTTATTGTCAATCTGGAAAGGTACTTATCTCTGTTGTTCAGCCCGGGGGCATCTGCTGTTCCTCCGAGCCTTGTAAGGAAAACCTGGGAGGTGTGGTGCCAGCAGAAACCATCCCTCTGTGTGTGTGTGTGTTGGGGGGGAGGGAATGCAGGGCAGGGTAGGGGGGCATTTGGGAACCAGGAGAGAGCCGCCTGCCTTTCTGAGTGTCGCAAGCATTCACTGAGCACCCCTGCTTCTGTCCTCCGGGATCCCCCAGCCTCACCCACCTCAGAGGGGGTGGCTGTTTGCATCGCCAGCCGCAACCCAAGACCTCAACTTCCCCACCATGTTGTCCCAGCCGACCCTGTGATTTGTCACACCATCCACACGAGATCGCAAAGGCCTCCCGTGGGCCCGGGGCTCACAGATGACTCCAACCGAAATCACGCGTGCTTGCCCATTCTCCCGTAGGAAGCTGGGGGACATGGGGCCACCCCAGGGGGCCGGTCTTGGTGCTGGACGGTGCTGGGAGCTCAGGGATGCCTTGGAGCCCTGTCGGTGGTGACCGTGTGGAGGGGGAGGGGTTCCCTTGATCTATCCGGGATGAGTGAGGCCCAACCACTGTTCCCCGTAAAGACCCCCCGCAAACCCTGCTCTTTCTTTCACCTCCGTTCGGTTTCGAGAGACATCGTTCCAAGGTGTGTGGACCCCTCTCTGCCTGGCAGCCCTTGCCCTAGCTCCTCGGGGCACGCTCCGTGATATTCGGGGCAGAGGTTTCTGGCCTTTTCTCTCGAGGCCCCTCCCCCAAAACCTCAGGGTCTGGTCAGACTGGATTCCTCCGGGTTCCTAGAACCAGCTGCATTTCCCCAGGCTCCCGTACCTTTGCCCTCCATGTTGCTTCTCCCCAAATGTCATCCTTCACCCAGACCTGCTGCCTTGCACAACTCCCAGGGGCCCCATGCGTGGTGATTCCCGCCTCCAGCACAGAACTTGAGACTACAGCCACCCCTCTCCCGCCTCCCCCGGAGTTGTGCCCTGCAGCCCCCCCCCCTGCCCCCACCGAAGCCCCCTCCCCGCGTTCCACCTCCACCCAGTTTCTGTTCTTTCTTCCAGGTCTCATGGGACTTTGCCCCCACCCTGGCTTTATCTGACCACGGCAGCGTGTGTCTTCCCAGAGTAAACAGGGCCTGGCCTGGCTCTAGGTGACCTCCCCCACTCAGTTCTGTCAAGCGGCTTCAACCCTGGGAGGGAACTGGCTGAAACTCTCCTGGTTGGGGAAAGTTTTCAGCCCAAAGACTTCCTCTTCTGGCAGGGCTGGGAAGCCCGGTAGTGGGAAGGGAGGGGACGGCAGGTGACAGATCCAGGAGTCCTGGTCCCCCAGCTCCTTGTTCTCCAAACCACCCTCATGAGGCCGCCACGGAAATCCCCCGGGAGGCAAGGGCGGGGGGTGGGGTGGGGGAATGGTGAGCCTTGCCGTAGCAGTGATGGGGCCGGTGGGGACAGGATAAGGACAGGACCGCTGGAATCAAGGTGGGGCCGCTCTCTGACATTCCCCGACGTCAACTCAGACCCTCTCCCTGACCATGCCACCCTGTCCGCCCAAAGCCTGGAATGAGGGAGCGCGGAGGTATCGGGATCCTGGTCTTCAGGACCCTGACCCTGGCTGGGGCTCACTGCCCCATGCGTCCAGGTGCCTGCGAGCTGTGACTCAGTCAGGGTCTGTCTCCAGGCTGACCTCAGCTACTAGGCTGGAGGCAGGGGGAGAAGGCAGTTTCCCCCAAGACTGGCTCTCCAGGATTCTGACTCAGGGGCCCAGGGGCTGAGGCCTGGAAGTGCCTTCCAGTTGGCCCGGGTTCAGGAATCCAGAGAAACTGGTCAGGGGTGGGGGCAGGTCCCAGGACGGAAACCCCTCCCTCTGCTCCCGCCCCCACTGCAGAGCCATATAACCGCTCAGATCTGCAGCGCCGGAATCTGAGCGCCAGAGCTTGCCACTGCGAGGAGCTACTGGTCTTCTGGAGCTGGGGAGCTGAGCCGAGGCTTCTGGACTCCGAGTGAAAGTCGTCCCTGCGGACACCGAGGGTCCGCCCTCCACGCGCTTGGATTCCTACAAAGCCCCTGCGCCGGACCCCCGCCGCTTTCCAGGCCCCCCGAGCCCCGCCCCTCCCCGCCCCCACAGGCGCCGAGCCATGGCCTCGATGGGGCTGCAGGTGATGGGCATCGCGCTGGCCGTGCTGGGCTGGCTGGGCGCTATCCTGAGCTGCGCGCTGCCCATGTGGCGGGTGACGGCCTTCATCGGCAGCAACATCGTCACGTCGCAGACCATCTGGGAGGGCCTGTGGATGAACTGCGTGGTGCAGAGCACCGGCCAGATGCAGTGCAAGGTGTACGACTCGCTGCTGGCGCTGCCCCAGGACCTGCAGGCGGCCCGCGCCCTCATGGTCGTGTCCATCCTGCTGGCCGTGCTGGGCGTGCTGCTGTCCGTGGTGGGGGGCAAGTGCACCAACTGCGTGGAGGACGAGAGTGCCAAGGCCAAGACCATGATCGTGGCGGGCGTGGTGTTCCTGCTGGCCGGCCTGCTGGTCTTGGTGCCGGCGTCCTGGACGGCCAACACCATCATCCGGGACTTCTACAACCCGCTGGTGGCCTCGGGCCAGAAGCGGGAGATGGGTGCCTCTCTCTACATCGGCTGGGCCGCCTCGGGGCTGCTGCTGCTGGGGGGGGCCCTCCTTTGCTGCAACTGCCCCCCGCGCACCGACAAGCCCTACTCGGCCAAGTACTCCGCCGCCCGCTCCGCCCCAGCCAGCAACTACGTGTAAGGTGCCCGCTACTCAGCTCTGTCCCGCCAGCTTTGTCCCTCCAAGACTGAAGGTGTAGCCTGTGAGCCCAGGACGGGGCTGCAGGCTGCCTGGGGTTGGGCAGGCGGGGGACTGAGCCAGGCCGCCGGCCGGCAGCAACTCAACCCGTTCTGGCCTCCCCGGACACCGAACCCGAGGCTCTCCCATGCCAGCAAGGATGGACAGAAAGACTCTGTGCCTCCCTCTGCGGAAGGGCCTGTGGACACAGGAGAGGAGGCGAGAAGTCCCAGGGTGTGGCGGGCTGGGGGAGCTGGCTCCTGCTGGTCAGGACAGCTCAGCCCTGAATTCGCTTGGGCTCTGCCTCCGAGGGGGTGCCCTGCCCATTCCTGTGTTGTCCAGGAGAAGGCTCGGGCCTCGCTCAGCCACCTGACTGTGGAGCCAGAGGTGACACAGAGTTGACAGACGGGTTTGGAGGGGAGGGTTGAAGGTGCTGCAAACTGGTTTGGGTAGTGGTGGGGAGGAGGCCATGGAGGCTGCCCAGACAGCCCGCACCCCTTCCTGTCCCCACCCGACGGCCTCAGGGCTCTGCCTCGGCAGCCCCCGCAGCAGGACCCCAGGACTCTCCTGACTTGCGACATCTGCCACCGCTGCCAAGGTCCCTGGACATCCTGGGGACAGCCGGGAAGGGGGGATGGTCTCTCTCGGGCCTGCCCTCCCGGGAAGTCCTGGGCCTTTTTCCTGCCTGCTCTGTGGTTTGTTTTGTAACTGAAGGAGATCTGTTTGTCATGGTCATTACTGTTATTTTCTACAATAAATGGGACCTGTGCACAGGAAGACCGTACGGTTTCTGATTTCAGCCCTGAAGGTGGGCAGGGGTGGGGTCGGCAAGGAGCAGGACCACTGTGATGCGGCTGCGGCAAGAATGCTTAAACTGGTTTTGAGAAATTGGGACAAATCAGAGCTGGCCCTCAGTTCTGGAGTGACCTTGCTTAAAGCCCTTCATTTGTTAGAAGGTAAAGCCATATGTAGGAGACACAGCTGTGTGCCCAGCACCGTGGTAACGAGCTGGGGACCCCAGGAGGGAGGCCAGGGGAGTGGGCCACCTGCCCTCTCCCCTTCTTTGTCCCGGCTTTGTCTGGGAAGCCAGGCTGGTCCGCTCACCCTCCAGGTCCCGTGTCCTGGCCTTGGCCGGGGTTGTCCCCTGCCCTGTTGTGGGTCTGGAATGTCCTTTCCCCTTTTCCCCAGGCCTCTGAATCCTGCTCATTCTGAAGGCCCGGCTCCCAGGCTCCTTCCTAATGAGCCTCTAAGACACACCGGGCTTCCGGACTCTCTATAAAAAGTCAAGATGAGGAATGGGAGTCGTGGATATGTGAAAGGATTCGGTCAAGGCCAAGGGCATGAGCACGGGTCTCCTGGTCCTTCAGTGAGGGTGGGAGGACCCGCCATGATGGCAGGAGTCACAAGGTCACAGCTGCGATCCCATGGTGCCTGGCTCAGGGAAGTCTCAGTGGGAGCCTCTGCTGTTCCGTCTCGCCTCACTTCCGTCCTCAGGGACAGGTGTCCCCTTCTTGGGGGAGAGAATCAGCCAGAGTCCTGGGGCCCTCTGGGACTCATTTAATAGGCAGAACTCCCTGAGGGGCAAGCTGGGCACAGGGACCCCATTTTATAGATGAAGCAGAGGCCCAGGATGGGCATGGCTGAGGGCACGTGGAGGGTCAGAGGTCAGTGGGGGGCTGAGGACGGGGCCTGACTCCCTCCATCTGGGCCGCCTCCCGCTTTCGGTACAGGTAGACGATGCCGGAGATGAAGCCATCATTGTCAGTTCCAGGCCCCACCTCAAGCTCGGAGGTGGCCAGTTCCCAGCGGTCCACAGGCCAGGCCACGAGGCGTTGCCACGCCCCGGCCTGCTCCAGCCCGTCCAGCGCGGCCTCCAGTGCCTCCTTGTAGCGCAGGTTGGATGGGTTGGTCCTGGTGGTCAGACACACCAGCCCCCCTGGGGCGGACGGGGTGGGGGAGAGTGAGTGGGGGAGGGGCAGGAGGCCGGTTTCCAGGCTCGAGCCCCACCCCTACCCCCCCTTCCCCGGATGTTTGTCCCTTTCTGCTCCTGTCCTCAAGGGTGTCCTCAGGGGCATATATCCTCCAAGCTTTGTCCCCCGGCCAGCCTTTCTCCACCGCCATGCTCGCCGTTCCTGCCCCCAGGGGTACCCTCTGCTCCCTCAGCCTCACAGCCTCCTACGTGCCCATCCAGGCCCCCGTGTCCTTTATCCTGGAAATTCTTGGCTTCCCCCCTGGACAGGGCGACTCCAACCTCACTGCTCACCCAGCCCCTCTGCGGGAGGACGTGGCAGCGTCTGGAAGCACAGGCAGGAAGCACTCTGGGCCTCGGGCAAGTCCTCTCACCTCTCTGGGCCTGTCTTCCCAGCTCACGGAGTGGGGCTGATTCCCGCGGGGCATAGGAAGGACTGCGGAGTCCTCAGCCCCGGCTCAATGAATGAATGAATGAATGACCTATCCCTTCAGGTCTTCTCCAGACACCCAGAGCGTGCCCAGTGCAGGCTCAGATAGTGTCTGGAGGGCTTCCTGGAGGAAGGGGTGAGGAGGAGCAGGGCCTTGCAGGGTGGGTGACGGGGTTCCGTGAGAGGAAAGGCTCCAATGCAGGGGAGCCTGTGCCATGTGGACAGATAGACAGGGCTCTGGCCAGCTGAGGGGCCTGATGAGCACGGGCTGGGCTGGTTCTGCGGGGAGCTCCCTGTTCTCTCAAGCCCCATCACTACCTCTCTCTCTGACCCCTCTCCAGACCCTGCTTCTGTCAGCCTCCACAGTTCCCTGAGGCCGAAGCCTGCCCAGACCTGCCCAGGCTTAGCCACAGGCCCTACTGGGCCCAGCGAGGCTCTGTCATTCCCCTTTCCGCCGGTGACTTCCCTGTGGCTGTCTTCCTGACTTCCGGTTTCTGCCTGTGGCCGCGTTCCCATGTGGGCCACCCTCACTGCCACCGCACCCCCCCCCACCCCCGTCTCTGACTCCTCAGAGCGTGGGCCTGGCCCTCTTCCTGCCACCACCATCCCATGGGGACAGGGGGTCTGCCACTGCTTGGAGGTGAGGAGACAGAGCCAGAGAGGACAGCAGAGCTGTCCCACGGATAAGAGGCCAGCTGGCTCCGCATCTGCCCTGCCTGTTGGCCTGGGTCTGTTGCTGGTGGCCGCTGGAGGCTAGGATGCAAGGCTAGGCCGTGGGACCCCGCTTGGCCCGAGGGGCTCTGAGGCTGGCTGGCTGTTGCGTGGCGAGGGGCAAAGTGTGTGCCTGGGGTTGGATGGGCTGCTCCTCACCTGGCTTGGTAACTCGCAGAAGCTCAGGTATGGCACTGCAGGGTACCTGGCCGTCACTGAGGGCCCCCACTATCAGCACCGCATCGAAAGTCCCTATGCAGGACAGGAGAGGCGCTGTGGGGTTGTGTCTTTGTCACGGCCTCATGATACCCATCAGGAGAGACTGGGCCTGCCCCTTGTGCCGGGAGTGGGGGGCCCTCTCCTGGGCTGAGGTCCGATCATGGGGTGGAGGGCTCAGAGAGGGGCTTAGTGAGGCTCTGGGGGGGGGGGCTTAGTGTGGGATGAGGGGTGTGGAGGGGGACAGAGGCTGGCCAAGAGAAAGGGGCACTGGCTAGGTGTCTGGGTGGAAGGGGAAATACCTTCAGAACTGGGCAGAGGCTCTTGGCCCAGGATGCAGAGACTGAGGTGCTGGTAGAGGCCACGGGCTCGGGCCTGGTCCAGCATCTCTGGGCTCCCATCCACTCCGTGCAGCTGGAGGAAGCCCCGAGCGTGCAGCTGAGATTGGGGGTGGCGGGTGGGGGACTTAGTCACAGTTCGGACCTGCCATCTCCCGACTGGGTCTCTGAACCCGGGGAGGGCAGTGCGCCCTGCCGTAAATGCAGTCCGAGTGTTTGGGACCCGTGAGTCAGACGGGCGGGTGGGGGTGGGGGCGCAGAATTCTGGGGCCAGGGGTGAAAGGAAGTCCGAACAAGTGGGGAGCTCAAGAGAGGGCAGGGGACCCGGGGAGGCCTCACCTCGGCAGCCACCAGGCCGGTGCCACAGGCCACATCCAGGATCCGGGCAGCATGAGGCGGGCCCGGAAGGGCTTGGGTAAGGCAGTCCACTGCGAGGCGTGGGGCACGGTACCGCAGGGCGGCGACGTCCTGGGGACAGAGTTTTGAGAGCCGACGGGCACCCAGTGTCCCACTGTTTGAGGGACTTCCGTGCAGGGTTGTCTAGGAGTCAGCCAGGCCAAGCTGTGTGTGTGTGTGTGTGCTGGACTCACCAGGGCTCTAGCCCTGCAGGGATTTCAGCACGAGATGCTTTTCCTCTGCCAGAATGAGAGAGTCGGGGCCCAGCCCACCGCTGAGAACGGCTCTGTGGGCCAAGGCAGCGCTCTCTTCCTAGTCTGCAGTGACCCCTCAAGGGGCACCTCCTCCAGGCAGCCAGCCGTTCTGCCCGGGCTGCTGTACCAGGGTGGGGAGGTCTTGGTTCCTGATCTCTAGGGCCTGCTAATGTGGAGCCACAGGACTGGCCCGAGGGTAGGGTCTGTGTGGCTGAGCCGAAGAGGGGCTGGTCCTCGAAGGGGGCAGGACTGCAGGGGCTCACCTCGTTCTCACAAGCCACCCGGGGTTGGGGAAGGGGGTGAGGCTAACTGCCCCCACTTTACAGATAGGAAGGTTGAGGCTGGGCGAGCACGAGAAGAGGAGGGAAGCCGGGCGGGTTTACCTGGTCGTAGTCCGCAGCCCAGCGCCCATAGAAGTGCAGCTTGCGGCCCAGGTCGGTGATGCCGTGCAGGGCCCCCACCCGGGCCCGCGCCTCGGACAGGCTCCCGCCCTGCTCCTGAGCCATGCTCCTGCGGGGACGCAGCCTGGGTACCCCGGGCCGCCGCGGCCTCCCCCAGGCCCGCCCCTCCCCCCGCCGGGCCCTTGCACAGGCGGTGACAGCACGCGCGGAGCTTCGGGGCTGGCGGGAAGGTGGTCCCCGCCCAGCGGGAGGGAGGACCCGCCCCCACTCCCCGTCCCCGCAGCGGCGAGCCGGTTGCCAGCCCCGGGGGCACCTAAAGAGGTCGGGGGTCGGAACTCACCTTCAGTCCCCCCAGCGCGCAGTGCTCAGCGCGGCGGAACTCGGGGCGGGGCCTGTACGCCGAGTCTGGCTCCGCCCCCACCGCCCTCGCGGATTGGCTGTCCGCTCTCAGAAAGTACCCAATCAAAGGAAAGCGCTGGCCACCGCCCCTCCACCATCAGCCAATGAGCTCAAAGTTCTCTCGCCTGGGAGGCCCTGGGCTCCTCCTAGACGTTGTCAGGGTTTCCCGGTGCAGGAGCAGCTCCGCGCCCTCCCGGCTCTCGACGTCCCATGCGTGCTTTTAGGTTTAGGAAGTGGGAGCCTCTGAAGTCTTATGGGCAGGAGGGGGACCAGCCTTCATTCTTAGAACGGCCACCTCGGTCTGGGCAGCGCCATCCAGCAGAACCTTCTCTGGCCGCGGAAATGTTTCGTCCCGGGCTGCTGCTGGATACAGTAGCCACCAGCTGCGGTGACCATCTGACATGTGGCAGGTGCTACTGAGGAGCTGAATCTTAAGTTGCATTTTGTTTCTATAATTTAAATAGCAATCTGTGGCCAGGGACCTCCGTATGGGACCGCGCCGGGGTCCTTGCTACTAGTCCCAGGACTTGCTACTGGTCCCAAGACTTGCAACCTCGGTGTCAGCATCTTTAGCTGGGGTTCCTCCTGGGGACGCCCTTAGGGGAACTTGTAAGACATGCAAATCCCGGAGCCCCTCCACAGATGGAGTGAATCAGAATCAGATTGCTAGGCGGGGAGGGATGCCCCAGAAACCCTCTTTAAACAGACTGTCCCGGTGATTTCTGTGCGGCTCGCTAGTTGCAGAACCACTAGCCTAGAGGACCCTTGGGGATCGAGATTTGGGCAGGAGGAGTTTGGGAGCCTGTCGCCGTTGTCCAGGAAGGAGGTGATGGCACCGTGAGCTTGGAGAGCAGTCGTGGCTGTGGAGAGAAACGGATGAGGTTCAGAGATGTTTTGGCGGTAGAAGGAGCAGGGCTTTGGTAATTGGGAGTGCGTGGCCTGGGGAAGGGAAGCAAACTGTTGGGAGTTAAGCCTTTGGAAATCTTATGGGCAAGATGGTGCCCAATCTTTGGGTTGATGACGGTGCCGTTCATAGCAAGGGAAGCTGGGGAGGAGGACCAGGTTTGGGGCAAAGAGAACACTCACAGTTTGAGAGTGTTGAGTTTGAAGTGTCTGTGTGAAGATGTCTAGATGTCTAAGATGCCTAGGAGAAGATGTCTAGGAGGCTGTTTGATGCCAGGCTGGAGCTCAGGGGAGAGGGTCATGCCTCAGGGCCTCAGGATCCAGCTTGGGAACCCCCAACCCTTCAGGGAGGAAGAAGAGTGTCTAGGAGAGCTGGAGAGAACCCAGAGACGTCAGGAGTGATGCCAAGAATCGAGTGTTTCAAAAAGATGTGGAATGGCCAGCACGGAGGTAGTTTCAAATGAGGTTTTGGAAGTGAGCCCTGACTACAGGGATGTGGAGGTCTTTGGGGGCCCAGGTAGACCCTGAGAGTGGCCACCAGTGGCCACGTTTGCCTCCTCTTTCTGAGTTAGACGTTGTGCCCCAGGCTCCCCTGCCCATGGTTGTGGCCATGAGGCTGAATTCTGGCCAATAGCAGGTGGATGGTGGTGACACTCTCTATTTCCAGACCTGGACTATAAACACCCTCACCCAATCCTCGAGGGAGGGGCTCCGAGGACCGAGGAGAATGGGGCTGCCAGACGACAGCATCTCGGACCCCCAGTGATTGCGCATAACCGTGCCCTCCCCACCAACCTGCATCCGACTGTAACAGGAGCAAGAAATCAACCTCATGGTGTTGAGCCACTGGGATTTCAGAATTGTCTGTTACAGTCACTTGTCATTTCCCTTAATTCGTCCAGTGATGTTGACAAGACCAGTTTTGGGGGAGTGGAGGAAACCCAGATTTCAGCTGTCACCTGCCAAGGTCCAAACCCAGATCTGCTTTAGTCCAAAGGCGTACAGGGAACGTGTTGGGAATCCGTTATGTTCGGCTGCAAATAACAGGGCACAGGCAACCGCTCTGACTTAAAGGCAGAGAGACCGACAGGGCTCGTCATGGAAACTGAGACCGGGGAGTCTGGTCAGAGGCTCAGTCATGCCATCAGGGACCCACACTCTTGTCATCTCCCTTTTCTGTCACCTTTTGCACAGAGGCCTCTGTGCTCAAGACTCTCACCTCCTCGTGATTTCTGTATCTCCAGGCAGCACAGGATGAAGGGGAAAGGGCAGAAAGGGAGGCCCGCTCAGACTACTCATCATCACCAAAGCTCCATGGGGAGCCCATGGCTGGGAATTCTACTTCATTCTATTGGCCAGACTGGGTCCCCGGCTGCCCCGGAGAGGTCGCTAGCAGGTGAATCGGGGTTGGGTGGAGGGAGGTTGGGAACAGGGGACTGGCCCAGTCAGCCGACAGTGTGGGCCCCATCGCTATGGCCTCGTGTTCCGTTTAGGCCAATAAAAATGTATTGTGTACCTTCTGTTTATCAGGCCCTGGGCAGGGCACTGCTGTTACAAGGATGAGTCAGAAACAACCCCCACTCTAGCCGGGCCCAGGGGGCTGGGGAGTCGGGTGTCTTCTCCTGTTCAGGCTCTGCTCACTATCCTCAGTATCTGTGTGCAGGCTTTTCCTTCGGAGCGCCCCCCCAACCCCCCGCCCGGTGTCTAGGACCACTCCTTTGTCTGGGTGGGGGTAGGAGGGACGCTGTGATCTTGAAAGATGTCGTCATGAAGAATGAGCCTTTAAGCAAAGTGGAGAACCCCAAAGGCAGTCCTATTGGATCATCAGAGGGAACCTGGGGAGGACCCGGCTGGGCTGCCCATCTGTCCCCATAGTGCCTCAGTGCCTCCGCTCAATGGTGCCCCACACCCTGGTGGGGGGACTGCGTCGTTTATGGGCACCAGTATGGCTCCCATAGCAACGGCTTCTAGACCGTGGTGGAGAACAAGACTTGCCATGGGGCGTTCCTGATGGGAGCTGGTAGTCTCAGGATGGGATACTGCTTTGCTACTCCCAGGCCTGGGCCCCAGACCCCACTGACTTCTCTCCCCAGAGCCCACTTGATTCCTTCCCCTCCGGAGCCCCAGGACCCCATCCTAGCCTCAGGACAGGAGGTGTTTCTCGGACACGCCAGCAACTTCTGAGTCCTGTTATCAGCCCTGATTAGTCCTAAACTTTGGAAACCCAAAGCCTTTCCTGTGTGTTCGGCTGACAATACCCTTTCCTGGAGCACCAGACCATTTGGGGGAGGTGAAAAGGAGCAGTTTATGTTTCAAAGCTGTTGTGTGACCTCACAGATGTACGAGCCCGAGGCCAAGGGCTGCGGGTGGCGGAGGTGAGTCACCCTGTGGCCAGAGTGAGTGGCGGGAAAGGGTCAAGTGGATGAGGATGAGGCCGCGATGGCCCCCAGGCAAGACATAGTGGTGCCAGTGGGCGAGGGTTCTGAGGGGGAAGGCACGACTTTCCGGGGCCAGTCCTGTGAGGGTGGGACGTGTGCATCCCCGAGGGTGTGTGTGGGGGGGTCCGTCCGGATGCTTCTGGATGCAAGCGCTGGAAACCCCACCCCAGGAGGTTTAAATAGCAGGGGTTCACCGCTTAGTCTTAGGTGAAGTCAAGTGATCTGCATACCAAGACTGGCCTTGTGGCCCGCTGATCTTTCTTTTTTAAAGATTTATTTATTATTTAAGAGAGACAGAGACAGAGACAGAGACGGAGAGAGAGCATGAGCAGGGGGAGGGGCAGAGGGACAGAGAGAGACTCTCCAGCAGACTCCCTGCCGATGGAGGAGACCAACTCAGGGCTCGATCTCGTGACCCTGAGTAGCCTCGGGATGGGGTTGGGGGAGGGGTTGCTGCCAGGGAGGGGCGATTGACAGGTTGGAGGGTGACTGGGGACAAGAGAGCAACTTCCCCTCCTTCTGGTCTCCTGTCTCCTTGGCTGCCTCTCCCCTCTTCCTCCTCTAGTGGGAGAGCACCCCCCTCCCTCCGTCCTGGGCCCTTTCTTGGTCTCTAATCACACCCACTTCCCATAGGATCTCATCCTGTCGCGTGGTTTCAAACACTTTTTACGTGCCAGCGATCCCCAAAGAGGTGACTCCAAGCCCTGACTCTCCCCCTGAACTCTGGACTTGTGCACCTGATGGCTCCCGTGGAGGCCACGAGCCTCTCTGGCATTGCTCCCAAACCCTGATTTCCTTGTCCCCGCTCCGAAACCCGCCCCTCCTGGTCCTCCAGAACCACGATGCGCCAGGGGCTAATAAGCCCAAGCCATTCTTCTGTCAGCCCACATTCCGTGGCCCGCCGATCCCGTGGCCCGTCCCCTCCACCTCCGCCACTCTGGTCCTGCTCACCCTCCCCTCTCGCCCAGACCCCCGCCGCAGCCTCCTCCCTAGCCTCCCTGACTCCCTTCTGCCCCCGCCCCCCGCAGTCCACTTTCCTCGGAGTAGCCAGAGGTAGTATCGATTATTGTTTTTTTTCTTTAAAGATCTTTTATTTATTCACTCGACAGACAGAGATCGCAAGTAAGCAGAGAGGCAGGCAGAGAGAGAGGAGGAAGCAGGCTCCCCACCAAGCAGAGAGCCCGATGCAGGACTTGATCCCAGGAACCTGAGATCACAACCTGAGCCGAAAGCAGAGGCTCAACCCACTGAGCCACCCAGGCGCCCTTGATTATTGTTTTTAAAATTTGAGTGGAAAATTTCAGATACACAAGAGATTAACACAATAGACCCTATGGTTTTTTTTGATCACTCAATTTCCACAGTTAACAACATAGGTCCTAACCAGAATGATGTTTTTACAGTATACATTTTTATTTATGTATTTTTTATTTTTATTTTTTTAAAGATTTTATTTATTTCTTTGACACACAGAGAGAGAGATCACAAGGAGGCAGAGAGGCAGGCAGAGAGAGAGGAGGAAGCAAGCTCCCCGCTGAGCAGAGAGCCCGACGTGGGGCTCGATCCCAGGACCCTGAGATCATGACCTGAGCCAACGGCAGAGGCTTAACCCACCGAGCCACCCAGGCGCCCCTATGATATAAATTTGGTGAGTTTACTCCAGTGCTTAAAACCTAAAATCCAAATTCCTTACCACCCTCTTCCCTAACCTCTCTCCTCACTCTGCCATCTTAACCTCTGCTGTTCCTGGAACACGCCACGGTTAACTCAGGACCTTTGCACTGCTGGTTTTGGTCTGGATCACTCTTCTTTCAGACCTCTGCTCGAATAGCTTGTTCTCAACTTTCAGGGACCCACTCCCCAGAATGAACGAATATTATTAGCTTTTTGTCCTTGTTGCTTCGGAACATGTGAATGTAGAAATAGACGAGATTGTAGATGAACCCGAAACTCTCTCTGAGTTCCTCCCTCCTCTGTCTGCTGCCCCAGGGACCCAGTTACCACCCTGAATGGGCAGGACCTTCTAGGTCTTGTTTTTATATTTTTACTACATATGTCTGGAACATCTAATAATACTTAATGGGTTTGAGAAAATGCATGTGAATGCCATCATTTCATAGCTATTACTCTGTAAATTTTTACTTAACTCCCCGCCCCCCACTTTTACTGTGTTTTTGAGATCTTTCCACCTTGGTGTTTACAAATAGCATTCATGGTAACCACTACTTAGTCATCTCTCAAACAGATACGCCCAATTCATGTATCCGCCTCCCTACTGATGGAAAATGATGCTGCCACAAATAGCCTTGCACATGTTTCTTTGTTCACAAATGACTACTTCTGGAAGGAGCGCTTTACAAAATGGGGTCTGCATCCCGGTAGGGGGTAACAAGAACAAATTCAGTTCATTGTCAAATCGAATGAATAGAAAGTGCACATTGCACATAGGAAGGACAATTATTATCTGGTGAACTCGTTTGGGTTTCGCGTAGGTATGCAACGGGCAGCTGCAAATAACACCCTTCTTACCACGGGGGCGGGGCTCTCAGAGTCCGAGAGCCAACATGGCTCTGCCAGGTGGGGGCATGTGCCCTGTTGGATGCTCTGGTTGACCCCACAGACTCACCGACACACTTGTATGAGAGAGTGTCTCACTGTGGTTTTAATTTGCATTTCCCTCGATGACTAATGAAGGTGCACAGCTTTTCCTAAGTTTGTCAGCTCTTTGGATTTCCTCTGCTGTGAGTTGTTGTTGCCTATGTGTTCAATCGAGTCACTTTTTTTTTTTTTTTTAAATCTTATTTACCTTTATGTTTGGAGGAGTTCCTTAGATGTTCTATATATTCTGGATACTAATTCTTGGACTGTTTCATGAGTTGCCAACATTTCTCCTAGTCTGATGCTACCTTTTGGCTTTGCTCGTGGTGTCTCTGTACCAGGTCAGGGGAAGGGGCACTGAGGGACACTTTCCTTTTGTAAAAATTGTGTATATTTAAGGTGTACAACTTGATTTTTTTTAGAAGACTTTATTTATTTGACGGACAGAGATCACAAGTAGGCAGAGAGGCACGCGGGGGAGGAGGGAAAGCAGGCTCCCCACTGAGCAGAGAGCCCGATACGGGGCTTGATCCCAGGACCCTGAGATCATGACCTGAGCCGAAGGCAGAGATTTTAACCCACTGAGCCACCCAGACGCCCCCAACTTGATGTTTTGAATATATATATATATACGTATATATATATATATATATATATATATGTTGTGAAATGGACATCACAATCTAGCTAATTATATATCTGTCACCTCGGGGCACCTGGGTGCTCAGTCATTAAGCGTCTGCCTTCACCTCAGGTCATGATCCCAGGGTCCCGGGATCCAGCCCCACATTGGGCTTCCTGCTCATCGGGAAGCCTGCTTCTCTCTCTCTCACTTCCCCTGCTTGTGTTTCCTTTCTCACTGTGTCTCTCTGATAAATAAATAAAATCTTGAAAAAAAAATATATATATATCTGTCACCTCTACATAGTTACCATTTGTGTGTGTGTGTTGAGAAGATTGAAGAGCTATTTACTTAGTAAATTTCAAATAAACAATACAGTATTGTTAGCTGTGCTCACTAGGCTGTACACTAGATCTCTAGAACTTATTCATCTTTATAACCGAAACTTTGTACCGTATGACCAACCCATTTGTCCCAACCCCAGCCTCTGGCTAGCAACCACCATTCTTTTGGTTTCTGAGCTCAGCTTTATCAGACTCCATGTGCTGATGAGATCATGCCCTATTTCCCTTTCTGCTTCTTGCTTATTTCACTCAGCATAATAATAACTTCCTACAGCTCCATCCATGGTGTCAGAAATGTTTCTCCTTCAAGGCCAAATAATATCCTGTTGTGTGTATGTATGTATGTATCTATCAATCATCTACCTACTTATCTCTCACACGTTGGAATGTAAATTAGTACAACTACTGTGGAAAACGTAGGGAGGTCCTTAAAAAACATATGGAGGTCCTCAAAAAATTACAAATAGAACTAACATAGTCTTGTGGTCCCACTTCTGGGTATATATCCGGAGAACTTGAAATCAGGATTGCGAAGAGCTATCTACTCCCGTGTTCCTGTTACACTGAAATTAGCGATAGTCCAGATACGCAAACAACCTAGTTGTCTTTCAATGGATGGAGGAACATTTTCTTGGGACCCAAGAAGCCTAGTAGAGAAAAGAGCATACCGGGAGAGGAGGAGTGGCTGCGGATTGCTGGGAGGTGGTGGGTTGGAGAATTTCAGAGAGAGAGAGGTCGAAGTGAGCGGGCAGAAAACAAGTACATGAAACACATTGGTTCTGCACAAATTGTTCAAGAGACATACTAGTGAAAATTCCGTTTCCCATAGCTGTTTGTTCGCTTGTTGATTTTTGCACCACAAAGGTGTGATTCTGCACTCCGTCGCTGGCATTTACACATTTTGGTCCATTTATCAGACCTTTTATTTGGGGAATGAATGATGTTTTTGAACAATGGGATGGTCTGGCCACTTTACATCCTTTTCAATATTTTTAGGACATTTTTACTCATTTTTGTGTTCAAAAATTTTTGAACTAATTTTAAAAGGTATCAATGACCCTTCTTTATATTGGGCCATGTTGTTCTGGAATTTCAAAATGTAGTCTCAGCCTCCAAGTGAGTCCCCTGAAAGCGGTTTGGTTCAGATGAATATTTCCACATGTTGGCTTATGAATCAATTCAGTCTGTGCACCCTGGAGGTCATTTCCTTTTACAAATTTGTGCATGTTTTAAAGCAATTTTGCCTAACCTGCCTCTTATTTTGTTTCTAAAAATTCTTGAGCTTGGGATCCCTGGGTGGCTCAGTTGGTTAATCGTCTGCCTTCTGCTCGGGTCATGATCCCAGGGTCCTTGGATCGAGTCCTGCATCTGGCTCCCTGCTCTGCTGGGAAACTGCTTCTCCTGCCTCTTCCTTTCTCTCTCTCTCATGAATAAATAAATAAAATCTTTAAAAGAAAATTCTTGAGTTAACTTTCCAATCCACAGGTGCTGACTTCGGCCAGGTGCGGCTCCAAGCGCTTCCCAGACCCCGATGCATTGACACCTCCCCGTAACCTCACCTGCGAGATTCTACAAAGTATAACCCAGTTTTACAGAAGGAGGAACTTGGGGCGCAAGCACAGACCTGGGAGTAAATGTCAGAGGTCAGTTCGGACAGAGTCCAGGTTCCTCTCTTATTCATCAGTTCCTAATTATTTTTTTTAAGATTTTATTAATTTATTTGACAGAGAGAGATCACAAGTAGGCAGAGAGGGAGGCAGAGAGAGAGGAGGAAGCAGACTCCCTGCTGAGCAGAGAGCCCCGATATGGAGCTTGATCCCAGGACCAGGGGATCATGACCTGAGCCAAAGGCAGAGGCTTTAACCCACTGAGCCACCCAGGACCCCATCTGTTCCTAATTATTATTTTTGTATTTAAGTGGCCTTGATAAAGCCATTTTTAGACAGCCAAAAATACAAATTCCAGTAACTATGAAGGCATCTTTATTTCTTTATTATAGTTAATATAGGTAATATATACATACTATATTATATATCAAATAATATATACATAATATGCATAATATAATATATCGTATTTAATATGTTTATTTATCATATTTATTTATTTTTGTGTACTTGGGGGGGGTGAAGATTTGAGATACAGTGAGATTCTAACCCTGGAACAGGAAAGAAGGGAAAATATTGGTCTAGATCATTTCCGTGGTTTCGCCTCCAGTAACCCGGGCATGACGAGACACGCACTGGGCGAGCTCCTCGGGATGACGCATGGTTGTTGTCACAGGGAAACCAGCCTCTGTGACTGACAGGGGACAAAATAGCAACGGAAAACTTTCTGCGCTGCGGTGGAGCTTCGCGCGCAGGTGCACGGGGCTCCGCAAGGCCGGTGTGTGCTGCCCCCGCGCGGCCGCACTGCCGTCCTGCACCCGCTGGGGAGGGCACCTGAGAGCGCTCGGCCCCAAGAATGTGAGCAAGTCCAAGGTGGGCTGCCTGCCCTTCTGTAGCCCCAAGTCCTGGCCTGGGAGGGGGAGTCTCTGCGCAGAGGGGCGCGGGGGAGGCGTGGCACCCCCTGGAGTCTCGCAAGGCAGCAGCCACTGGTAACTGGGTTAACCCACTTGGTCCTCCCGCTTACCCTGCAAGGGGCGGACAGGGCCAGGGGAGGGGAAGTCGTTATTGCCCAAGGCCACCGCAGCGCCACAGTACAGGGATGGCCTTGAACCTGGGTGCTGAGTAGGAAAGAGCAGGGGATGGAGGGCTCCGGGACTAAGAACCCACGTTCTTGGTGGGAGGCTTGGCAGGAAGGTGAGGAAGGAAGGTTGGCCAGGAAGGGACTCAGGGGTTTCTGGCCAATGGTACTACATAGCTGGGGCTAGGTGTGGGCGAGCTCCTGGCCTCTGTCATTGGCTTTCCAGCCCTGTGGGCCCGTCTGTGGCCCCCCACCTCCTATTGTCTGAGCAAGCACAGAACCACAGAGAGCCCTTGCTGAAATCTTGCTTGGGGACCAAGCTGGGGAGGGGGTGGGGACAGCTGACGGAGCTGGGACTGAGACTCAGCTTGGTCTCGAGAGATGCCCCGAGGGGCTGCCTTGGTGGTCAGGTTCTTGCAACCTATCTCCTGCCTGGACCGCATGGCCCAGGGGTATTGGTCAATGTCAAGTTGAAGACCATCGACTCAGCCTAGAGAGCGCGGCGTTCTTGGTTTGGCGTGCTGCGTGATAGTGGTGTGGGGTGGTGAGCCAAGGAGTGAAGGATAGGGAGGGAGGAAAACAGATTGCAAATCCCAGTTTCTGTCCCTGCCGTGTGATTCCCAGCAATCTGTCAGGCCTTTCCCCAAACCCATGTCTCCTCCCCACCCCCACTTTGGTGGGCAGTACCACCATCCGCCTTTCATCCAAGCCTTCTGAGGGGGACCACTGGCCCGCGCCTTGCTTTACCTCTCTTTCTTAACCCTCTGTTGGGAGACAAGGGCACAGGTCTCACCTGGTTCCACACACTGATCTTTGATCTGGATTATCTTTTTGGGATGTCTGCCTATCGGACAACCTTGGAATCCATGGTGTCAAAGCACGGGAATATTCTAGCGTGATAATATCTCCCTTGGGAGCAAAGGGCAGGCTTGCTTACTGCCCGTTACAAAAGATTTGGGTTCTGTAAGCTTAGGCTTACTATCTCGTAATATACCACTGGGTGGATGGACAGGGGTCCTATGGCCCTGGCCCTGTCACCCTGGGGGATCGGAGCCTCCAGGAACCAATGCTAAACACTTAGCATCTAGTACTGTGGTCAGTAGATGGTCCTCCCTCTCTGACCCGGGAAACTCGTGCTTCTGCCAGCCGCCAAGGAACTCAGGCAGGCCGGCTGATTAGCCGCTAGTAGGGTCCCATCTTGGACCTTTCCCCGTAGATGACAGCCTTCAACGCTGTTGCTCTACGTTCTACCTGTTTCTGGCATCTGTCCACCTCTCTGCATTCCCAGGACTTATTGTTGTGGATTCCTAGCTGATCCCTCCCCCGCCCCCGCCCTGCCCCTTGCCCCCTGCCCCAGACCCCTTCTTGCTAGTCTCACCTCCTCACGAGCGGAAGGGACCGTCCTGGAGCCCACAGCAATCTCCTGGCTGCCTCAGCCCCTGCACGGCTCTCACCGTGCAATAGAATGTTCCACGGCCCACGGGGCCCTTGCTGATGTCCCCCCTTGCCTTGTGCCCCTCCCCACTTCCCGCTTTATGCTCCAGTAATATGGAATCGGTTGTGATCAAGGTCCTGGATTCTTCCAGAAAATTCCAAGCCTTTGACCCTAATCCCAGCCTCTGGCAAGCTTTGTGAGATGCCCCAGGGAGCTGATGGCCTTCTGCGGGGGGGGCTAGTCCTCTTGCCTCTCTCCAGACCTCTCTGGGGTCTTGGGGTCAGCACACTTTTTCTCCCCTACCCTCCTCTAACAGAGTGGCAGGTGTCCCTAAGATCCCAGAGGAACAGTCACAACTTCAGTTCTCAGCTTTGTGACTGGGGTGGGGAGGGGGCTAGGTAGAGGCCTGGAGGCTTGGACAGCTGAAGCTTTCATCCATCTCCAAATACTATGTCACCTGTGGTCCTGGGCGGGGGGCGTCAAGATTTCTATTTCCTGGGCCTTTGATACTTCGAGATTTCCACGAATGTGGGCGGGGGCAACACCCAGCCACCCTCAGCCACGTTTCTGTACTTGACGACGGCCTCCGTTGCCCACTCGGGCCCCAGGGCTGACCATCAGAGGATCTCCTCCGGCGCCTGTGTGGACAGGCCAGACGTGGAGTCCGGGGAAGTCTCCAGCCAGGAAGGGGACAGGGTGGAGACAACAGATACCCTAGTTTTGTGCCATGCAGGGGCGGGAGGCAGGTACAAGAGGCTCTCTTGTGGCAACTGGGTCCCCACGGTAACTCGGCCCCCACCCCGCAGTATCTGTGAGGTCACCCTCCCTCTCCCAGCGGGAGGAAGGGGGGAAGGGCCAGATATGGAGGTCGTCCGGCCAGCCAGATCCAGCCTCCTGGGGATTCTGCTGCTGCTAGTGAAGCTGTTGGTGCTGGTGAGTGTGGCGTGGGGGGCACTGGGGTGGGGGTCCTCCCAGCCCTTCACAGCCCTTCACAGGACTGCGTGGACCTGTCCCATCTGGTGGCACTAGGTGACTGCCTGCCTCAGAAACCCCACCCCCAAGCCACGGTGCCCGTGGTGGGACGCACAGCCAACCCCAGGTGGCCGTCTCCCACACCGCCCCCTAGGGCTCCTGGTCGTCCTCTGGACAAGGGCGCATGGGGTCCAGAGAGGGGGATTTGGGGCTCTGAGGAGGGGCCGTTCAGCCCCAGGACTCGGGTGGAGCCTTCCCGCTTCCAGACTCTTTCCCTACCCAAGCTCACTCTTTTCTCCCCGTGGATGGGAGACAGGACATCCAGGACAGAAGCCAGGAGACCTTCCTGGGTCCCTCTGTCTTCGTAGGTCCCCCAGGCCCTGGGGTCGCTGCCGCCATGCCTCCCATCTCTCTACCCTACCTGGGGGCACTGCCCTTTGCCTCCAGCGGCCATCGTGACATCAACAGGCAACCGGTGGCCAGGAGAGCCCAGGTGTTTGGGAGAAAAAAAAAACCTGCCCAGGATTCAGATCCCGCAGGATCAGAGGGCTGAGAGGGTTGGATGGTCCTGCCTTCTCTAATAATAATAATAAACCCACCTCCTTCCTTCTAGAGTATTGCAAACACTCACTTAAATCCCGGGGGAAGGAAACAATGATAACTGGGAATAACTTTCTAAAACCACTTCCCGAGAACGGAGTCCTTAGAAGTGGGCAGAGAACGGTCTTTCTTGTGGGGGAAATCGAGGCCCAGAGAGAAGGAAGACCGGCCGGCAGGGGGTGGGGGTGGGGGGGGTTGGGGGGGGCATGTAGGGCCCCTCCCCCACGTGTGTGACCACGGTTGTCTCTCCCTCCCCCCGCAGCTGGTCCAGAACCGGGTTCACCTGTACAATCTCCTGCTTCTCAAGATTCTCTTCTTCAACCACTGGCTATCGGGGCTGGCCCAGGAGGCTTGGGGGTCCTGCGGCCGCCAGGCCTTTCCAGCCCCTGGGCTCGATGCCAGCCCCCTGTGCCTGGCGCTGCGGGCGGGGCTGGGACTGCTGGGGGTCCCCCTGTGGCTGGGGCTGCGGGCACCGCGGCTGGCCTGGGCGGGCATACGGCGCTGTGCCCGGGCCTTGGGCCTGGCGCCGAAGCGGCTGGGCCTGTCTGCGGCCACCTGCGCGGACCTGCTTCTGTCCTGCCTGCACGGTCTGATGCTGGCAGGCTTGCTGCTGTCGCTGCTGACCTGGAGGCTCTGTCGGAGGGCCCGTCGCTGCAGCCTGCGTGGGCTGCTCAGCAAGGTGGGCAGGCCGGGAGCTGGGCCTCGAGAGGGCAGACCTGGGGGGGAGGGGGTCCCGGGCCTGGCCACCTGCCCATCTGCTCGTCCATCCTCCAGACGCTGCTGGACAACTGCGTGGTGCCGGAGCTCCGGGTGCTGCTGAAACGTCTGTACTGGTGGGTGGAGACCACAACAGCCCTCGCCTGGCATCTGGCCTATCTCGTCACCTGGACCACCTGCCTTGCTTCCCACCTGCTGCAAGCCGCCTTCGAGCACACCGCCCGGCTGGCCCAGGCCCAGGAGGCTGAGCCGCCGCAGGTCTCAGGACCCTCGTCCGCGGCGCCGCTCCCCGAGCCTCTGGGCCCCAAGGCTGGGCCAGCCCTGCCAGAGCATGGGACTCCTACAGAATAAGTGTGTCCCCATCTGCCTTTCTGGATCTGGTCTGGCCTGGAGTTTCGCTCTGTGTCCCTCCTCCCTATGCGCGCACGTGTGTGTGTGTGTGTGTGTATGCATGCGTGCCCTAGGGCTGCCTGTGGGAAGGAAATCACATTCCACGGGCCCCTGATCTGTGCCAGATAACCCTCTCAGATGCTTTACATGCATAATTTTGTTTAAATCTCATAGCATCACAGGGGTCAGGTTTGAGTAGCTCCATTTTCCAGATGAGAAAACTAAGCCTCAGAAAGTTGAACCATTCCCAAGGTCCCCAGAGCAAGTCATGGGCCCTAGCAAGTCCAGTCAGCACTGGACCACCCTAGGTTTCTGGTTTCCCAGAACCCCTAACTTTCGCTAGGTCTGCGCCCCTGATTCTTAGGACTGTTGGTGCCAGGGCTTTAAGGGAAATGGGTTGGTCGTTAGAGACTCTGGCCTCTGGGGGGTGCTAAGGCCTCACGTTTCAGAGATTTAGAAAGTTCTTAGAGATAGAGGGACTCCTCAGCTAATCGGCAACTAGTCCATCCATTCAGTTACACTCTTAGCCGCTCACTTTACCACTCAGCTACCCATCCATCCATCCATCCATCCATCCATCCATCCATCCCTCTGCCCATCCATCCATCCATCCATCCATCTATCCATCCATCCATCCATCTGTCCATCCATCCGTCCATCCCTCTGCCCATCCGCCCATCCTTCCATCCAACCATCCATCCATCCATCCATCTGTCCATCCATCCGTCCATCCCTCTGCCCATCCGCCATCCATCCATCCATCCATCTGTCCATCCATCCATCCATCTGTCCATCCATCCGTCCATCCCTCTGCCCATCCATCCATCCATTCAACCATCCATCCATCCATCCATCCATCTGTCCATCCATCCATCCATCCATCCATCTGTCCATCCATCCATCCATCCATCCATCTGTCCATCCATCCATCCATCCATCCGTCCATCCATCCATCCCTCTGCCCATCCATCCATCCATCCATCCACCCGTCCATCCGTCCATCCATACAACCATCCATCCATCCCTCTGCCCGTCCATCCATCCATCCACCCATCTGTCCATCCGTCCATCCATCCATCCATCCGTCCATCCATCCATCCATCCAACCATCTCCCCACCCATCCCTCCCTCCACCCACCCATCCATCCACTTCTCAGCTAGTTTACACACCCCCCCACCATCCATCCACTGCTCCCCCATAAATCCATCCCTAGACCCATCCATCCTTCTTCTCCAGGGAGAGGGAAATGTCCAAAATCTCAGCTGGGGGAGCCAAGCAAGCTCAGGTGCAGTGGGTCAGTCTCCCCCTGGCCCTGAGCCCAGTAATGCCATGAGAGGAGGGGGAGGGATGGTTTCGTGGGGGTTAGCGATCACCTTCCATTCACCCCCAAGCCCGAGGGTGGTGTGAGTGTGGGAAGACGTTCCAGAGAGTTCTGCCCCATATTTGCCTTCTGGACTCTGTTTCCTGGGGAAATTTGGGCCAGATTCCTGCTCTGCCTCCCATATGGACCTGTAGATGGCCCCGGGGTAGGCGTGGGGTGAACTTCTGGGCCCTTCCTCCGAGTCTGAGGAGCACACCCAGCCTGCTCCTGGAGGGAGACGTCTGAAGGGCTCCCCTCTGGCCCACAAGGCAGAGCATGCGCTGGGAAGGTGCTGGAGTAAACCCGACTGGGATTCCAGAACATACCCCCAACTTGTAGGGAAAGCTGTGCACTGAGGCGCGTGGAGCTGGCCCGCTGCTGAGTCTGGGGTGGCGGGAAATCGAGCTGCCTGGGCCCAAGCGGGTGCTTGACTGGACTGTGGCCTGCGGGGGCCTGGGGTGCCCGGGAGTGAGGAAGGGGGCAGGTGGAGAAGGGCCTTAAGGGCAAAAGGGGGACAGGAAGGGGATGACTTGCACCCCCTGGAGGGTGGGGAGGGGGGAAATGATGGGAGCAAGGATGGGTCTTGGGGAGGGGCTGGAGGCCGGACCAGCAGGGAGGCTGGCACGGCCCTGGGCAGTGGGGCTAGAGGCGAGACTGCATAGGCGACACTAGTATTTTTCCTTTTACTAACTTTTTAAAACATTACCCACAACACAGACGTGTTAAGGTAAACGCGTTCCCTTCCTCTCTGGTTTGAAACTTGAGAGAAACGGGGTGGTCTGTGTGCTGTGGACCCTTCCAGCCACGATGCTTGGGCACACCTGCGAGCCCGCGGCCAGCGCCCCCCCCCCCGTCACACCTGCAGCCGCGTCTCCGACCAAGACCTGTCCTTTTTGCCTTCGATGACATGCCACCGGCCCATGCCCAAGTCAGTCCGCGTGGATGTCGTGTGCTTCCGAGTGGCTGCGTCGGGGTCGGCTTCCAGTTCTGCTCTCTCCCTGTGAGGGAGCCCCGGAGGGGCTGGGCCCCCAGCAACCGTGTGCGGGTGGGAGCTGGCCCCGGCCCTGGGGAGCTCCTCCGTGACCCTCTACCTGCCGCACTCCCGCCTCTCCTGCCTCATCCCCAGCGGTCTGGGGCCGAGATGTCTGGGGCCCTAGGGACAGGGGCTGGGGCAGGGGCTTCGGTCAAAGAGGCCAAGAGCCTCTAGGACCTCTGGACCCGAAGCATGGGCTGAGCTGGGGCCAGGAGACCAGCTGGGATTCAGGATGACGCCGTCCCGGGCACGCACACCTGCTGAACTTGCCTTCTCAGACAGCTGGCTCCCAAATCCTTGGCCACTGGCAAGAATGAGGCCGCAGCTGGAAACGGCCTGGCCTCCACTTTCCACACTGGGGCTCTGCACAGGCGGAGGGGTGGGGGTGGCGGTGGCGGTGGCGGGGTGCCGGTGGGGCGTGGACACTCCGGTGTGCCTTCCTGGGCTAAGTGGCCACTCAGACACACACTGATAAGATTACCCCAAGGCCCGGGAGGCAGAGTGAGGGTACACTGGGAGCCCATCCTTTGGGTCGGGGTGGCTGGGAAGGCTTCCTGAAGGAGGGGGCATTTGAACTGGGTTTATAAGAGAAGAACGTACCACAGCTCCGGGGTGCCGGCCCCAGACGTGCCCCGTGCTGTGTGATGGTCGCCAGGCTCCAGACCTTTCTGAACTTGGCTTTTCCTAGTCGCTGAGGCCGACCTGTGCCGAGGGAAGGGCCCCAGCTGGGTTCCAGAACACAGGCGGACACCTGAGTCCCCCCCAGGAAGCATCCAGGCTGGGGAGCTGGGGCGGCACTGAGGCCAGGAGGCTTTCAAGAAGGTTCCCTGGGGCCTGAGGAGAAGGCCTGGTGGCAGATACTTCTGCTTCTGTTCCCCGGCTCTGGCCTGCTTCTCGCCGTGACCTAAGTGAAGCTCGGCCCCTGGGTCTCAGTTACCATGTCTGTGCAGTGTGGGGTGACCGGGTTATCCCGATGGGACAGCCGGCACTCGAGGGGGGATGCTCCGGCTGGGAGGAGGTCTGAAGCAGGGGTGGGTCGGGGGTCGCACGTGCGTCTGGTCCCAGCTGAGCTACGCGTCCAGGCCTCACCAGAAGTCCTCCGGGGCCTACGGAGGGCCCAGGGGCTGGGGCTTGGGAAGAAGAAAGGAGGGCAAGAGGCTGCCCCGACTGCCCCTCTCACAGAGCGGGCAGCTCAGAGGCCTTGGGGCGAGAAAGCCTCGGATTTGAATCCCGGATCCACAGCCCGCTGGGACCCTAGGCCTGTGAGCCTCAGTTTCCCCACCGGTGAGCAGGCCCGATCCTAGGACCGCAGGCCTCCCAGGACGGTCACCGGGTCTGTGCCTGAGGCAGGAGGGACTGGGAACCCCAGCTCCCCCTCTCTCGGGCCGGCCGCCTTCCAGGGCCCGCGGGAAACCCCATTCCTGAGGCCCCAGGGCGAGGGCGGTCGGTCCATCTGCCTCGGGCCTGTGTGTGTGTGGAGGGGCCCTGGCCTGGCGGAGGAAAACAAGTGGGGGGCGGGGGGGGCTGCTGCGGGCAGGGTGGGGGGAGCTGGCTGAAGGGCCGGCCGGCAGCTCCACGCAATCTGTCTGCTATGCGGCCCCGGGCCTGGCCTGTATTTATTTATGCTGAGTGTATATTTATATCAGCCCCTTTCTCATTAATAGGGCAGGAAATGGCTGGAATTGTTACATACCTGGCCGCCCAGGGGTCCCGCTCCGCCAAGACACACAGGGCGCTGGCTGCCCAGCCGGGACGGCCTGCAAGGGGCCCCCTCCTTGCTCCCCGGCCGGAGTCGCCGGCCTTTCGCTGACCTGGCTGGCCAGGAGCTCCTCTCTCTTCCTCCAGCTCCCACGCACCCCCGAGCCCGCAGCCCTGGGAAAGGGGCTCGTTTTCTGGCATGTCCCTGTCCCCTGCCCCCAGCACCATCCCAGCCTCAGGAGAAACAGGGGTGTCAGGCGCTGTCCAGGTGCAGTGAGTGAGAAATGGGGGTCCCCTCGACTTGGGGGATGGGGTCCTGCCCATCCAGGGCAGATGGGCTATGTGGGGACAGGAGGGTCAGGCCCCAGGGACAGCATCTCGCCTGGGCTCCCTTACAAAGGTCTTCTCCCAGATGCCATGTTGAGCCACCGCCCAAGTTCATGGCCAAGGCCAGGCCAGCGGCAGGTCCCTGCTGTTCCTCTGGCTCTGCCTGGCTTGGCCTGGCCTGGCCCGGTGGTCCTAAGAGAGCTGCCCCTTTGCAGGATGAGAACCCCACACCCTGCGTGGGAGTTGTGGGGACCCAATGAATGATGAAGGGCTTGGATGGTGGGTGCTCAGCAAATAGGAACATCTCTCCTACCACCTCACCTTGGCGGTTAGGTGCCCAGGATCCTGGGGCAGGGGTGTCCGTGGTTGGCCTGGGTCCTCTCTGCCGAGTGTCCTCCTGTCTCTCCACTTCCTAAATGGACAAGCACCGTCCAGACTAGGGGGAGGCTAGGGACAGCCAGATCCAGGCTGCAAGGCTGCAACCTCAGAGGGTCTCCTGGGGCTGGACTATGCCCTCTGCCCCACAGACCCTGCCTCCAAGGTCAGGACAGAGCCTTCTCTCGATGCTGGGACAAGGATGTCCCGGTCACCCAACCGTGTGGGACAGAGTGCATCCCTGTGGGTGGCAAGCGGCAGGCATCCGTCCAGAAATCTCCCTCCCCCAACGCTTCCTGGGACTGGACGGACGTCAGACCCTCTGCTCCAGCCCGGGTCCTGCCCTCCCTGGCTTGTGGGACCCTGGGAAGGTCGCTGGGTTCTGTTGCCGTTCACGCCGTGAGGCATGAGCCTTTGGACCCTGTGGCTCCTGAGTCGGAATTTTCTTTTGTGAACCCTGAAGCCCTCTTGGCCCTGGGGTGTGGGGGGGCTGCTGGAGAGGGTGAGCATGGAGGCCCCTTGTCCCAGTGCCCAAAGCCCCAGACCCTGCTCGACTGCCTCCATCTGGAGCTGTGTCCCGCCCCCAGCTGAGCCCCACATCTGGAGCCCAAAGCCGGCTAAACACAGAGCATCTGGGCTCTGGAGAGCCTGCTCCCAGGTTAATGCGGCCCATCTGGGGTCCTGGCAGCTGCTCTGCCCTGTCTCCACCACGGAATGCTGGCGGCACATCTGGAGGCTGGAGCCCTGGGGTCACCCCGCCTTCCCCCGTGCCTGGCGGGGCTGGAGCTGAGGCTGCCTGGGGTTCCCTCCCCGAGGCGGGGGGTCCCATGCCGAGGGGGCTCGCTCTTCCTTTCTGGATGGCACAGCTCACAGAGCTTCTCCTGGGGGCTGCCTTGGGAGCAGCAGTTTTGACATAACGGGGACACACGGCCCTTGCCGGGAGTGGTGACAGCTGGCACTCGGCACCCACTCGCCCGGCAGCCCTTGGCATCGCTTGAAAGAGCCTCCAGGCCCCTCAGCGTGGCCGGCCTGCCTACCTACCCCCACTCCGGGGCACCGAGGGTTCTATGGGGTGCCCCCCGGCTGTGCAGGTACCGTCCTGGGTCCCTGTCACGAAGCCCGTCTCACACGGTGCGTCCGGTTGTCACATCCCTACCCCTCCCCGCTGACCTGCCAGTACCCGTGCTCGGCAGGATGGGGACAGGGGTCTCCCCAGAGGCCCCCGATGCAGAGAAGAGGGCCCAGGAGAGGAGGTTGCCCAAGGGAACCAGGGCTTGGCATGCCAGACAGACTGCGTGGGGCAAGGGGCTTCTGGGGGCAGGGACATGCCACGGAGCAGCCAGCGGCGGGACTCGGGTCGGGCTTGGAGGAAACTTCTGAGCCACGGGAAGGAACTGCCCCGTGGTGGCTGGCACTGGCTCCTCCTCAGACAGTCCTCCTGACCTCCCCGGGGCCGCGGGGTCCTCCTGAGCGACAGCACAGGGGCCTTGTCACCGTCACTGCGGTAGTGAGCTCCTCGCGCGGCACTGAGGCCCTAGAACCCCCGGATCCCAGGTTTCCGAGATGCTGCTTCCTCAGTCTCCGAGCCTCCTGCGGCAGGAGGTGGGAACAGGCCTGGGGTGGAGGAGAGACACGGGGCACAGAGGGTGGTCGGGGAGGCAGTGGGGAGAGATGTCACCGGCCTGTGGCCCAGCGGCTCATGGACCTGGGGCTGCCCCGCCCAGAACGGCCCGGGCTCTGCGGCTGGCCCTGCCTCCGAGGCGAGGCCCGGGGTTAAGGTTAGCATCCTGTGGTCCCGATTTTATCAGAGCATCCCTGGCCCCCGTTGAAAGGAATGCTTTATTGCTCCGGCCTCCAGCCCCGAGGACCTGGAGCTCCAGGCAATGGAAACCGGGGAGTTTCATGCCTCCTGCTGTAGCTCCTCACCCACGGAAAATCTGACTCAACAAACAGGCGGGATGGAGACACAAATAAGAAAATCACAAGGGCTAGAATTTACTGAGTCTTCACGATGGGCCAGATACCATTCCGAGGGCTCTGCTGCTATTAACTCATTCCCGGCTCCCTTGCGACGGAGGTAGGAAGTCCTGTTGTTATCTCGGACCCATTCTACAGATGGGGAGCCTGAGGCTTAAGGTCCACTCAGCCACGAGGGGGGCAGAGTTGGGTTCAAAGTCCATGTCCTTAACCACTGCCTCTCAGCATGTTGTGGAGGGGGGACCCTGGAGACAGGGCTGGAGAAGGGACAGAGGGAGGCAGAGATGGGGTGGCTTTCGGGCCCCGAGAAGCGATGCTGCTGTCCCCAGCCCAGGAGGAGAAGCAGAGGCGGCGCGGTCACAGGGACCGCCTTGTCCTGTCCCCCTGTCCCGTCCGGACTACTCTGACTGACCCTTCTTGTCCAAGAGCAACCTTCTATAAAGATTTTTTGTTTTTAGATTTTATTTATTTATTTGACAGAGATCACAAGTAGACAGAGAGAGAGGAGGAAGCAGGCTCTCTGCCGAGCAGAGAGCCCGATGCGGGGCTTGATCCCAGGACCCTGGGATCATGACCTGAGCCGAAGGCAGAGGCTTTAACCCACTGAGCCACCCAGGCGCCCCCCACAGCAACCTTCTAACAACCTCTCCCACCAACCAGACCACCTTCCCGCTCGCTTTGGCATGAGCAGGGCAGCCGACCGTAGTGGCCACCTCCTTTGTGCCGAGCGCATTCTTAGATGACGTAACATGTCCCTCCCCATGGCATGGCAGGAAGGTGTCACATGCACCCCCATTGTACAGATGAAGAAACTGAGGCGCCGCGTGAGTAAATCACTTGTCCACACGCTGACAAGAGATTCGAATCCAGGCCTGTTCTGACCCCTCTCCCGGAGCCCCTAATTCCCACCCCTGCCAAGAGGGCTGGGGAGAAAGCTCCATTTTCCCCAACTCCTGGGGCAGACCCAGGCTTCCCAGAGCCCCTGCCTGATGCCCCCATTCCCTTGCTGGCTGGCGTGGAGAGGGCTCAGCCTAGACTTGGGGGCTGGCCGAGGGCCAAGGGGGAGGACACTAGGAGTGGGAGAAGCGGAACCCCTCTCGGAAGTGACCGCCCAGACCAGGCCAGCAGGGCTTTCTAGACGGGCCGGGTCCCAGGCTCCCCAGGGCAGGGGGCAGTGGTGAGGAGGAAGGGGGGTCCCCGGGCCGTGCCTCCTGCATACATCTGAGGTTCTGTGGCCCAGGCCAGTGTGGGGAGGGCCGGGCAGGAAGGACGGATGCTGGTCTTGTCCTGTGGTCCCAGGGGGACTTGGCTCTCTCCAGGGGGCTCTCCTGGAGGAGGCTCCTGCTGAGACCCAGATTAACTGGACTCTGCGGTTGAACTTGGCAAGAGGAGGAAGCCGCTGGTTCAGCCCCGAGAGCGCCTCCCTCCTCCGCCCTGGGCAGGCTGCAAGGGCCAGAAGGGGGTGGTGGACTCAGGGTCCCTGCCTCGGGCTGCACAGAGAGCCCTGGCTCGACCCCCATGGGCTCCCCAGGCGGGCTCCCCGTGGCCCCTCCCCCTCCCCGGCACCTGGGGTGCTGTCCTCACAGAGCGCCACCCCCCAGAGTCAGATGCGGAAGGTGTGGCTCAGCTAGTGGCTGGGGAGAGCCCAGAACCCTTGGCTGCTCCAGGCCCTTCGTGGTCCCCAGGACCAAGTGTCCCTGAGCCTTGGTGCTCTGGAGCGGAACCTGGTGCCCAGGCTACTCCCTGGTTCCCCGGGGGGGTCCATGAGGCCCGTGGCTCACTCAGGGCCGACATGGTCCTTCGCCTGCCTCTCCCCAGGGTGGCAGGGTCCAGCCTGGGTCTAGTGCACCTGACTCTGGCCTGTCGGGTCAGCGGCTCCATCAGCGGGTGTGAGACGCCGCTGCTCAGAACTCCGTCCCCATCCCAACAGCCCCCGGTCTGTGCTGCGGGCGCCCCTCTCCTTTCCCTGGGGGCTGCTGTCCCACGGCCCCCGGTGCTGGGTCCGCGAGGACATCAGCAGCATACCACCACCACCGCCACTTCCCGGCCTCGGGAGGGGCCCCAGGAGCGGCTCCCACCATTCGCTTCTGGGGGGACAGGATAACGGCTGCTCAGAGTGGCAGAAGCCTATCCGCCATCCAGGTCTGCCGGGGGGGGGGCGGGGGGGCCCAGCTCCTCCTCGGTCTCCTTCTTCTCAGCTGGAGACTGGGGGCAAAGCGCTCTGAGCATTTTCTCAGCCCACGGAACACCCCGGAGGCTGCCCTGCACTGGGAAGCACAAGTCCTTGCTGGGGGTGAGTCCTGATGGTGCTGTTAATAGGTTCTGGGGCCTGGAAGCACCTACCTCCCATCCCCGGGCCTCAGTTTCCCCTTCTGAGCAACCAGGCCGGATTTGAGATGTTCACAGAACCTTCTGGTTCCTGCTTAGGGGAAGCCTGCTTCTCACCCTCACGTCCAGAGCAGCCTCCTCCCCGCCCGCCCGCATTCCCGGGATCACAGGGCTCCCCCCACCAGCACCCACCAGGCCCCAGGTGGTGCCCTGAAGCCAGAGAGATTCCAGCTTCTTCCAGCCCCCTGGGCCTTGTTACCAACAGCGAGAGAGAGGGTCTTCCTGCCTCGCTCTCTCTTCAAAGCCAAGCAGCGGGGAGCTCATCAGGGAGCAAGTTCTCCCAGACGAACCAGGCCCGTCAACAAACGGGCGACCAAAACAACAAGGCAAGATTACGAAACCCAGATTCAGGGAAGGACGCTACTCCAAGCATCTCTCCGGGACAGGGGGCGGCGAAACTGGGCCAGGCCTGTGGGTCAGAGCCGGCCTGGCCCGGACTATTTTTATACCGTCTGGGGGGTGGGGGCTGATGAAATTCCAGCTGTGTTTCACCAAAACACTTTCCCCTTAAGCCGAGTTCCATGTGGTTCAAATTCATTGTCACTTAACTCATCACTCGAGGCCCCGAGCCACACCCCTCCACCCCCCCCCCACCCCCGAAAGACAAAAACACAGTCTCTGGCACTCTGGCGAGGTGGGCGTGAGGGGTTGTGACAAGCAGGCCGGCTGCCTTGACCTTAGCTGTCCGCCCCCCCCCCCCCGCCCCAGCTCCTTGCATCTGGGTCTCAGCCTCCTCCAAGCTACGAAAAAGAGCCCCGCTGGGACTTGGAGGTCACTGGCTCTCTCCCCTCTACCCCCCACTGCTGGAAACAGGGAGCCGCTGGGCCCCGAGTTCCGAGTTCTGCACACAGGGAACGCCCGGAGGTCACCCTGGTGGTGGTGTCACGTCTGCTTTCCCCCTGCACTGCTCTGAACAATGTTCGCTGGCCCGCACCTGGTGCCCTTCACTTCGGGGCTTGTTGGGGTCGGCGAGGGCGGAATCTGAGCGGATGGGAAGGGCTGTCGAGAGGGGAGCCCCCAGAGGGCATTTCAGTCTTTATCGAACCCGGCGATCGTGACCTCTGCTTTTGCAAACGGCGCTGACCCGTGGCTTCCCGAGCTGGGTGGCCACAGCTGTGGGTCCGTTTGATGACAGGCCCACCTGCCCCCTGTTCTATTCTGGCAGGTGCCCCATATCTCCCCCTAGACCTCTGCAGAGCACGGCAAGACTCATCCACCCCTACATCCCCAGTGCCATGCCCAGGGCTTGGCACAGGCCCCGAGGGTTGCGAATGCTTGTTCAATGAATGAATGCATTTCTCGAATCACATCAAAGTGCTCTTCTCATTATCTTCGGGCCTGACGAATCCAGGGCCGCGGCTCTCCAGATAAATATTAACAATCTGGCTCCTGCCGACCCCACAGGCAGGGACAGAATTCTCTTTCTGTTGTAGGCAGGAAGGAAAGCCCCAGTCCCTAGAGAAAAAAGAACCTGAGCTTCCCTTCTGCCCCATCGGGGCTGCACTGACCCCTCCTGCTCTGCCGACCCCTCTGTGGGGCCAATGGGCCAGCTCTGGTCTCTGGTCCCCAGACTGAGGGGGCCACAGGGTGGGGCGGCAGGAGGGCTCTTTCCTGGGCAGGGTCGGGCAGTTCCTGAGGCAGCGGAGCTGTTTGGGTGCAAACATTTCCCTGCATTGTCCGGCTTCAGGAGGCAGCCAAGAGTCTGGGCCGGAGGCGGGGAGCTGAAGCGAGACTCTCTCTCCCCTCCAGCCCAAAGAGGACACCTCCGGGCACACGGGTCGGGGAGCCGGGAGGTTGTCCCAGGCCTCGGGGGCGGGGGATGCAGAGGAACTTGCAGAAGACAGAATGGAGACATGAGCTGGTCTTTGGTTCAAGTCCAGCCAAAGGATGAGATTGAATTTCCTCCAGGGGCTGCGGAGATGCCTGTCTTCCCCGTGCTGGCTCGGGGCTCCAGCCGACCCACACCTCTCTCTTTTCCAAGAGCGGCAGCACCCCCCGCCCCAACCTCCCCTCTCAGCTAAGCTTGCCCCTCCTTTGAGGCTTCTGCTCAATGACACCTTTTCTGGGGACAGTGGCTCTGGAGTTGAGGTCTTCTGGAGGTGGAAAGAAGGACATCCATGCCCATCCCTTGTGGGTCTCCAGAGTCTCCCGCTCTCTCTACCATGGGACCTCTGAACAAGACACTCCCCCAACTTCTGCTTTTCCTTCCCGGAACTCCAGAAGGAAGCTCGTCTGTGTCTGGGTGGTGGGGCACAATGCTCCTTTGCACTTTGGATGTGTATCCCAAGTGATGTTCCATGGAACGTGGTTGGAGGAGAGGAAAAAAAAAAGGTTCTGGATCCAATAAACTGGGGAGACACTGAACTTGACAGCTAGACAGGACTTATCAGAGCCTTTAATTCTTTTTTTTTGTTTAAAGATTTTATTTATTTGAGAGAGAGAGAGAACACAAGCAGAGAGAGAAGCAGGCTCCCTGCCGAGCAAGGAACGCAATGTGGGACTCGATCCCAGGACCCTGGGATCATGACCTGAGCCGAAGGCAGAGGCTTTAACCCACTGAGCCACCCAGGCACCCCAAGAGCCTTTAATTATTAACAGGGACTTTGCGCAGTGCCTGAGTGGCTCAGTCGGTTAAGTGTCCGACTCCTGATTTTGGCTCAGGTCATGATCTCAGGGCTTCGCACTCAGTGGGGAGTCTGCTTGGGGTTCTCTCTCTTTCTCCCTCTGCCCTCCCCCAACCCCTGCTCACATTCTTTCTCAAATAAGTAAATAAATCTTTTTTTAAAAAATTATTAAGAGGGACTTTGATCTCCTAAGAATTGGGCCCTAGTGTGCAGTGTCTCCCAGCCCTATTTGATGCCGGTGCCATTTTTCCTCATAGAATCTTCTCCAGGACAAATGGGACCTACTCTTGTCCTTTGCGTGTTCAGAAGACACCTCATGGACTTGAAACACCAAGTCAACCAGTAGAGAAGGTGGCTGTGAGTGAAGATGCTTCTCTTTTTATGTCAAGTAGGAAATTACCCTTATAACATTGGATGAAGTCGCCCATGGGGATTGGCCAAGCTAGCGTGGAGATCTGGCCACATGATTTTGTCCCCTCTCCCTTGGCACTGAAGAGTGATGAGCCAGCAGGTGACCAGAACAAGAGGGTAAGGACAGACCTTGTCCATCTCTCTAACTGAAGATAACTTTTTTTTTTTTTTTAGATTTTATTTATTTATTTGACAGACAGAGATCACAAGTAGGCAGAGAGGCAGGCAGAGACAGAGAGAGGGGGAAGCAGGCTCCCCGCTTAGCAGAGAGCCCGATGCGGGGCTTGATCCCAGGACCCCAGGATCATGACCTGAGCCAAAGGCAGAGACTCAACCCACTGAGCCACCCAGGCGCCCCTCTAACTGAAGATAACTTATTCTGAAGATATGAGCCACAGTTGGGTCAGTTGTGGTCAAGGCTGGGCAAGACCCAGTAGGGAAAGCTAGGAGGACTTCACTCAGGAGGCTGGTGAGACGTTCTAGAAAGAGCTATCCCAGCTTCAGGAGAGATCTGACTCCAAGATGAGATTTTGGGGTGGGTTAACAAGACCGGAACCACTGCAGGGTTCTCGTCCTGCAGATCCCTGTCCCTTCCTCACAGCTGGACCCCACCAGGAGGCTCAGCTCTGCCCCAGATTCTGGGACTGAATTCAATTAGGGGATTTCTGAAGGAGCCAAGTTCAAGGTTCAGGGGATTGGCATTTGATCTGGTGTCCCAGCTCTGTTAACGGAAGCTCAGCTTTGGTCCTGGGGTCCCTCTTGTCTGTCCGCTGCTGGAAGTCCCAGATTCCCGGAGCTACATCCTGTTGACCTGCTGGACCCCTTCTTCCCGTCGACTCTGGCTCATCCGCTTTGTGTCTGCCTGGGCCCCAGGCCCGACCTGCTGGATGACCTCCTTACAGGTGACACAGTCTGAGAACCTGCTCCATCTCAGAGGGAACCCAGCTGGTCAGCCCTTCCCTGTCCCAGGCTGTAGCTCCCCACTGTCGCCGAGGCTTCGATGCCAGACCACAACCACTCTACTCAACCCTCGGCTCAGGCCCTCTTGAAAGTCATTCGCTCCATTTTGCTCATTCAATTACCTATTCCTTCCATCAACATTTGTGGAGTTGACCTTGGTCACACTCCTAGCCAGCGGCTCTCAAACTTGACCCTGCATGCCCCCTGCGGGGGCCAATTTAGTAGATCTGGGGTGAAGCCCAATAATTTACATTTCTACCAAGTTTCCAGGTGACGTCGATGCTACTAGTCTGGGGACCACACTCTGATGGGACAGGTCTAATCTGTTATCAGCTATGAATGTCCACATATGGACCAGCTTATCAGGCCATTGAAACCAGAAGCATCTTCCCATGGGGAGGTCTGGACAGAGTCAGGCTTGTGGAAGGACATGGACCTCAGCAGGAAGAGATGATGTGTGCCAAGAGACGGACAGCAGCCCGGAGAGTGGGTTGGGGCCTCGGAGGCCATATTTTGTCTTCTTCCTAGGCTGGGCCAGGCCCCAGAGGTCAGGGTCTGGGACAGGAGGGAGGCGGGTAGGCGTGGTGGGGAAGGCTTGGGGCCACGCCGAGCAGAGGCTGGGATTCGGCCGGGAGCCAAGTGCACCTGACCCGTGGGGCTGGGAACAATGGCTGTGCCGGTGCTGCCTGGCCGGCTGCCCCGGCACATCTCTGTTTTCCTTCCCGGCTCCGATCTCCCGGACCTCTCCTTGCTCGCTCCCTCTCCGGCAAGCCCATCCTGTCCGCTGGCCCCCGGACAGCACATTCCTTCGTGCTGATTTCTTCTCTGTGGCTGCAAGTGCACATTCTCACAGTGAGGCGGGAAGTGAGGCCGGGGACCGGGGTGATGCCGAAGGGGGCCCAGGCGGCCCTCCGTGGGGCCCTGGTTCTACCTTGAGACCAAAGGGCACCTGGGGGAGGGGGTGGAGAAGGAACACCCCCTCAAGCTGGAGGTTCCCCAGTCCCTAGCCATCCTGCAAACATAGACTGATCCCCCCAACCCTGACTCTGTACCTCCTGTTCTTAGGCAGAGCCCAGAGACCCCGCACTGCTAAGCCCTAAGCCCCTGGGCCCGAGCCTCATGTAAAGCATGGCCCTGGGCAGGCTCTGCTTCTCCTGCAGGAGAGCTCAGTGCCACAGTGGAATGTTCCCTTCTGGAATAGGACCACCCCCTGGCTCAGGCCACCCTTCCAGAAAGACCTGTGTGTAGAGGGATGTATGGGTCCCGTGTTCCATCCAGGACGGCTTTGCCCGACCCTACTTCTATCCCACCAGAGTCACCTTGCCCTGACGCAGACAGGCTGGGAGACAGCTCTCTCCCGCCCCCCTCCACGCCTTGATCAGCCTGAGATCCGGACTACGGGGCTGGCCAGTGTGACACAATGTTGTACTGTCCCTCCCTTCCTCACACCTGGGGCCCAGCATTCAGAGGAGTCGCCGCCCCACCTGACAGCAGAGGGCTTGGGGCTTAACGTCCTGGTGTCCCCGGAGGTCTTTCCCAGGTTGTTTATGCTGGGCTAGGGCTCTGCCGTGGGGTCAGGTTCAAGGTCCAGTCTGGGGTTGGGGTCAGAAGTGGGCGATTCATCTGGGGTTGGGATTAGGGTCAGAGCGGGCTCTGGGGTCAGTCTGTATTTTGGGTTGGAGTTCAGTCTACCGGTGGACTTGGGGTCCAGTCCTCTTTCTGGGGTTGTGGTGGGGTTTCACCTAGGGTGAGTGTTGGGGTCCCTCTGGGCTTGGGAGTCAAGTCTCACACCAGACACCCAATGTGTATTAGGACAAGACCCGTGTGTGGAGCCGATTAAGGTGGGGATATGTTAAAGGTGATCCCTGTCCCCGACCCCAACCCCCACAACCAGCTGGTCCCTGACCCCTGACCCCTGAAGCCTTGCAAGTGGCCCAGAGGCAGAATGAAGGCCAGGGTGGGTGGGTGCGGAGGACACTTCAGTGAATGTGTCCTGAGGCTTGTGCTGGACCTGGGGACCCAGGGTGTACCAGTTAGCCCCTTGGCTCTCTCTAGGCCTCAGTTTCCCTGTCTGAGAAGCTCCATGTTGGGCAGCTGGGCTGTTCTGCAGAAGCCGGGACCCTGGCAGCTTGAGGAGTTGTTGTCAAGAGGTTTGGGGGCTGGGGAGGCCCCTGCAGGAGCCCTGGCCTGGACAGGGAGGGGAAGAGGGACAGACAGGACAGGCCTTCCTGGGAACCCATTACCAGCTGTTAGTGGCTGATGGTGCCGCTTCCGTCGTCCAAGGGCTCCTTCCCCGGCGCAGAACCTTCCAGACCACAAGTGTGGCTTTCACAGTAGGGCTCAGGCATGGAGCCGGACAAGGGGTCCAGATTCTGGCTCCGGACTCCGGATGCCCACAGCCCCTGGCCAGCCCCTGACACCTGTAACAGGGCTTTGCCCCGGAGAGGGCGGGTCAGAAGGGCCAGGGGCCTCGCCGCCTGGCCTCTGGTTCTTCTCTCCGTCTCTCAGCTTAGCCCCCTAATCTGGCCTCCTCCTGTCAAAGCCGCAGACACAAAAGAGAAGCCCCGATTGACGTCAAGCAAAGCGCCCACGGGGCCTCTGTCTCTCCCAGAAATTTGGCTCTGGTGCCCCGTGTCGGATATCTGTGGTTTTTAAAAGGTGAAAATGGCCCATAACTGCACTTCTGTGTCTCCACCGAAACCTGGCAAGACGGGTGGCTTGGGGGAAGGTGGGCTCTGGGGTCCTGGTCCTGGTCCAGAGTTCGACTGGACTGCTGCTGAGCCCCCTCCCCTCCCGGAGGCCCCGCAGAGCCCTCTCGCCGCACCCCTCCCTCTCACTCACTTGCAGACCCCAGAAGCCCGTGCTTTCCTGCTGTCCCTCACACTTACCCGTGCCCTCCCCCAGGCCACCTCTTCTGCCCCTTTCTCCTTCTGCCCATCTCTGCCCTGATCTTCCGGGTCCTTCTCCATGCCACTGCCCGCTGCCCAGCCCCGCTGCGCTTCATGGCTCGTGGGTTGCTGGGCACCCCCTCCCCGATGAGGCTCTCCCTCTCTTCTTGATCTCTGAGCGCTCCACACCAGACCCAAGCCTGGCACACAGTAGGTCCTCAGTGAGCCTTTGCTGGGTCACCAGGGGCAAATGCCTCCTTCAGTCTCTGTCCCCTCTCGTGCTTTGCCCCGCTTTGATGTGGACATTCGAACCACTGGTTTCTGGAAACCATTCTGCGTCGCAAGCTATGACCACTGGGAGGAGCCTGGGGAGCCTTCGGTCAGCGTGACCCAGTCCAGCAGAGGTCCATATGGAGGACTGTGACGGCCAGGCTCCCTGGGGCGGTCGGCACACAGTCATCAGGCCCGTCCTGCCTCTCCGTGTCTGCCTCGGGGACCAGAGCCCCTCTCTTGTCCTCGAGGGGCCCACAGTCCAGGAAGAGGGAGAGAAATCCCCCTCCATTGGCTGCCATCTCATGGCCACTGCTGGGCTGTACAGATGACTCCTTCCCTGAGCCAGTGTCCCCTATGCCATGGTGATAGTGACTGTGCCCTACTGAATGCCCTCAGTTTTCTATCATTTATGGACTATGGTCCAAGCTGCTGACTCTGGCTTCAATCTCCTGTCCATCGGTGCCTGCCAGCACCAGTCATACCTCCGAGGCTCTATCCGTCCCCTCCCCAGGCCTAAGCTAACCTGGGGACCATGCACCCCCTGTCCTCCCAGGCTCCCCACTAGAACTTGACGTCTCCTAAGTGAGGGTCAGTATCTGAGCATCCCAGGGCTAGCCCTTGGAGACCCACTGTGGGCTATGGCCGGAGCCTGCATCCTTTGTCCCCATGCACAGATGAGACCACTTAGGCTCACCGAGGAGGCTTCACAGAGGACTGGCCTGTTGGGGAGAACACCTCTTCCAGGAAGCCGTCATGATTTTCCCCTACTCCCCAGCTCTCTGAGCCACGGACGCTGAGTGCTGTCCAGCTCTCCTGACGTCGGCGGCCGGGCTCGGTACCTGTGAGCCCCAGCCTCAGAATCTCACCTCTACCTCGGGCGCCCTCTGACCTTGGACCAGCCCTTGTCTGTCTGTCTGTCTGTCTTTCTTTCTTTCTTTCTTTCCTAAAATCCCAGTTTATTGGTGGCCTCCCGGCGCTGGCACCGTCTAGCTGAAGGAGATTGTGAGCAGGAGGCAGCAGTCCTAGGTGAGAATCTAAATCAGCTTCTCAGGAACTGTGTGGCCTCAAGCAAATTCGGCTCCGGGGCCCCAGTTTCCTACAAAACGGGGAAACCTGCCAGCCCTGGCTTCCTTCAGGGGTTAGGAAATGCAATCGTGGCTTTGAAGGTGTCCGCTAAGTGGAACGGTCCTGGGCAGGTGGACGGGCTCGCCCGGCGGCCCCGCAGCATCCCACGCGGGGCCCAGCTCAGGAGCGAGCGGGCAGATGACCGCACAGGGCTCCGCCGCGGGAACGTGGCAGGTGTCTGGACGCCGCGTCCCCAGGCGACTTGTACGGGCAGCGTTCCCGGCAGCTCATGCTCCGTTCCCAGCCGGTCCCACTGGCGGGCCGGCCTCCCTGTCGAGGGGAGGGGTGGGGGGGGCCATCTGGCACTGGCCCAGCCTGGCCGGCCTCCCACCCATGTTTTGTTCGCAGTGTGGAATGTCCTGGGACGCAGAGCTCGGCTCCCTGGGGAGACACTGGTGCCATCCCCTTGATCTCATCGTTGGACAGGCTTCCCCTTCATTCCAGCCTGGGACTCGGGCGGGCTCCCAACCTCCGCTGCTGCCAGTCCCGGTCCGTCTGTGTCTGTCACTGCCCTGGCAGCCAAGAGTCGTGCAGCTGGGAACCGGGGGGCTTCCCGAGGGGCGGGGGTTCTCCCAGCCCATCTGCAGGGGGGGCCCTGGGCATGCCTTTGAGCCCGTTCTCGGCAAGCCCTTGTCCAGCCGACTCCCTTCACCGGCTCCTTGCTCTGCCAGTGACCCCCTGGGCCCAAGGTCCCGAAGTCCGTTTGGAATGATGTTCTCAGGACCTAAGGGACTGGGGGAGGGGGCGGAACGTGCCACGGGCCCTGATTTCTGTTCCCCTGAGTGGGACAGACTGTGCACAGGGAGGGGGAGTGGGGGGCAGAGATACCGAGATGTATGTGCGTACACATGGGGCTTTCTTTAACTCCCCCTGAAAGTGCCCCTGAACCTGCTTCACTGCAGGGAGAGGTTGGGGGGGTGGGGCAGGGCTAGGAAGGTCAGGGTCTAGTTAAGGAAAGAGCCCATCCTAACCTGGTCTGTGTGCTCCTCTGGGGTGGCAGGATGTGGTACCCTGTCCCGGTACCCTGCAGCCCGGTTAGGTCCACCTGCCTGGAAAGCAGGAAGCTACAGCTAGTTCTGTTTTCAGAAATGTGCAAAGGTATGTGTGTGTGTGTGTGTGTGTGTGTGTGTGTGTGTGTGCGCGCGCGCGCGTGCATGGCTGTACCCAGCTCACCCCTGGCTGTGTTGTGGGGCCAGGGGGCACCCCAGTAGTGCACAGATGAATCCTGTCTGGAGGGGGAAGGAACAGAGCCCTTGAACAGACCCCTGTGGTCTGTCCTCTTCTTGGGTCATCCCTGCCCTAATGTGGGTCAGCCCCCCCCGCCCCCCCACAGGCTCCTCTCTCCGCATCATCAACGAGGAGATGAAATAAGTCAGTCCCTCTGGCCGGCCCCCCAGCCCCCCAGGCAGCCTGGCTGCAATTGTTAATATTCCCCGTGTTTATGACCCCTTGGCCCTGCTGACAGCCTTGTCTCCCTAGCCGTTGGAATTAATTTTGTGAATCAGAAAGAGGTGGGGGTGGGGTGGGGTGGGGCAGCCTGTTGGAATCCAGGACAATGACATCCCCACCCCCCCACCCCCACCCCCACCCCCCCCCCCACCCCCACCCCCCCCCCCCCGGCGGGTCCCAATTGCTAATTCTATAAAACAGTCACGGGTCCAGCCCCGTCCTGTCGCGGCCTCCTGCCTGGCTGGGAGTGCCTCATACCTCTGCTATGCTCTCCCCCCGGGAGGGGGCTGGCCCCAGCCCCGATGATTCAGGCCCCCTGACACCTTGCACTGATGTCAGTGGGAACGGAGGCCTCGGGCCCCAGGACCTTCTGGCGGGTTGCCTGAGCCCTCGCCCTTGCACGGGGCTTGGCCCCAGCTCGTGCCTCTCGTGACCCTTCCGTGGACGAGGTCTGGCTGGGAGAGGAGGCCCCGGGCCAGACAAGCCTCTCCCTCACGCTGCCTCTTTCTGAGATCTGCCTTATCCGGCGCCGGGACGTCCCCAGCCTCCTTGGGTTTCGAGGACTCGTTCTAAAATTAATATAGGGGAATTCGGGGAATTTGCGAGCAAGTTCCCAGAGAACTGTGACTGCCCTGGGGGCAAGTGTCCCTGCTTCTTCCCACCCTCCTCTGAGTTTTACTTCCCTAATTTCCTAGACTGGCTGATCCCCTTTGGGCAAACTCACTCCAGGAAAGACAGGACAGGACACCCTGTGCTCCGTATGTTGGGGAAGAGTCTCCTGCCTCCATTCCCCGCCCCCCCCACCCCCGCCCCCGCTGCCATGGAGAAGTTTCCGAGAGGAGATTCTATACATCACGTTCTCTTAAGTCGTTTGAGATATCTTTGCAAATATCTAGTGAGTTGTCTTTCCACTTTCTTGATAGCGTCCTCGGATGCACTGAAGGGTCTCGTTTTGATGATACCCGATGTATCTATTTTTTCTTTTCTCCCTTTTGCTTTTGGGGTCGCGTCTCACATCCAAGGTCACAGAGATGTACCCCTGGGTTTCCCTCTCAGAGTTTTATAGTTTTAACTCTTATGTTTAGGTCTTCGGTCTATTTTGAGTTAATTTTTATATATGGTGTGAGGTAGGGGTCCAATTTCACCCTGTCATATGTGGATAGTTGTCCCAGCACCATTTGTTTAAAAAAAAAAAAAAACCCACTATTCTTTTGGGATGCCTGGGTGTCTCAGGGTCGTGGAATTGAGTCCCGCATGGGGCTCCTTGCTCAGCGGGGAGCCTGCTTCTCCCTTGCCCTCTGCCAACCCCCCTACTTGTGTTCTCTCTCTGACAAATAAATTTAAAACAAAACAAAGCAACAACCAAAAAAACTGCTCTTTCCCTATGGAATGTTCCCTGTACCCTTGTCAAAAATCAGTGGACCGTAAATGTAATGGTTTACTTCTCAATTTTATCCATTGAGTTATGGATCTGTCCTTACGCCAGGGTCTCACTGCCTTGATTACTGTAGCTTTGTAGTGAGCATTAAAACCAGAAAGTGTGTGTTCTCTGATTTTGTTCTCCTTTTGCAAGATTATTTTGGCTGTTTGGGGTCCCCTGAAATTTCATATGAATTTAGAAGTTTTTCCATTTTACAAGAAACACCATCAGGATTTTGAAAGGGATTACACCAAATCTGTTTTTGGTAGTATGTCATCTTAACAGTATTCATGAATTAGACAATCCATGAACATGGGCCATCTTTGCCTTTATTTAGATTTTTAATTTTCTTCCCCCGTGATGTTGTACGGTTTTGGGGGGTCCAAGGTTTGCGCTTTTGTTAAATTCATCCCGAAATATTTTGTTCTTTTTGATGCTATTGCACACAGAATTGTTTTGTCAATTTTGTTTTTGGGCCGAGTCATTTAAAATAGGGTCTGGAGTAAAGGATCAGCATAAGCATCCTTTATGACCCAACTTGTCCACACCCTACTGATGTAACAAGTGAGATTCACTGTGACCCTGAAGCCTAGGTTAGTTGCTTTCCAGGATCTGAATTATGACCCTTTCTCTGACCCTGGCCTCTGCTGGAAGCCTGGCCTCGAGGGGAACATTTCATCCTCTTGCTAGGTCTCTGCTTCCAGTATCCTTCTGCCCTGGCCTCCATCCTCCTGCCAAAATGGTATTTTTAAAGCTGATTGTGTCATTTCCCTGCTTAAAGCCTCCAGTGGCGCTCCTCATCTGAGCCATGAGAACATTGTGAGATCTTTGGCCTTCTGCTTAAGACCCTTCATCCTCATTAAAGACTTCCATTGCCAGTTCTGCACTGACAGCTTTGGGGACGTCATCACTGAGATGTCCCAGATGCTGCAAAGCCATCAGATTCTGGGGAAGCTCAGTGATGGTACCAGATCGGCGCCTCCCCCACTGTCTCTTCGCCCCTGCAGCACCTCCTTCCTCCTTGCTTTCCAGATGCCTCCTTCTCCCTCTCTCACCCTGCTACCTGATCATGTTACCAAATCCTATAGGTTCCACCTCCTAAGCCCCTCTTGGCTCTACCTCTTTCTTCTAAACAGGCTTTATCTTGAGCTGCTCACAGGTCACCAGCATGATTTTCTATACTCCAGATGCACCTGTTTAAAATTCTTTTAATGACCCCTCCTCAGGGCCTCCAGGGACAGGCCCTGGGTTCCTGCCTCGGACTCCCAATGAGGTCCCATCACACCACCCCCCCACCAAGAAGATTTGCCTCCAGACCTACCTCTTTCCCACGGCATCCCCACCTCCCAGGGGGAATGGTCCCTCCTTCCAAATGTCTCCCCTGTGTGACCCGACCCTTCTCAAGGGCAGGAGGCTCAGAGGGCTTTTCTCACAATCCTTAGAACCCAGCTTGGGCTGGCCTAGGAAGAGCTCAATGCATGGTTGAAAATGAAATTCTTTGTGCAACGGCTTACTCCCTCCTTTCCTCTTGCCCAGAGATGATATATCATTTGAGGGACATGAGAGTAGCCTCCCAAGGAGGGAACACATGACTAGACTTTGGGGGGTGTCTGCATTATCACTAGGGAAGGTTCTAGGAGCTTCTGGGAGTGAGGGGTGGGTATGAGGGGGCAGGCGCTGAGACCCTTTCCTCATCTGGGCGGCAAGCACTATGGATGCAACAGCAAGGGGTCCCTGCCCAGGGACCCACACCTTTCTCCTGCCCCAGGGTCCCCTCTTTCCCCGGACCCCCTGCCTCTAGCCTCCTCAGCCCACAGCACGTGAGCCTGGTGCACTGCCTGGCTCAGGGCCTCCGAACACACAGCGCAGCCCTGGGTCCCCAGCGGCAGCGTGGCTGGGAGGAAGCCACCCGCCTGGGTCTGAGCTCTGAGCTACCCACATGGGTTCCCGTCCCCGCCCCACTGTACCTCCCGCCAGTGCCTAATCGCTTCCATCTGCCCCACTGACTCACGGAGCTCCAGTTGTCAAGGTTTAAAAAATTTCCAAATTCCTCCCCACCCAGCCTTTCCAGGCGATTTCCCCAGCTCCGGCCCCCCGGTGGCACCCCCATACATCTAGCCAACTGCTCCTTCTCACACTGGCCACAGGGAGTAGGGGTGTGGGAGCGGGTGGAGAGGGGTTTCTGTGGGGAGCAAGACCCCCCCACCCCAACCTGAGGAGGCCTTGACAGCAGTGGAGAACAGAAGAGCTGGAAAACCCAGGTCAAAGGAGCCCTTGGGACAGCCTGTCCATTTTACAGATGGGACAACTGAGGCCCACTTGCAGACGAGGGTGTAGAACCCAGGCCTTGGGACCCTGGTCTAGGGCTCTGCTCTGCCCTTTCCTCGCTCTGCTGTCTCTCTTCATTCCATCTGTCACTCTCCCTTTGAGCCATGGGAAAGAGAGCTGTGGCCTAGCCTGCCCCCCACCCCCAGGGACCAGGGCCATTTGGTGACCAGGAGGAGGTCCCTGCGTGCCCCCATGTCCTGGCGTCTCCTTAGCCAACCTGCTCCTGCCCTGCCCCTCAGGGTATTTCCGGAAGAAGGGTTGGTACCTAAACAGTATTTCCAGGCCCAGTTGCCTTCGTGGGGGTTGGGTGGTCAGAAGGAGGCAGATGGAATAGGTCTAGCTATGACGCCCCGTGACCCACGGCCCCCCTGGGTTTATGGGACTTGGAGCCTGGGAGCCTGTCTCGCCCTTCGCCTTGGACAGAGCCTGAGGATGATTGCATGAGCTACCTTGCCCCTCACTCCCTCTTACCGTGTGTCCTCTCTAGACCAACAGTGTGTTTGGGGGTGACGGGCAGAGACCGGGAGTTTCCTCGGCCTTTGGAGGCAGAGGGACAAACATGGGGTAAATGACACCCAGAGACCCCTCTTCCTTCTCTTGCTCAGGGAGAATGTCAACCGTAGGCGGTCCCTCCCCTACCTACACACCTCTGTCCATTCCTGCTACTTCTGAGAGGCCGTCCTACCCCCTTGGCGTCACTCGCCGGGCTAAGGGGGGGGCGGTGCGCACCCATTTCTGCAGCCCCACCTTGCCCTTCTCCCTGCCACACGCCTGCCCCCCGGATGGCCCCTTCACTCCCCACGGCCAGGCATTTTATTTGGCTGCTTCTCCTTCAAACCCAGCATGAATGTCATGCCTCCTCCTCCAGGCAGACTTCCATGGGCTGCCAGAGGGAGCTGCCCACGGCCCCACCCCTCTAGTGAGCCCTGCCCTGCTCCCTGAGCCCCCTCCCCCTTCATTAAGCCCCTTCCCTTCACTGTCTCCCCCCCTCTTATGGAGCCCTATCTTAAGCGCCTCCTTGCCCCACCCCCCCAGTTGCCTCCCATGTGCTGTGCTCAGTGCAGTTCCGAGTTGCTGGGCAGCAAGCAGCTTGGCCGTTCCAGGTCCTGGTGCTGTGGCCTCTTGCCAGGATCCGGCCTGGAGCCAAGCGTTTTTCTGGGGAGACCTCCGGGCCGGACCCCCACCCCCACCCCACGGCATGCCAGGAATGTGGCCCCTGCCCAGGCAGACCCCCTCCTCCGTGGGAGGGGAGCTCAGGCCGGTGGACTTTTAAGGACTGAACGCATGGAGTCAGCTCCATCCCTGGTCTGGCCAAGCTGTCCTCCAGATCTGGCCCAGTGTCTGAGGGGCTTGGCCGGGCGCCCCCGTGGGGAGAGGTCTCAGTCCTTAACACCAGGAACGGTTGGGAGCTGGAAGCATGCTGGCTCTCGGTCTCTTCTTTTCCCAGGGACTGAGCAGGGGCTCCAGGCCTGGCGCTCAGGGCCTCTGGCTCAGGCTGCTCCCCCCACCCCCCGCCCTCGCCCCGGAACTGAGCACCCCTGAGAAGCTTCTCAGAGGGGCCTGGGGGTGATGAACGCAGCTGTGGCCGCAAGCACGGCCATCCTGTCGTGGTGCCGGCCCTTGCCGGACCTGTGTCATTCTGCGATGGCTCATGTTCTAGTCCCACTCCCATTCTACAGATGAGCAAGGTCAGGGTCGGAGAGACTAGGGGTCTTCTCCGAGGCCTTCTCACTGAGAGATGGCCCTGCCCGGATTTAGACTCAGTCCTTTGGCTCCCAGTCTCGGGGGACAAAAGACAAGGCCGAGGCAGAGCAACACCACCCCCCTCCGCAAGCAGTCCTTTTCACTGCAATTGTGGCCGATTCGTCCAATCCCAGGCTCTCAGGTGGCTCTTTGCCCACCTGTGCCCCTCTCTCCTGAGCTTACCTGCTTGTGTCACCCAGGTTCGGGGACACCGGCCGGTGCGGCTGTGCCACTTGGGGGCTTGTGCCCAAACCTTGGGCCTCCCAGCCCTGACTTGCCCCGTCTTCCCCCAGAGGCTGGAGATGGGCTCCCTCGCCCCCATCCCCTAACAAGAGACGACCATGTGTCTCTGGCTCCCCAGTGTGGCTTTCAGACCTTCAGACTCTCCAGGGCCCAGGTCTGCCCCCATGGCGCTGTGGGATCTGGTTTCCCCCTCTGGTCCCAGGGTGCCAGGAGGGCATGGCCCCTTCTGGGTCAATGTGGGTCTCAGGCGTTGCCCTTTGCAGGGAAGGCCTTGGCTTGGGGAGAGGATACACTTGTAAGGGAGCCCCGGGGACTGGGGCTCTGTGTCTCCGCACAGAGACTCATTCTTCTGCGGACCAGTGAACCCCGTGGGTAGGTAGGGGGAGCGGCAGCATTGTCGTCTCCCTCCCTTGGGCTGTGCACGGTCCCGGGTCGGGGACCTGGAGTGGGCACAGAGAGAGAGAGAGAGAGTGGGGGTGGGGAGGCAGGTGAGGTTCTCGGCCCCTTGACTATATAGGCAGAGGCTTTGTGCTCTCAGCCAAGTCCGGGATCTGGGGGAATGAGAGGGAGTGGGCCGGGCTACCCCAGGGAGGGAAGAAGGGACTTGGTGGGGCAGGAAGGGGCTCATGGAGGGAAACAGGGCCAGGGTGCTGGGTTGAGCAGCCTCGCCTGCCCCAGACTCCTGGCCCTTCTTCATTCCCTGGACACGGAGCAGGTGGCAGCCTTCCTCGAAGGTCCCGCCCGAGCCCCGCCGTCTGGGTCCCAGACGTGGCCTCGGTTTATGGGGAGATGTTCCCTCCCTGGCCAGCTTGGCAGCCACTTCAGACACGCTCGTGCCTGGATGCCCCCCGCCTCGCGGAGGACGGAGAACACAGTCTGCCTCCCCCTGCCCCAGCCACCCCCGCCCTGCTAATCCCGAGCGCACGGCCTGGCCAAGAATGTCTTGCATACTCTGGCGGGCGGGCTAGCCACGAAGCCTGCTGGAGGGGCATGAATCACGGCCCCCGCCTGCCAAGTGCTCGCTTGGGATGTGTTCGAGGCTGGCCGTGCCCAGAGTTGATGGGGAGAAGGGAGGGACGGAGAGCTGGCAGCGGGGATGGGCAGACAGAGCAATTTGCTGGGGAGAGATGTCTGCTGGACTCATCCCTGGGGGCCGCACAGAAATTATGTTATAGAATTTTAGCCGCCTGGAAGCAGAGGGTCGACTTCTCCGAATTCCACTGTCTGAAAAGCAAGACTCGTGGAATGTCACACGGCGGCCCTCGATGCCAGGGCCTGTTGTGCAGGTGGGGAAGGGGAGGGTCTGAGAGGGCAGAGGGGTCCGCTCCAGGTCACGGCGGGGTGGGGCGCGGGGGGGCGGGGCTAGAGCCCGGGGCGTCTGCCCCTTACAGCCCCTCACTCTCGGCCTCTATGCCCCCAGGCATGTCTACGTGCTCCCGGATGGTGGAGAGGGGAGCCAGCATCAGGGGCGTCGGTGGTGGAGGCCCCTCTTATTCCCCCTACTTACTCTAGGCACCTAAGTCTCCCCCTGGGGACTCCTTCTTCCCACTTTGCAAGAGCCTCCCGCCCAGCTGGCCCGCCCCTCCCGCTGGTCCCCAACACGAAGGGGCCTGCGTGATGCCAGAGCCATCTGGACCTGCTGGCGCACCGATCCAAACACCGTCCCCCGAGGGACGGAGGTCCTCTGGCCACGGAGGCCTCAGCCCAGAAAGTCCCCCTGCTCTCCCGGGGCTGCAAAGGCTTCCGAGCCGAGCATGACCCACCCTCAAATTGCCCTTATCCTAACACGAGGAAAGTCCCTCTTGGTGCTTCCTCCACACACCCTCCTGGTCCCCGCAGCTCTATCCCTCGGTCCACAGTCAAGCCCCTTCCAAGAGGTGTCGGCACTTCCCATTCTCCACTTCCTCGCTGTCCACTCCCTCTGGAGCCCTGTCCGCGGTGACTTCCTTCCCCACTCCCTCCGCGGGGACGGAGGGGTGGATGCTGGAGCTTTTGTGGCCAACTACCACGGCTCCTCCCCATGCCCCTGGCCAGACTAACCCTAACCCTAACTCCCTTCTCTCGCCATCCTCTTCCGGGGCCAGCGGCCGGACACCAGGCACTGGGGTGGATGACTGGACCGCCAGCCCAGCCCTCCCCAGGGCTCCAGACCAGCAGGCCGGGAACCAGATTGACATGCCCAGGAGGGGGTGACCCACCCGTCGGCCCTCTCAGCTGCCCGGGCTCCTCCAGGCCTGTTCCTCCCTTGGCCTCCCCTTTTCAGTGAAGGGCCCCACGACCTACCTGGTTCCTGGGCAGTGACTTCCCCCTGTCCCGCGCCCCCACCCTTGGTGGGTTGACCAAGGCCGATCTATGTGCTCTGCCGACTTTATCCTCTCCCCCTGCCTTTGGCTTCACTCTGGGCTCATCCTCTCTGGCCCGGACGATCACAACGTCCCCATCACGGGTCTCTGCCCCTCCAAGGCCCTCCACGGGGATCCGGGGGAAGCTCTTCGAGTGCAAACTTACAGCTGCCCCTCCGCAGCTCAGCACCCGCCAGTGGCCCCCTGCTGCAGGGCCCTCTGTGGCGCATCCCTGACTGCCTGGCCCCGCCCAGGACCCCCACCTCCCCACGCACCGCACCTTCAGTGCTTTATTCTAATCTTTCACAGTTCTTTCCTCCTGCCTGGAATGCCGGTTCCCTTTCTGGTCTGGACACACTGCCGGTCCAAGCCAGGAGTCCATGGCGGCTCACGTGTGTTCCCGGCAGCGCCCCGCACTTACCACGCTCCGTACCAGCGCTGCCTCGTTGTGGCCTCCCACGGGAGTGCTGACTCCAAGAGCAGGGCTGTGGCCGATGCTCCTGGGTCTCTCCAAGGGCCTGGGTCCAGGGAGTCATCAAAATGCACTCTGTGGACAAAGGAGCAAAGGCAGGGTCCCAGCAAGACCTCAGTCCTCTCTCTGGGGTCCCTGGGGAGGTGACGGGACCTGAGCCCCCTCTGCATTCCCAGGCTGGGCCCCGGCAGGTCTGTGTTCTGAGTATCTTTGCCAGAGGCTGATGGCTGGTGGGTGTGGGAACTTATTCTCCGCTGGGACATCTAGCCCCATGGGAGAGGGGCAGAGAGGTGTGGGTGCCTGGGAGCTAGGAGGGCCGGCAGCCGGTGAGCAGAGGGATGGGTGCTAAGGCTTCCTGGGCTTTGTCTGGGCTGGCCCTTGACTCCAGCTCTGGGGTACCAAGGCCTTTGAAGGTAGAGTTGCAGGGAGAGGGGGGACATAAGACCTGTGTCCCCACCCTTTTTCAGCCCTGCTCTAGAGGCCCAGGCCCGAGAAACCAGGGGTTGGAGAAGCCAGTGGAGAAATGGAGTTTGTACGACAACATTCAATATGTTTGCAATAAAGGGGAAATGGAAAAAATGTTAATTTAATTTTGACAGTGCCCTGGGGACGATGCTCATGGCTCTGAGCTCTCCAACGGCCACCCTGTCCAGCTCTGCTTGGGAAGACTCGGGGGAAGCAAAGGGAATGTGGGGTTGAAGGGTGAGATGGTCGGAACCCCTTGTCCCAGAATGTCCTCCTACTCCCTGTCACTGAGCCGGCTCCTCCCTCCTTGAAGCAGCCTGCCTGGGACTTCCAGAACCATGTGCCTTTTAGCCAAATGAGAGCTGCTCACCGGGGAAAGGGAAATCGGCTGCTCACCGCCTATGTCCCCCAAAACAGGGCCTTGGGCTCCGAAAAAGACCCCAGGCTAGGAGGGGCCGGCCCCTTCTGCCTTAAGCTAGCAAAAGGTGTGCTCATGAGCAGGGACACTGGGGCTCGCTGCTCCCCGGGGACCCTCTGACAGCGCTGCCCGACAGAATCTTCTACAGATGACGGGAATGTTCTCGATCTACATTGCACAGTTCGGTAGCCCCTGGCCGCCTGCGGGCTACCAAGTACCAGAAATGTGGCTAATGCAACTGAAGAAATGATTTTCTGCTTTTACACCTTTCTTGAACTGTAGGGCAGTCTTGGGCAGTCTTGTCCACTGACTTGGGGCTGTGCCTGGGGCGATCAAGTCCCCCACATTTCTGAGTGGCACCCAGCAAGTTCTCTGGTGTCAGAGAGCCCCGAGGCAGAGAAGAAGAAAGGTGGAAACCAGAGCCTGAGCCTTCTCCCATTCTGTCAGTCGTGTTTTGTGTTTTGTTGACTGTTTCCTTTGCTGTGAAAGAACTTTTGATCTTGACAAAGTCCCAATAGTTCATTTTCCCCTTGCTTCCCTTGCCTTTGGTGATGTTTCTAGGAAGAAGTTGCTGTGGCTGAGGTCATGAGGTTGCTGCCTGTGTTCTCCTCAAGGATTTTGATGGATTCCTGTCTCACATTGAGGTCTTTCATCCATTTTGAGTCTATTTTTGTGTGTGGTGTAAGGGAATGGCCCAGTTTCATTCTTCTGCATGTGGCTGTCCAATTTTCCCAACACCATGTGTTGAAGAGACTGTCTTTCTTCCATTGGACATTCTTTCCTGCTTTGTCGAAGATGAGTTGACCATAGAGTTGAGGGTCCCTTTCTGGGCTCTCTGTTCTGTTCCATTGATCTATGTGTCTGTTTTTGTGCCAGTACCATGCTGTCTTGATGATTACAGCTTTGTAATACAGCTTGAAGTCTGGAATTGTTGATGCCACCAACTTTGGTTTTCTTTTTAAACATTCTTCTGTCTATTCGGGGTCTTTTCTGGTTCCATATAAATTTTAAGACTATTTGTTCCATTTCTTTGAAAAAAAACTGATGGTATTTTGATAGGGATTGCATTAAATGTGTAGATTGATTTAGGTAGCATAGAGATTTTTACAATATTTGTTCTTCCAGTCCAAGAGCATGGAACATTTTTCTATTTCTTTGTGTCTTCCTCGATTTCTTTCATGAGTACTTTATAGTTTTCTGAGTACAGATTCTTTGCCTCTTTGGTTAGGTTTTTTCCTAGGTATCTTATGGTTTTGGGTGCAATTGTAAATGGGATTGACTCCTTAATTTCTCTTTCTTTTGTCTTGCTGTTGGTGTATAGAAATGCAACTGATTTCTGTGCATTGATTTTATATCCTGATGCTTTACTGAATTCCTATATGAGTTCTAGCAGTTTGGGAATGGAATCTTTTGGGTTTTCAACATAAAGTAACATATAATCTGTGAAGAGTCAGAGTTTGACTTCTTCTTTGCCGATTCAGATGCCTTTTATTTCTTTCTGTTGTCTGATTGCTGAAGCTAGGACTTCTAGTACTATGTTGAATAGCAGTGGTGATAGTGGACAGCCCTGCCGCATTCCTGACCTTAGGGGAAAGCTCTCAGTTTTTCCTCATTGAGAATGATATTCGCTGTGGGTTTCTCATAGATGGCTTTGATGATATTGAGGCATGTACCCTCTATCCCTACACTGTGAAGAGTTTTGATCAAGAAAGGATGCTGTGCTTTGTCGTGCTTTTTCAGCATTTATTGAGAGTATCATATGGTTCTTGTCCTTTCTTTTATTAATGTATTATATCACATTGATTGATTTGTGGATGTTGAACCAACCTTGCATCCCAGGAATAAATCCCACTTGGTCGTGTTGAATAATCCTTTTAATGTACTGTTGGATCCTATTGGCTAGTATTTTGGTGAGAATTTTCACGTCTCTGTTCATCAGGGATATTGGTCTGTAATTCTCTTTTCTGATGGGGTCTTTGTCTGATTTGGGGATCAAGGTGATGCTGGTCTCATAAAATGAGTTTGGAAGTTTCCCCTCCATTTCTATTTTTTGGAACAGTTTCAGGAGAATAGGTATTAATTCTTTAATCCTTGATTCTTTAAATGTTTGGTAGAATTCCCCTGGGAAGCCATCTGGCCCTGGGCTCTTGTTTTTTGGGAGATTTTTGATGACTGCTTCAATTCCTTACTGATTATGGATCTGTTCAGGTTTTCTATTTCTTCCTGGTTCAGTTTTGGTCATTTATATGTCTCTAGGATTGCACCCATTTCTTCCAGATTGTCAAATTTGCTGGTGTATAATTGCTCATGATATGTTTGTATTTCTTTGGTATTGGTTGTGATCTCTCCTGTTTCATTCATGATTTTATCAATTTGGGTCCTTTCTCTTTTCTTTTTTTTTTTGTTTTTAAGTCTGGCCAGGGGTTTATCAATCTTATTAATTCTTTGAAAGAACCAGCTCCTAGCTTCATTGATTTGTTCTACTCTTCTTTGGGTTTCTATTTCATTGATTTCTGCTCTGATCTTTATTATTTCTCTTGCTGGGTTTAGGCTTTCTTTGCTGTTCTTTCTCCAGCTCCTTTAGGTGTAAGGTTAGGTTCGTGTACTTGAGAACTTTCTTGTTTCTTGAGAAAGGCTTGTATCACTATATACTTTCCTCTTAGGACCGCCTTTGCTGTCTTTCAAAGATTTTGAACAGTTGTATTTTCATTTTCATTTGTTTCCATGAATTTTTTTAACTCTCCTTTAATTTCCTGGTTGACCTATTCATTCTTTATTAGGATGCTCTTTAGTCTCCATGTATTTGAATTCTTTCCAACTTTTCTCTTTTGATTGAGTTCTAGTTTCAAAGCATTGTAGTCTGAAAATATGCAGGGAACGATCCCAATTTTTTGGTACCAGTTGAGACCTGATTTGTGACCCAGGATGTGATCTATTCTGGAGAACGTGCCATGTGCATTAAAGAAGAATGTGTATTCTCTTGTTTTGGGATGGAATGTTTTAAATGTATCTGTGATGTCCATCTGATCCAATGTGTCATTTAAAGCCTTTATTTTCTTGTTGATCTTTTGCATAGATGATCTGTCCATTTCAGTGAATGGGGTGTTAAAGTCCTCTACTATTATTATATTATTATTGATGTGTTCTTTGATTTTGTTATTAACTGGTTTATATAATTGCCTGCTCCCATGTTAAGGGCATTGATATTTAAAATTGTTAGATCTTCTTGTTGGACAGACCCTTTAAATATGAAACAATGTATTTCCTCATCTCTTAGTTTCTCCAGAAAGGGATTCTCTAATATCTTCCATGCTTTTTTTGAGCCCAGCTAGCACTTTGATAATCACCAATCTGAACTCTAGCTCTGACGTATTAATAATGTCCTTCTTGATTAGGTCCCTAGTTGTCAGTATGGCCTCTTGTTCTTTTTTTTTTTTTTTTGTGGTGAGTTTCTCCACTTTGTCATTTTATCCAATAAAAATAGATGAATGAGAGAACAAAATACTAAAAGGGTAACAACGACCCCAGAAAAATATACACTAACTGAGTCAGAAGAGACCCAAAACTGGGGTGGGGGGGAGAAGAAAGGGGTAGAAAAAGAAAAGAAAAGGAAAAAAAATATATATATATATATTTAGACCAGTGAATAGAACAGAGCCACACGCTTGATTTTGGGTATATTTTGGTTTGTTAGAAGAAACTACTGCCCCAAATTTTAAAGAAAGAAAAACTTATATCTATACAAAAATAAGGGTAAACACAATGAAGGGATGGAATATGACTGTAAAGATGAAAATCAAAAAAGATTCTAAAAAAGGAATTGATAAGTTGGGAAAAAAAAGAAAGAAAGAAAGATAGAATGTGATCAGGCTGGAGACTAGAACAAAGCCATGTGTTAGATCTAGAGTATATTTTGATCTTAGAAGAAACTGTATCCCAAGATTTTAAGGGAAAAAAACCTATATGTATAAAAGATAAGGTTAAATACAATGAACAATAAAATATGACTATAACATATTATAATAATATGTTATAAGTAAAATAATGACTATAACATTGGACATTTAAAAAGATTATTTAAAGATATTGATAAGATAAAATAGTTAAAAAACGTTAAAATAGGAAAGAGGACAAATTTTTTAAAAAACAAATAAGAAAAAAAGAAAATTAAAAAAATTTAACTTTGAGAAACTAAAGGATCATAGGAAAAAAGCCATGAATTCTATGTGTTGCATTTCCCTATCTCTGGACTTCCGCAGTTCTTGGCTGGATGTTCTTGATGATCTTCTGAGCAAGGGGCCTGTTGCTGTGATTCTCAAATGACTTTGCCCTGAGGCGGAATTGCACTACCCTTGCCAGAGGCCAGGCTAAGTCACCTTCTTGAGTTCACGCTTGGAGCTTTTGTTCCCTGAGCGCTTTCCATAGAGCTTTGGAGGCAGAGAATAAAGATGGTGGCCTCCTTATCTCCAGCAGGGAGGAACCGAGAGCTCGGGGCCCACTCCTCAGTGCGCCCTCCCAGAGAAAAGCCGTCAATCCCTCCAGTGTCTCTGGTCTCCGGCTGCGCTCCGAGCTCCCCTGCCTGTGACCAAGTGTTTCTGTCTCTGGCGCTGGCCAAGTTTGGAGTCTCCAAATCCAGCAGATTCCTGCTGGGCTCCCGTTCCCCTTCTTCTGGAGGAAGAAGGTGAGTCTCCCCAGATCTGCTGCTTGTGGGGTCCTTGCTCAGAGAGCCGTGGTCCGACTGTTCCTTGGATCTTGGTTTAAGGTAACCCAGAGCTGAGAGCCCCTCCTTGTCTCCCTCTCTGTAACCGGCTTCCCCACTCTGATACCTGGGCCCTCTGCCACACTCAGACACCCCTGGTCCTGAGCCGACACTGTCCCTGCCAGGGTTCCACCCTCGCCTAGCCTCTGGAGCCACCTCCCTCCATGGAGCAGACTTCTACACATTCGGATTTTGTGCTCCCCGGCTCCACCGCTTGCCAGGAGCCGGCCAGCCCCCCGCAGTCTGTCTTCCCATATATCGCCTCGGATTCACTTCTCCATAGGTCCTACCTTCTGGAAAGTGGTCCCCTTTCTGTTCCTAGAATTGCTGCTCTTCTTCTCTTCAATCTCTTGTTGAGTTTGTCAGTGTTCAGGATGGTTTGATAACTGTCTACCTGAACTCCTGGGACCTGATGATATTTAGGTCTCCTCCTCCTCTGCCATCTTGCTCCTCTCTCCACTTTGCTAGTATTTTACCGAGGATTCTTGCTTCTATATCGAGCAGGGTCGTTCATCTGTAGTTTTCTTGTAGGGTCTTTCTCTGGCTTTGGTAGCAGGGTAATGTTGGCCTCAGGAAGTCAGTGAGCAAGTGTTTCCTCCTTGATTTTTCAGAAGAGTTTGAGAAGGATTGCTCTTAATTCTTCCTTAAATGTTCACCTGTGACTGATTCAATCCCTTTATGTGTTATAGTTCTATTCAGATTTTCTATTTCTTTTTGAGTCTGTTTTTACTTTGTGCGATTCTAAGAATTCATCTATTTCAGCTAGGCTATCTAATCTGTTGGCATACAGGTCTTTATAGTATTTTCCTAAAATCGTTTTTATTTCTATAAAGTCAGTAGTAATTACCTTCTTTCATTTCCTTTTTTTCTTTATATATATATAGATAGAGAGACAGAGAGAGAACACACAACCCGGGAGGGGAAATGGAAGGAGAGAGAGAATCTCAAGAAGGCTTGATCTCATGACCCTGAGATCATGACCTGAGCTGAAATCAAGAGTCGGAAGCTTAGCCAACTGAGCCACCCAGGCGCCCCTCATTTCTTATTTTAGTAACTTGAGTCTTCCTTACTCTTTTTCTTAGTCAATCTAGTGAAAGATTTGTCAATTTTGTTACCTTTTCAAAAAACCAATGTTTGGTTTTGTTGATTTTATTGTTTTTCTATTCTCTATTTCATTTATCTCCACTTTAATCCCTATTATTTCATTCCTTCAACTAACTATGGGTTTAGTTACCTCTTCTTTTTCTAGTTCCTTGAGGTATAGAGTTAAATTATACAGTTGAGGTCTTCCTTTAAAAAAATAAATAAAATGTGGGGCACCTGGGTGGCTCAGTGGGTTAAAGCCTCTGCCTTCAGCTCAGGTCATGATCTCAGGGTCCTGGGATCAGATCCCACATCGGGCTCTCTGCTCAGCAGGGAGCCTGCTTCCTCCTCTCTTTCTGCCTGCCTCTCTGCCTGCTTGTGATCTCTGTCTGTCAAATAAATACATAAATAAAAATCTTCTAAATAAATAAATAAAATGTAGGCATACACTGCTGTAGATTTCTTGCTGAGCACTACTTCCACTACATCTCCTATGGTTCGGTATGCTGTGTTTTCATTTCATTTGTCTCTAAGTATTTTCTAATTTGCTTTGATTTCTTTGAACCGGTTAGGATTGTGTTTCTCGATTTCCATATATTTGTGAATTTTCCAGGTTTCCTTCTGTTACTGATTTCCAGCTTCATTCCACTGTAGTCATAGGAGATATGATTTCAATCTTTTAAGATTATTGAAATTTGTCTTGTGGCCCAATATATGACTTATCTTTGAGATTGTTCCATGTGCCCTAGAGAAGCACGAGTATTCTGTTGTTGATTACTGGTGTGCTCTATGTAGGTTTTGTTGGGTCTAATTATCTTATAATGTTGTTTGTATTCTCTTTTCCTTATTGACCTTTTGTCTAGATGTTCTGTCCGTTATTGAAAGTGGTGTATTGAAGTCTCAAACTTAATTGTAGGATTGTCTATTCCTCCCTTCGATTATGTCAATATTTTTTCCCTTTTCCCCCCTTTTAAAAGTTTTTATTTTAATTCACTCATTAACATTACAGTGTAATGTTAGTTTCTGGTGTGTGATCTAGTAATTCCACAGTTCCATATGTCACCTGGTGTTCATCACAGCAAATGCCCTCCATCCCCAGTGCCTATTTCAACTGTCCCACCCCCACCCCCCCGATGACCATCAGTTTGTTCTCTGTAGTTAAGAGTCTGTTTCTTGGGTTGTCTCTCTCTCTCTCTCTTTCCCCTCTTGCTTGTTCGTTTCTTTTCCTAAATTCCACATATGAGTGAAATCATATGGCATTTGTCTTTTTATGACTGACTTATCTCTAGATCTATCTCTGGATCTATCCACATTGTTGTCAATTCTCTCAATTCTTGATTCATATATTTTGGGACTCCTTTGTGAATAAATGTTTCTAATTGTTATATCTTCTTCATGAACTGATTCTTCTATTAATACATAACATCCTATTTGTCCATTGTAACAGTGTGTGGTTTAAAGCTTATCTTGTTTCATATTGTATAAACATCGCAGCTCTCTTGGTTACAAATTGCACAGAAAACCTTTTTCTTTCCTTTTACTTTCAACTCATGTCTACTGAGTCTTTTGCAGACAGTATGTAGTTGAAGTATTATTATTTTAAAATCCCATTTTGCCGATCTGTACCTTTTGATTGGGGAGTTTGATCCATTTATATTTAAAGTAACTATTGATAAAGAATTATTGACTTCAGCCATTTTACTTTTTCTGTATGTCGTCTTTTGTTCCTCATCACTGCTTTCTTTGTGTTTGATTTTTATTTTGTACTGAACTATTTTGATTCCCTTCTCATTTCCCTTTGTGTATATCTTTTATACATTTTCCTAGTGATTACTAGGGAGGTTGTGATTAATATCCCTGAATGTATAACAATTTCATTTGAATTGATACCAGCTTAGCTTCAGTAGCACACAAAAACTCTTTTCCTATACAATTCTGTCTCTTTCACCTTTCTATCATTATCAATTATATTTCTATGCATTGTGTACCCATTAACATAGGTTTATAACCTTGAAAATGCATTTGTCTTTCCAATCTTATGGGATATAAAAAGAGGAGTTATAATACAAAATTATAATACTATTGATTTCATATTTACCTATGCAGTTATCCCTACTGGAGTTTTTTATTTCCTCATATGACTTCAAATTATGATCTAATATCCTTAAATTTCAACCTGAAGGATTCCCTTTAGTGCTTCTTATAGGGCAGGTTTACTAGCAATGAACTTCTTCAAGTTTTGTTTACCTGGAAATGTCTTAATTTTACCTTAAATTTTTGAGGGATAGTTTTGCTGGATATTAAATTCTTATTTTTTTCTTTCAGCACTTTATTTTTTTTAAGACTTTATTTATTTGAGAGAGAGTATGAGCAGGGGAGGGGCAGAGGGGAAGAAATAGCAGACTTTGCACTGAGTGGGAGCCTGATGTGGGGCTCAAACCCAGGACTCTGAGATCATGACCTGAGCCAAAGGCAGATGCATAACAGACTGACTCACCCAGGTGCCCTCCTTTCAACATTTTATCTCTTTTTAAAGATTTTAATTATTTATTTGACAGGGAAAGAGAGCACAAGCAGAGGAAGTGACAGGCAGAGAGAGAGGGAGAAGCAGGCTCCTCCCTGAGAAAGGAACCCAATGACGGACTTGATCCCAGGACCTTGGGATCATGATGTGAGCCAAAAGCAGATGCTTAACTGACTGAGCCACCCAGGTGCCCAGTCTCAGCACTTTAAATATAATCACCCCTCTCCTTTTTGATATCCATGGTTTATGATTAAAAATCAACTTTTAAAAATACTTTATTAAAAAAAATAGGCTCCACATCCAGTGGGGGTTTAAACTCACAACCCCAAGATCAAGAGTTGCATGCTCCAATGATTGAGCCAGTCAAGTGCCCCCAAGAAATCAACTTTTAAACTTATGTGGATCCTTTCCCTCTCTTGCTGCTTTTAAGATTCAAAATGTCTAGTTTTCAATAAAGATTATAAGGCATACAAAGAATCAGGAAGTATAGTCCATTCCTGAAGAAGTTCAGACATTAGACTTACTAGATAAAGACTTTAAATCTATTGTCTTAAATATGTTCCAGGAGCTAAGAGAAACTATGAACAAAGATTCAAGGAAATCAAGAAACCAATAGTTTAGAACAATAAGAACATAAAAAAGGAGATAGAAGGAATTTTTTTAAGAAATAGAAAGAAATTCTGGATCTGAAAAGTGTAATAACTGACGTGAGATTCAACAGCAGATTTGAACATGCAGAAGAAAAAAAAACCCCGACAACTTTGAAGATAGGACAATTGAAATGATCTAATCTGAGGAACAGAAAGAAAATAGAATGAAGAAAACTGAATAGGGTCCAAGAAATCTGTGGGACATCAGCAAACAGATCAGTATATTCATTATGGGAGTTTCAGAAGGCTAAGAGAAAAGGAGGCCAAAAGAAATATGTGAGAAGTAATGGTCAAAAACATCTTAAATTTGATGAAAAACATGTATCCATAAACTCAAGAGCCTCAAAGAACACCTAGTAAGATGAATTAAAAGAAATCCACACTGAGATAAATCATAACTGTTAAAAGTCAAAGAATTTTGAAAGGATCTTAAAAACTCTTCTCTCCAGCCACACAGGTCTGGGCCCCCCACTCCGTCCATTTCCTTCACCCCAACAACCAATCTGGAGAACCCAAGTACAGTCCTTGACACCTTTCCAGTGTCTTGGGGAACCTCCCTTCCTCTCTAGCCCATGACTGCTGCCCGAGTTCAAGGCTTAGTATTCCCTTTCAACACTCCTTTGTAGGCTTCCAACTTCCAGCCTTGCCTTTGCTAATCGACTTGGCCCACAGCTCCAGACACAGCCCCCAAATCTGGCTCTGGCCATGTCTGCCTCAGCGGTGAGGCCATGTTTGAGGTCCTGGTTTGGGGCCTGGGCTGCAGCTGGGCCAGCTTTGGGCGCCATTCCTTAGCACCGATCGTGCATGGCAGACACGCTCTGGGGCCAAGGGCTCGCAGACAGGTTTTTCAAGTTAGGGATTTGGAAGGGGCTCCGGCGCTGGTTGCAGTTCAGAGTGAGGTGTAGGAGAGCCCCTGCGTGAGCTCATCTTTCCCGGGGCCGCCGGACTCAGGACTGAGCCGGCTGGGGAGGCAGTTTGGAAATTTTCACACTCAGCCTTGCCACTTGGCTGCCCTCCAGGTGTTTGGCAGCTCAGGTGACTTGCGGTGAGGCCTCAGTCAACCCATCCTTCCAGCGAGCACTGCCGGGTCTGGGGCCGCCTCCAGATGGGTCATGAACATGGGGTTCAATGGGGAAGCCCTGAAAGGCAGACCCTACTAGGAGGGGCTTGTGCTCTTGTTGGGGAAATGAGATTCATAAGAAAACCATGAGAGAACAAGAGCAGTGGGACTTTTGGCGGGGGTGGGGGAGCGAGATGGTGTTCCTCGTTCGTGATTGGAAAGCTAATTTATGGGAACTGTGACGCATACACAACCTTTAGGAAGAGACACAGTAATCCTCCTGATAGAGATGGTACAAAATCCCAGAGAGCGTGGGCTCTGGAATGACCCTGCCTGAGGCCAACATCTAGTCCCACCACTTGCTAGCTGTGTGATTGTAGGCAAGTTGCTCAAACTCTCTGTGCCTCTCTCCCTTCGTCAGTAAAATGGAAATGACAATAGTGGCACCGATCTACGTACCGCATAGCCTGTGTGTGATTGTTAAATACGTTCACATGAGTGAAGCAGTCAGGGCCGTACCTGACAACTAGTTGCTCAACAAACAGCTTTATTATTACCGTACTTGTCCCAGCCCACCTCTGCGCCCCTCCCTCCGTCCATGCGGTGGCTACTCCAGCCCCATGGTGGAACTTGGGCCCTCTCTGTCTCCACCGGCAGAATGGCTGAAGCCCCTTCAGACCCGGTTCAAAATCCCTTCTAGGAAGACTTCCCTGACCCTCAGGTCCTTCCTCTCTGTTGTGTCAACAGTTGCTCTTTTAAATTTTATTTTTTTTAAAGATTTTATTTATTTGACATAGAGAGGTTGTGTGTGAGAGAGACAGAGAGACAGAGAGCAAGCACAAGCAGGGGAATGGCAGGCAGAGGAGAAGCAGACTCTCCGCTGAGCAGGGAGACCGACATGGGGCTCTATCCCAGGACCCTGGGATCATGACCTGAACCGAAGGCAGATGCTTAATGACTGGGTCGCTCAGATGCCCCTCTTTTAAATTTTAATCATGTGTTTACCTGTCTGGCCTTTTTACCAGCTGGTGAACCACCTGAGGGCAAGCCAGACCCACGTCTCGGGGGTCAGCCCCGACAGCCACCTGATCACTGTTCGTGAGATAAGTCCTTGAAAGAATTGATGACACGTGACAAGAAAACACACTATAAGGCCCATACAGAATCCTACAATGGGACAAGTGTGATGTATTTTTTGACTTGACTTCAACTGGCAATGGTGTTGCCCGCAGCCAAGGCCATGGTGGAGCCAAGTTGTATGATCCTGTGTGTGGCAGTGGTCAGGGCAGGCTTCCTGGAGAAGGAAGGGTGGGAGTGACAAGCCCCAGCTGGCGCCACCTGGTTCCAAACAGGTCAAGCGCTGTGGGATTGGCGGCGGGGGCCCCTGTGGTTTGCGCTGGGCTCTTCTGCTGCCGCTTTGGGGCAAGGGGAACTTGGCGGAGTGGGCTCCCTGCCTCTGGTCCAGGGAAAGGGCTCAAACGTGAGATGGTGGTGGTGAGGACCAGCTCCCCCCCCCCCATCCTGCAGACACACACGGAACCTCTTAGAATGGATTTCATGCTCCTCGTCCTAATGCGGACCGTCTCCGCTTTGCTTTGGAAAAACAGAGGTCTTGCTCCAGCCTCCTGAAACCAATTGGAAACAAATCTTCCCTCCCTGCCCTTCCTCCAACATTTGTGGGGGCCAAAAAAAAAAAAAAAGGTAGAACAGAATGGCCAAGGGGCTTGGGACCCTGTTCCCTGCGGTGAACAGAGTGTCCACTTCCCCTTGGATGGGTGGGAACCCGCTCTGAGGAGCTCTCCAAAGACACACTCCCAAGCCATCTGTCCATCCCACTTGTTCACCAGGATGGGGCCTGACCAAGCCATTGGGGGACATAGAGCTGAAGCCATACTCTCCCCTCTGCAGTGCTGAGGCCTGTGCCCTGCTCCGTGCACTGTTCCTTCTCATGCCTTACCACTGCCTGGGTGACCTTGGCCAAGTCCTTGCATCTCTGAGCCACTGCTTCCCGGTGGGTAACATGAAGCGGGAGAGGGTGAGCACCTGTGGAAGGTAGGAGGTGGGAGGTGGTCCCATAAGAGGGGTATAGGAAGGGATGCATGCGATGTCTCTGGTCCTAAGCCTCACCCCTACTCCTCTAGTTCCTTGCCATTCACGGCCAGACTCTGGGCTGTCCCCGCAGGAAGCCTCTCCGGACCATGGTATCCCTCGTGGGTGCCTGGCTGGTACTGCGCTCTGTACCATTCGGAACTTAAGACGCGTACCTGCTTGTATTTACGTGTCTGTTGATTTCCAAAAAGCCACCGCATTGGAAGCCAAGGGTTGGATTTGAGTCTCCGCTCCATGACCGCTGTTTAGCTGCGTCAGGAAGGCAACCTGAATTCTCTCTCCAAGCCCCAAGTTCATCATTTATAAGCAGACATGCTTATGACCCCGCCCCACCTCCCAGACTTCTTATGGGGCGCAAATGGGATGTGTGCATGTGAAAGCATTCTGCAAACTATAAAAAGCCCTTGGTCATGTTGCTTCTTTCTGTTTCTAGTTTGATGTAGGTTCCCTGTGGGAAAGACCTGCTTCTGCTGAGCCAGAGCGGCGGGGCTGGGAGGGTGTGGTCCCAGGCAGGTGCCCAGTGAGGGGCCCTGCTGGACCCTGTATGGGGAGAATCCTTGGGTCCTGGTGGGAGGGGCCCAGGAGCCTGGCCTGCTGTGACCCAGATGGCCCACAGGAACACTGGCAGGAGGAGGAGGCAGTGGCGACCCTGTGGATTGATTTCCGGCCTTGGTCCCAGTCTAAAGACATCCAGATGGTCTCTTGAAGATGTTACCCAGGAAGCCAGTTGCCAGACATGAAGACTCCAAAAAGAGGTCCAAGGAGACACAAGCAGAGGACACAAGAGGACACATCTGATCATTGAAACATGAAAACAATCGAAATGTTGGATTGCCCAAAGCCTAACTAGAAACCGTCAAAATATAAACACCCGGTGGTAAACAGAGCACAGCATTCAGATGGTGAAGAGGAGCGCCAGAAAATTCGAAAATATTGAATTATAAAAATCCATAATTTTGAAAATGATGGAGAAAGGCTGCCTGGTGCAGTGGGGTCGGGGAGAGAGATCTGAGTCAGAGGAGGACATCTCCCCGAGTGATACACCCAGGTGGGGCTGGGTCATGTACCCACGTGTCCCCACATGAGCACGTGCCCTGTGCTCAGCCAGAAGCTAGGTCCAGAGCAGGCATCGGTGAAGTCCTGCAGACCTCAGACACCCAGCCCAGGAACTTGTTACCCTTGAAACAAACCGTGGACAGTGTTGTGCAGGAGATCAAACGGCCAGATATTTGGACTTGAGCTATAGTGAAGCAAAGATCTATGGGGTGGTACCCAAGGTAAACAAACTAGGTAGGGAGGAAGTAGATCACAAACTAACAGAGAGACAGAATCTAGGGGAGTGGGTGATGCACTGCGGGTCAAGAGGGAGGGTGGGGGTGATGGTGGTTGAAGATGACCCCTCCATTTGGGGATCAGGAGGTGAGGCAGGCAGGATCAGGAAGAGTAGGCTTGGATCAAAATAGGATGATCTCAATGCAGGGTTTATGGAGGCTGAGGTGGACCTGCCAGCTGGACATGTCCTCAGGAGTCTGGATATACAGGCGGGAGTCAGAAGAACACAGGTTGGGTTTCTTAGAAGCAGACCCTGAGATGCAATTTTTGTGCAAATCGTTTATTAAGAAAGTGTTCCTATGGGAGACAAGCGGGGGTTAGAGGACCTAGGACAGGATGGGGGAGGGAGTCAAGCAAAAGCATGATCCCGGCATGAGCCCCAGGAGCCTGACCTGGAGGGGACCCTAGAGCAGACATTGTGCTTCCTGGCCTGAACCAGGCAAGCTGGACTTTCCTGAGCATGACTGTTGTGCCAGTGTTGGCCAGGGGTCGGGAACCACGGCATTGAGAGGTGGGAAATTTCCGGCATTCTGGCTCTCTCCATGCACAGGGAAGCCTGTTCTACAGCCCACAGGCAGTCCCCCAAAAAGGGCCATGAGCTGGTTGTTGCAAGGACAACCACCAAGGCCAGGGACACAAAGGGGTCCCCAGTTTCTGCAGTATAGGACGTGCATTGTGTCCGCTCACCCACGTCAGTCCCTGAAGCTGGGGTGGAGGGCTGGCTTTGCCAAATTGATGGTTCAGGCTCCCAGCTGGAGGGGGCTTTAACATCCACCCAGCCCAGCTTCCCACTGAAGCCAGAATCCTTTCCCTCACCACTCAGCAAGTGTTGGTCACAAGCGACTGCAACTCAACTCAAATGACTTCAGCAAAAAAGGAATTTATTGGCCTAGGTAGCTGGGAAGTCCAAGGGTGGGACCAGATCCTGGGATAGAAATTATGTCACTGGGTTTCTCTCCCTCCAGCTTTCTGGAGTGTGTTTTGGTGTCTCTCTCAGAGGGCCTCTCTCCATGAGTTGGGAAGACCGATGTCTAGCAACCCTGGGCACCATCCTTAGAAGTCCCCGTACGAAAGGAAAGAGACACTCTTCCTTCCAGCTGCTGAATGCAAATCTCAGGGAAGATGAACCGTCCTGCTGGGCTCATATGCCCATTTCTGAGCCAGTTGCTGCAGTTCATCTCATCCCAAAGGGACCCACCGTTAACTAGCACACAACCGTCCACTTCCCAGGTCTCTCTCATTCTCTCTCCCTTTCTCGTCCTATCTTATTCATGCCCGAGTCATATGGCTATCTCTGTGGGAGTGGGGGACAGAGAAGGGTCAGCCCCTCCAAACCAGATGAAATGGATTCTCCATGAAAAAAAGGGTTTGGGTGCTAAGAGTGGAGGAGCCAAAGGACGACAGTTATGTCCTTCCCCATTGGTGGGGGAGGCTTCTGCTTCTGAAATGGGGAGCACCCTCTAGACCTCCAAGGTCAGGGTGGATCCTGGGTGGGGGGAATGGCAAAATGGGGGGCCATCTAAGTCCTGCCCTTGAGAGAGAGAGAGAGAGAGAAGAACAAGTTTAGGCTAGGGGGCTGGAGCTGCCTGGGACCTGGTCCTGGGACAGAAGAAGGGGCAGAAGCAGGTCCTAGGTTGAGACCCAAGAGGTCTAGTCTTGGGGTTTGGGGAAGTGGCTCCTGAAAGCTAGCTCATGGGGCAGGTAGAGGAACAGAATCCAGTCATACCCAGCCAAAAAGGAGAGACTAGGCAGAGCTGAGGACAGCAACCTAGTATACTTCTAGACTTTTCCTTCCCACATACCTAGGGCTGTCCCAGCACTCAGACAGCAGGCCATAGCTGGCATCCGAGGGCAGGGCGGGCTTGGTGGTAGCCCTGGAGTTCCAACTCCAGCAGGTGGGTGTAGGGATTCAGTCAGTGCCTGGAGCACTGGGATAGGAGTCAGCTCCCAGGTAAGGCCAGTGGGGGCGGAGAGTGGCAAAGAGTGGGTCATTCTTACAGGGGCATAGAGTAGGTTTGGGGTTGCTTAGGGCTGGGAGGGGCTGAGACGGGGGCTGGGGGTGACGGATGAAGGACATAGGGTTTGTTTTGGGGGATGATGAACATATTGTAGCATGGACGGTGCTAAAAATGACACATACCTATGAGTGTATTAAAACCCACTAAATTGCACATTTGAATTGAGTTGTATGACATCTGAATTATATCTTAATAAAGTGGAGTGGGTTCTTTTGGTTAGAAGTGCAAGGGCAGCAGTGGGTCAGATGGTCCCTGGTGTGTTCTTCTTCAGTCAGGTGGACCACAAGGCTCCACCTTCAGACCCCACCTTCTGGCGGGACAATGGCGAGAACGTGTCTGTCTGAGACTAGTGACCCCACTTGCCTCTGGGCACCCTCTGCTCTGTGGTCAAGCATTTTGGCAAATGTAACTGTGTTCACATCACCCCTAAGGGACCAGCACCTCTGGCCATTCTACACATCTGGCCCCTGTTGACCCTGGCCATACCTCTTTCCCTTCTTTGAACCCAATGTGGCCTCAGGGCTTTTGCATTTCCCGTTCTTGGTGCCCAAAACTGTGTTCTCCTCTCTTGACCTAAGAAATGCAAGTATTTCCTTCTTCCTTTCCTACAGAGCACTGATTCCATGCATAATTAAACATTCCAGTCAGCTGGCGTGGAATGCAAACTCTTCGGGTGTATGTGTGCTCACCCCGACTCGGAACGGTCGATAAAAATGTGTGAAATTAGTGAAGGCGTATTCTCTCTGCCCTGGGGACGCTGGAGCCTGCAGAGGAAGTCTCTGAGATTCAGCATAGACAGTCAGGGGTGTGGGCAGACAGGATCAGCAGGTGAGTCCCATCTACCTGGGTCGTCATAGCCCAGGGATCATTGGTGGTCCTGGATCCAGAGGTCACCTGTCTCTCTGTGGCCACCACCCCGGAGGTCAGAAAGTCCAGCGAGAGCAGAGCCCCTGTTGTGGCCGCTGTATCTTCACGGGCTGGGGGCAGGGTCTGTCCTCAGACTGCAGCACGGAGGCTCCAAGGGCAAGGAGATGCCTCGGTCTGGAAAATCACATCACGAGATGGAGGCTGGCCCCGGGACAAGGCAGGGAAAGTGCTAGGAGGCTGGCGTTCCAAGAGACACAAGCCGAGAGACTAATTCTTGGAAAGTGGAAACCCCCAGGGGGGCCGCCGTGGGTCTTTGAGCTGTTGGCGAGCCCCACGCTGGCTTTGGGACCATCCAGAGTGGTGAAAACAGAGTGGCTGGAGATTTTGGCCCCCGCACAGTGTGGACAGGACGGTGAGGTCCAGAGGACAGGGGCCACCCTCCACGGCTCCATGAGCTGGAACTCGGGCCCAGGTATCCTGGCTCGTGGCCCGGCCTCTTTTCTCTCTGCCAGGCTGCCGCCACCTCTTCCAAATGGGAAAATCCACGTGGCATTTCTCTTTGATTCTGGAAGGGACACCAGAGCGTGTGTGTGGACGCTCACAAGTCTGAGTGTGTAAAGAGGATTCCCCTTCCCGAGCATCCTTGGGTGGGGTGATTCTCGAAAACTTCTCTCTTCTCTGCGTCCCTGTGGGCTGCTTTTTGCCAATTTGCTTTATTGTTTTTTTTTTTTTAACTTTTTATCTAGAAATAATTTTAAACTTACGGGAAAGCTGCAAGAATATAAGAAGCAAAACCCAGGGATTTTTCTTTTTTTAGCTTAGATGTTTACATTTTGCCCTGTTTTGCTTTTTCATATAATCTCATCTAATCATATAATCATATAATCTCACTCTGTACAGACACATACACACGGATATACACACACACACACACACACACTAAAAACTGTGAGTTCGTCCTGACACGCCCAGCATCTATCCAGCAACCTAGTATACTTCTAGACTTTTCCTTCCCATGTACCTATGTTCTCCTTCTCCAACAATGAGAAACCTGGCTCTTTCTTACCACTCACTCGCTCAAGCCTAGAACACAAGAAAACAGTTTCTGAGCTGGTAACCTATACCACCGGAACAGGCAAACCTACGGACTGGAAGTCAACATTTATTTGCATTTCCCTAAGATAAGATTTAATAGAGAAAACACACAAATCTTAGGTATGTACTTTGATGAGTTCTCACATTTGCTTTTCCTGTAGCCCCGTGGCCGTGGGCATCTCAGGCAAACATCACCAAAATACCGAAGACTGGAGGCTTAAACAACAGACGTTTATTTCTCGTGCTCCTCATGGGAAACCCAAGATCAAGATGCTGGCAGATTCCGTTTGGGGGGAGGATTCTCTTCCTGGCTTGCAGATGGCCATCGTCTTGCAGTGTCCTCACATGGCAAGGAGAGAGAGAGTTCTGGTCTCTTTCATCAACCACAAGGGTGGTTAATCCCATTCTGGGGTCCCCACCATCATGACCTCATCTAAACCTAGTTACCTCCCCAAAGCTCTCCCTTTACATTTAGTCCGTGACACGGATAAAGGTAGAAAACATTTCCATCATTCCAGAATGTTCTCCAGGGTAACTAACAAGGAATGGAATGCTGGAATGGTCGGGTAAGTGTAGTCAAGAAATGATCAGAACTTTTCTTATAGCGGTTATATTTTTTACATCTCCCCTAACAATGAGGGAGACTTGGTCCATATTCTCACCAACACTTGGTATTGTCAGTCTTTTAAATTTCAGCCTTCACCATAAGATTATACAGTAGGTATCCTTTCTCAGCCTGGCCATTGTAATAGAAATGTGCTGATATCTCACTGTGATTTTAATTTTCATTTTCCTGCAGACCAGCTGTGAAGAACATACTATTATTTATAAAACTTCATTTGAAAAGTTTCTGATTTTAGATTTTTTGCTTGTTTTTTATTGCATTCATTCTTTTTTTAATTATTGATTTGTAGGTGTTCTTTATATATGCTGGGTATAAGTCTTTTATCAGATATATATTTTGCCAAGATTTTCTCCTGAGTCTGTGGCTTGTCTATTTATTTTCATACTGGTGACTTTTTATTGTGGTAAAATACACAGAACATAAAATTTACCATCTAGCCATTTTCAAATGTAAAATCCAGTGACACTTGGTACATTCAAAATATTGTGCAACCATCTCTACTATCTAATTCTATTTTCATCACCCCCGAAGGAAACCCAATACCCATAGAACTATCACTCATCATTCTCCTGTTTTCCAACCTCCTGCAACCATTAATCTACTTTCCAACCCCATGAATCTGGCTGTTCCATATGAATGGAGTCGTACAGTATGTGGTCTTTTATGCCTGGCTTCTTTCACTTAACATAGTGTTTTTCAAGGTCCATCTACATTGTAGAAAGTCTCAGAACGTTCAAACAACGTTCCAGAGTATGAATATATTACAGTTGATTTATTTATCAGTTTATGGACATTTGTGCTGTTTTCATCTTTGGCTATTGTGAATCGTGCTTCTTATGAACATTTGTTTACAAGTTTCCCTGTGCACATGTTTTTCAGTTCTCTCAGATATATACCTAATAATGGAATTGCTGGGTCACAGGGTAATTTTGTGTTTAACTAGTTGAGAGAGACTGCCGCACTGTTTTCTGCTGTGGCTGCACCATTTCACATTCCCACCAGCAAAGTACGAGTGTTCCCGTTTCTTCATAACCTCATCGAAACGTATTATTTTATGTTTGGATTATAGCCATCCTTATGGGTGTGAAGTGGTATCTCATTGGAATTTTGATTTATATTTCCCTAATGACTAATGATGTGATGCATCTTTTCACGTGATTTTTTTTTTTTTTGCCACTTACGTATTTTATTTGGAGAAGAGTCCGTTCAAGTCTTTTTTGTTATTGTGTTGTAAGAGTTCTTTAAATATTCTGGATACTAGATTCTTACCAAAGGTGTGATTTTAAAAATATTTTCTTCCATTCTGTGGATTGTTTTTTAACTTCCTTGATAATATCCTTTGATGTGTAGAAGTTTTAAATTTTGATGAAATTCAATTTATCTTCCTTTTCTTTTGTTTCTTGTGCCTTTGGTGTCACATCTAGGAAACCATTTCTAAGTCCAATTTCTAAAGACTTATCCCTGTTTTCTCCCTAAGAGTTTTATAGTTTTCGCTCTCACAACTCAAACCGAAAGCAAACTACCCAAATTTCAAATAGGCAAACGATCTGAGTAGATATTTCTCCAAAGAAGATACACATATGACCAATAAACCCACGAAAAGATGCCCTACATTAGAGCATTCATTAGGGAAATGTAAAAGTAAATGAAAACCACAATGAACACCTCTGTACTCAAAAAGAGGAAAAATAGTGAGTGTTGTTTAGGATGTGGAGAAATTGGAGCCTTCATACATTGCTTGTGGGGACGGAGAATGCAGCCTCCATAGAAAAGTTTGGCAGTTACTCAAAACTCTAAAGACAGATACCCTACGACCCAGGAGTTCCATTCCCTTTCAAGGGGTAGTTTTATTCTACCAATATTGTTCTTTGATGCCCCCAAATTTTAAATTTTGATGATATCCAATTTATCTATTTTGGGGAGCTTGAGGTTTTGGAGTCGTAGCTAAGAAATCATTGCATAATCCAAGGTCATGCACATGTATCCCAATGTTTGCTTCTAGGAGTTTTAAAGTTTTAGCTCTTATAGGTAGGTTTTTGATCTGTCTTGGATTATGATGTGAGATGAAATTATACAGTGTTTTGTGAAGAGCTAACTTCACTCTTTTACCTGTGTGGGTAACCAGTTGTCCTGGCATTCTTTGTTGAAGACCCTCTACTCTCTCCATCGAACCGTCTTGGCATCTTTGTCAAAAATCAAATGACCATAGATCATCCAGGTTTTCTGGATTCTCAGTTCTACTCCGTTGGTCTATATGTCTGTCTTTATGGCAGTACCACAAGGTGTTAATTGGTGTAGTAAGTAAGTTCTACAGTAAGTTTCGAAACCAGGAAGTGTGAGTCCTCCAACTTTGTTCTTTTTCAAGATTGTTGGCTATTTGAGGCTCATTCCATTTCCATTTGAATTTTACGATCAACTTGTCCAACTGCAAAAAAGGCAGTTGAGGTATTGAGGGAGATTGCATCGACTATGTAGAGCAATTTGGGGATTTTTGCCATCTTAACAATATTAAGTCTTTTTATCCATGAATATGAATATGGGATGTTTTCTCATTCATTTGAATCTTCTCTAGTCTCTCTCAACAATATCTCCTAGTTTCAGTACAAGTTTCATTCTTCTTCTGTTAAGCTTACTGCTAAGTATTTTATTCTTTTGATGCTATTGTAAATGGAATTATATTCATGATTTCATTTTGAGATTGTTCATTGTCAGCGTATAGGAAAATGACTGGTTTTTGTATATTGATGTTGTATCCTTTAAGTTTGACAAACTGGGTTTTCTGTGTATTAGGGTCATGGCATCTGCAAATAGAGTTTGCTTCTTTTCTAATCCAGATGCCTTTTTCTTGCTTTATTGTTCTGGCTAAAACCTCAAATACAATGTTGAACAGAACTGGTGAGAACAAATATTCTTGTCTTATTCCTGATCTTAGGAAAGAAAACTTCCAGTCTTTCACAATTAAATCTGATGTTAGCTCTGGGATTTTTGTACATGGCCTTTATCAGATTGAGGAAATTCCCTTCTATTACTAGTTTGTTGAGTGTTTTTACCAGGAAAGGGTGTTGGATTTTGTTAAGTGCTTCTTCCGCATTTATTAATTAATTCTCACCACCCCAAGATCAAGAGTTGCATGCTCTACCAACTAAGCCAGCACAGTGCTCTTGACCCTGAAATAACCTTTCATTCCTCTTGTGATTTCTTCTTTGACCCACCTGTTTTTTAAGAGGATATTGTTTAATTTCCATATATTTATTGACTTTTCCAAATTTGCTCCCACTATTAGTTTCTGATTTCTTCCTATTGTGGACAGAAAACATACTTGTCATGACTTCAATCATCTGCAATTTATTAAGACTTCTTTTATGTCCTAACATATCATTTATGCTAGAAAATGTTCCATGTTCCCCTGAGAAGAATGCATAGGCTGCTGGTGTTAGGAAGAATGTTCCATAAGAGTTTGTTAGGTCTAGTTGGTGTATATTCTATTTCCTGATGATCTTCTGTGTGGTTCCCTTCATTATTAAAAGTTGGATATTGAAGTATCTAAATATTATTGGGTTTTTACAAGATTATTTATTTATCTATCTATCTATCAGAGAGAGAGAGCACAAGCTGGCAGAGCAGCAGGCAGAAGCAGAGACAGGAGCAGGCTCCCTGCTGAGCAAGGATCCTCATGCAGGACTTGATCCCAGGACCCTGGGGTCATGACCTAAGCTGAAGGCCGAGGTTTAACCCACCGAGCCACCCAGGCATCTCATCTAAATATTATTGCTTATTTTTTCTTTCAATTTTTTTAGTTTTTGCTATAATAGCCTCTATGAGGCTCTGTTTTAGGTCAATATAGGCTTGCAGTTTTATCTTCTTGACGGATTGAGCTTTTTATCATTATGAAATGCCTTTCTTTGTCTGCAGTAAAATTTTTTTTCTTAAAGTCTCTTTTGTCTGATAATAGTACAAATGCTCCATCTCTCTTTTGGTTACTGATTTCATGGGATATCTTTTTCCATCCTGACTTCAAATTTATTTTTAAAATCCATTCTGCTAATTTATCCCTTTTAATAGGAGAGTTTAATCCATTCATAAATTTCCTAATTTCCTGATTAGGAAAGACTTCTACCATTTTGCTATTTGCTTTATATAAGCTGCATGTCTGTTTCTTCCCTAGTTTCTCCATTACATCTTTCCTCTATGCTTTAAAATACTTTCTCATGTACCATCTAAATTTCTTATTGTTCCTTTACTATATATATAATTTTTATATTATAATATTTTATATTAATTTTTTAGTTATTTGAGGTTGTGTTGAAGATTACAATTAACATGTTAAATTTCTTTCTTTATTTATTTGCTTATTTATTATTACAGAGACTCTGTACCCAACATGGGGTTTGAACTCATGACCTTGAGATCAAGACTCACGTGCTCTACTGACTAAGCCACCCAGGCGCCCCACAATGTTGTAATTTACAACAACCTAGTTTTTATTAATATTAACTCAATTTTAGCAGCAGTGTGCAAAAAATTTGCTCCTAGGGACGCCTGGGTGGCTTGGTTGGTTGGACGACTGCTTTCGGCTCAGGTCATGATCCCAGAGTCCCGGTATCGAGTCCCGCTTCGGGCTCCCAGCTCCACGGGGAGTCTGTTTCTTTCTCTGACCTTCTCCTCGCTCATGCTCTCTCTCACTGCCTCTCTTTCAAATAAATAAATAAAAACTTTAAAAAAAATTTGCTCCTATATATAAAGGTCTCTTACTCCCAAGCCATGCTGTTCTTGTTCACACTGAATCTTTATCCATTGTGTGCTCATCAACATAGATTTGTAATGATTGTTTTATACAATTGTCTTTTAAATCAGATAGGAAAAAGAGTTCCAAATAAAAGAGTACATTTATACTCTGTTTTATACTTAACTATGTAGATACCTTTCCTGATGTTCTTTATTCTTCCTATGGATTTTAGTTATTGTCTAGTGCCATTTCATTTCCACGTAAAGGACTCCCTTTAGCCTCTGGGGTAGGACAGATCTGCTAGCAACAACTCTCAGTTTTTGTTTACCTAAGGATATCTTAATTTCTCCTTTTTTGTTTTTTGGGTGTTTAAAAAGATTTTAGTTATTTTTATTTTATTTCTTTAAGTAAATGCTAAAGTTCACTTGAAGTGAAAACTTTAAGTGTGGGGCTTGAACTTATGAACCCAAGATCAAGAGTCACATGTTCTACCAACGGAGTCAGCCAGGCGCCTCTCCCCTTCTTTTCCAAAGGATAGTTTTGCCAGATACAGAGCTCTTGGTTGACAGCTTTTTCTTTCAGTACTTGACTATGTGGTCTCACTGCCTCTGGCCTCCATGGCTTCTGATGAAAATTCAGCTATTAATATTATTGAGGATCCTTTGTGATAAGTCACTACCATCTTGCTCTTTTCAAGATTCTTTGCCTTTCTCTTTTTAAGATTTTATTTATTTATTTGACAGAGAGAGATACGGGAAGATGGAACACAAGCAGAAGGAGTGGGAGAGGGAGAAGCAGCTTCCCACACAGCAGGGAGCCCAACTTGGGGCTCCATCCCAGGACTCTGGGATCATGACCTGAGCCAAAGGCACACTTAATGACTGAGCCACCTATGTAGCCCTGTAACTGTACTTTTCAACTCCAGAATTTTTATTTTGCTCATTTTTATGATTTGAGTCACTTTACAGATATTCTCTATTTTTTAGACATGGCTTCTTTTAGCTCCTTGAACATACTTAAAATAGCTGATTGGGCCTCTCTAGAAAATCCAATGTCTAGGCTCTACTCAGGACAAGCTGTATCAATTGCTTTTTCTCCCTGTGTATGGGTCTTGCTTTCTTATTTCTTTACATGCCTTTCCTAATTTTTTGTTGAAAATGGAATATTTTGGGGTGTCCAGGCGGCTCGGTTGTTTTAGCTTCTGCCTTTGGCTCAGGTCATGATCTCACGGTCCTGGGAACAAGCCCCACACAGGCTCTTCACTCAGTGGGGAGTCTGCTTCTCCCTCTCTCTCTGCACCTCCCCCTAATCATGCTTACTCTCTCTCAAATAAGTAAATAAAATCTTTTTTTTTAATTAGAAAAGGGAACATTTTGAATACTGTAATGTGTAAGTCTGGAAATCATACTCTGCCCCTCCTCCTAGGATTTGTCACTGTTGCATTTGTATCATAATTTTTCTCAACTAATTCTGTACCCTTCCTCATTTGTGGCTAATGAAGTCTGTTATGTTAGCTTAGTGGTCAGCTAAGGATTGGACAGAAGTATTCTTATCCCTTCCTGGAATGAGCTAAGTCTCCTAATCTTTGTTGAAGGTCTCCATGTGCATGTTGGGCTCTCTTTCACCACGCAGACTGGCAATTTATAGCTCTGCATTAGTTTTCACTTCCCGCTTGAGCAGAACCTGAAGGTGAGCCAGAGGTGAGAGCTTAGGGTTTTCTCGGGTCTTTTCTTAGCACACATACATCGCTGGGCACATGCATTATCTCCTGGATTCTCATAAATATGTCACAACTTTTAAATCCCTTATGGGCAACACATTCCCAGTCTTTGCTACCAAGCTTTTCTGGCTAGACTATTATTTGCCCCACTGTTATCCGGTGCCTCAGGCAGTAGTGACTAAAACATTTGTCCGTAAGTGTCTCTCAATTAATGCTTCCACCTTCCACCTGCTGGTAGTCTCTAACACTGGGCCAGTTTGGAGTTAAACAAAAACATGCAAACAAAAAACAAAAAACAAAAATACAAAAAACGACCCCCCGAAAAAACAAAACAAAACAAAAACACACACAGAAAAAACAACACACACAAACCTCCACAAAAAAACAAAAACAACACAGTCTTCTGAGCTGATCTTAGAGGGACTACCAGATTGAGCAAAACAAATTACTCTTTTTTCTTTTTTCTTTTTGGTGAATGAGGTCTGTTCTTCCTCCACCACCCGCAATATGCGCTGTTCTTGTCAAAATTACCACTGACCCAGAGAGTGGGAGATTAGACTGGTGTAAGTACAAATACCACAATGCTTGTTGTTTTACTGGGATTCAGTGGTTTTTCTTGAATTAGTGCTGTCAGGTTGCTGCAAGCCTTTGTTTAATTTCCACAGCTCCAGGAAAAAAATATTCTGGCAATTTTTGCATTTTTTTTTCTCATTACTTTTGTTGAAGAATGGAATTTTGGAGTTCCTTCCTCTGCCATTTTCAGTGATATCACTCCTCCAGTAGCATAGTTTCTTTGAGAGGTATTAATGAGGTTGCATATATCAGTTTTGTTATTTGTGGTTAGTATTCCATTGTATAGATATACCACTTTTTAAAATGCATGCACTTTCTATAGACATCTGAATTTTATTTCCCAGTTTCAAGCTATTATTAATAAAGTTGCTCTATACATTTGTATATGAAGTTACATATGGCTATATGATTTCATTTCTCTTGGAGACCTACCCAAGAATGAGATTTCTGGATCTTATGATAACTATTTGTTTTAACTTAGTAAGTGTAGGTCCTCCAACTGTATTTTTCGTCTTCAAATTTGTTTTAATTTCTCTGGTTCCTTCGCTTTTACATAGAAATTTTAGAATCAGCTTGTATATATCTACAAAAATCTTACTAAGATTTTGACTGGCGTTGTATTAAATCTGTAAATCATTTGTGAAGTACTGCCACCCTACTTATACCAGATCTTCTGTTCTATGAACATTGTATGTCTCTCTGTTTGTTCAGGTCTTTCTAGATTTCTTTTGAAAGTGTTTTGTCATTTCTAGCATAGATATCCTGCACATGTTTTGTTAGTTTTATACCCAAGTATTTTTTCTTTTTTTTTTTTTAAAGGATTTTATTTATTTATTTATTTGTTTGTTTGTTTGAGAGAGAGAGAGAAAGTCAAAGAGAGAGAGAGAGCACAAGCAAAGGGAAGATCAGAAGGAGAGGCAGGCTCCCCACTGAGCAGGGAGCCCGATGTGGGACTCGATCCCAGGACCCTGAGATCATGACCTGAACTGAAGGCAGAGGCTGAACCAACTCAGCCATCCAAGTGCCCCCAGGTATTTCTTCTTTTAATGCTATTCCAAACGGTACTGTTTTTAAATTTTCAGTTTCCAACTGTTTGCTGCTAGTTGCATAGATATAAATTTGTGTGTTTCAATCATTATACATTTATTTATGGTCTTTGGAGATTTTTTGTGGATTTCTTGGGATTTCCTATGGAGGGAATTAAGTGTTCTATGAATAGGGACAGCTTTTAGTTCTTCCTTACCAATCTATGTGCTCTTTACTTCTCTTCTTGTTTTGTTGTCCTAGCTCGGTCTTCTAATACAATGTTAAATAGAAGTGGTGACAGTAAACATTCTTATCTTGTTTTTTAATTTAGGGAAAACATGCAGTTCTTTACCAGTAAGTATGATTTTTGCTCTGGATAATTTGTAGATGCCCTTTATCAGGTTGAAGAATTTCCTGTCTCTTCCTACTCTGATGAGAGCTTTTACCCAGAATGGCTGTTGAATCTTGTCAAATGCTTCTTCTACATACATTGATATGATCATATGCTTTTTTTTCTTTAGCCTGTTAATAAAAGGATTGCATTAATTAATTTCCAATATTGAACCAGCCTTGTATTGCTGATATAAAACTCGCTTTGTTGTGGTGCACTATTGTTTTATATACTGATGCATCCAATTTGCTTTTTTTGAGGATTTTATGTCTATGTTCATCAAGACTATTGGTCTCTTTTGCACTCTCATGGCCTAGTTTGGATATAAAAATACTGCTGACCTCATACAACAAATTTGGGGGTATTCACTTTTCTATTTTCCAGAAGAGATTTCATAAGATTGGTGTTTTTCTTCTTTAAATCTTTGGTAAAATTCTCTAGAGAAATTATTTGAACCTAGAGATTCCTTGGGAAGTTTTTAACTATAAATTCCATTCTTTAATAGTATGGGACTATTCAGGATATCTGTTTTAACTTGGGTGAGTGTTGGTAGTTTGTGGTTTTTGAGACATTTTGTCCAATTCAATTATCCTTTCTTTTTCCTTCTGTTTTTCTTTTTCTTTTTTCCTTCCTTCCTTCCTTCCATTTGGCTAGAGATTTAGGAATTTTATACATCTTTTCTAAGAACCACCTTTTAGTTTAAATGATTTCTCCATTGTTCTTGCTTTCAGTATCATCAGTTTCTGCTCTTATCTTTGTTATTTCCTCCTTTCTGCTTGTTTTTTTTTAAGATTCTACTTAATTTTTAAAAACAGTCTGAGGGGTTTTAAGTGGTGGGGGGTGGGAGGTTGGGGGAGCCAGGTGGTGGGTATTAGAGAAGGCATGGATTGCATGGAGCACTAGGTGTGGCACAAAAACAATGAATACTGTTATGCTGAAAATAAATAAAAAATAAATTTTAAAAAAAAGTAATTCCTATACCAAATATAGGGCTCAAACTCACAACCTTGAGATCAAGAATTATATGTTCTACTGACTGAGGCAGCCAGGTGTCCCTTAGGTCCCTTATTTTATTCTTTTAAAAAATAGCTAATTAAAGTGAAATTCAGATTATTAAGTTGAGACCTTATTTTCTAATACAATCATTTACTGCTATAAATTTCCTTTGAATAGTATTTGCATCCATAAGTTTTGGATATGTTGTGTTTTCATTTTCATTCATGAACTTTACTTACTGTGACATTGTTATAGAATGTGTGTGTGCATGTGTGTTTTATTTTACTTGTGAGCAACATTGGAACTTTTTTTCCCCCCCAAATCTTTGTTTTTGGTGTCAGGGTAATGCTGGCCACATAGAATGAGTTGGGAAGTCCTCTCACTTTTTCAATTTCCCAAGAGTTTGTGTGTATTTGATAACATTTCTTTTTTTGAGATTTATTTATTTCAAAGAAAGAGAGAAAGCAAGAGTGGGGGGAGGGGCAGAGAGAGAGATAGGGAGAGGAAGAGAGAGAACCCTCAAGTACACTCCCCACTGAGTGGAGAGCTTGATACAGGCCTCAATCCCATGACCCATGAGGTCATGACCTGAGCCAAAACCAAGAGTTGGGCACTTAACTGACTGAGCTACCCAGGCACCCCTGATAATATGTCTTAATTAAAGTTTTTGCTATTTTAAAATCTAGTTTCTCAGTGTATAATTTTAAGTCATTGATGTAAGGTCTTTCTTTCTAATATAAGCAATCAGTACCCTAAATTTCCCTCTAGGATTAAGAGAACACTCATCATAATGAGTGTATGTATGAGTAATGTATAGAATTCTTGAACCTCTATATAGTACACCTAAGACTACTATGACACTGTATGTTAATTATACTGGAATTTTAGAAAATCCCTCCAAATACTGCTTTAACTGCATCCTACAAATTGTGATCTATTTGTCTTCATTTTCATTCATTCAAAATACATTCTAAATTCCCATGTAATTCCTCCTTTGACCTACAGATTATTTAAAAATATACGATTTCTTCCAAATACTTGGGAGGATTTTCCAGTAATCTTTTTCTTATTGATTTCTAGTTTAATTCCATTGTTGTCAGAGAATATACTCTGTGAGATTTGAAAACTCTCAGATTTATTGAGACTTGTTTTATGGTGCAAAATACAGTCTACGCTGGGGACTGTTCTTTTTACACTTTGAAAAAAAAAAGATTTTCTGGGGGCACCTGGGTGGGTCAGTTGGTTGAGTGTCTTGCTTTTGATCTCAGCTTAGGTCTTGATCTCAGGATTGTGAGTTCAAGGCCCATGCTGGGTTCCACGTTGGGCATAGAGCCTACTTAAAAATAAATAAATAAAAGATTTTCTGCTACTGTTGAGTGGAGGGTACTATAAATGTCGATTAGTTTGGTTAAAAGTGTTGTTCAGATCTTCTACATCCTTACTGATTATCAGCGCACTCTTCTATCAGTTGTGGAAGGAATCGTGTTGACTTTTCTCACTCCATTTCTATATGGAGTTTTTCCTTTGTGTATTTTGAATCTCTGTTATTAGGAGCATATCATTTAGGATTGTTATATCCTCTTAATGAATGGCCACTTCATTATTATGAAATAACCTTCCTTGTCTCTGATAATAATCTTTGTCTCAAAATCTAAAATATATTATTTATATAGGCACTCTGGCTTTACTTTGGTTAGAGTTAGATATATATAAATTATATGTAAAATACTATACTATATAGTGGTTTAATAATTCTGTACATTACTCAGTGCTCATCACAACGAGTGTACTCTTAATGCTAGAGGGAAATTTTATATTTATGTTTGTATATTTTATAAATACATATTTACACACACACATACACACAAACACACACAAGTTGAGGTTATCACCTGTGCTTCTGACAAATCAGCTATAGCTCAGAGGTTCCCACAACCCCTCCTCAGTTTTGATTCATTTGCTAGGGTGGCTCACAGAACCATTTACCAGTTTATTATAGGAGGATATGATAACGGATACAGGTAATTCTAGAGACAGAAGAGCTGTACAGGGTGAAGGATGTGGGAAGGGTCATGGAGCTTCCATGCCCTCCTCAGGCATGCATTCTCTGAGCACTTTCACGTGTGCACCATCCCAGAAGCTCTTTGAACCTCATACACTCAGGATTTTTATGGAAGCTTCCTCATGTAGGCGTGATCATTATTAACCCCATTTCCCGTCCCACTCCCCTCTCCAAAGAAAGTTCCAAACTTCTAATCATGGTTTGGTCTTTCGGATGACCGGCCCCCACCCAGGAGCTAACCCAATACCACTTCATTAGAACAAAAAATAATGCTGTCACCCAAGGGATATAGGAATTCTGTGTCAGGAGCTAGAGTCAGAAGCCAATTATAAAAACAAAAGATGCTCCCTGTGCTCTTACCACTTAGGAAATTACAAGGGTTTTAGGAGCTTTTTACCAGGAATTGGGTACAGAGACTAATTGTATTATGTTATATATTATAGTCATATTCATATGTATATACTATTTTCTATTACCATATTTCTTTCATTTTTTCATTTCTTTTTTGTTTTTTGTTTTTGTTTATTTATTTTGTTTATTTTTGTTTATTTAGGCAGCACAGTTGGGTCTTGCTTTTTTTATCCAATCTGAAAAGCTCTGCCTTTTATCTTTTAATTGAGGACATTTAAGCCAGCAGTTAAAGACCATTTTCTGAAAAAGACCAGGTAATAAATATTTTAGGCTTTGGGGGCCACACATGGTCTTTGCTACACACGCTTCTTCTCTTCTTTTTCAACAACCCTTTGTAATGTACAAATCTTTCTTAGCTCGAGAGCCATGTAAAAACATCCTGCAGGCAAGGTTTGGTCTGCAGACATCATTTGCTTCCCCTCCTAGAAACCATTTGCGTTTTATGTTCTTATTGACATGGTGGGATTTAAATCTGCCGTCCTGGTATTTGTTTTCTATTTGACCCATCTGTTCTTTGTTGCCTTTTTCCTCTCTTTGGAACTTCTTTTGAATTAGTTGAATAATTTTTATGATTCTATTTTATCTCATTCATTAGTACATTTGGTATAACTCTTAGCTTTTTATTATTTAGTGATTACTTTATGGCTTAGAGTACACATCTTTAACTTATTAGCCTACCATCAAGTAAAATAATACCACTTAAAATATAGCATAAAAATATAGCGTATTATATTTCCATTTTGCCCCTTCGAAGCCTTTGTGCTTTTTTTTTTTTTTAAAGATTTTATTTATTTATTTGACAGAGAGAGATTACAAGTAGGCAGAGAGGCAGGCAGAGAAAGAGGAGGAAGCAGGCTCCCTGCAGAGCAGAGAGCCCAATGCGGGACTCCATCCAAGGACCCTGAGATCATGACCGGAGCCGAAAGCAGCGGCTTAACCCACTGAGCCACCCGGGCGTCCCACCTTTGTGCTTTTGTTGTCAGATATTGTGCCTGTCCGTGTTATGAACTCCACAATACGTTGTCATTACTTTTTCTTTAACTAGTTCAATTATCTTTTGAAAAGATTTTTTCAAAATAAGAAAAAAGTCTTTTATGTTTCCCCACATACTTACCATTTTCGATGCTCTCCATTTCTTTATATACATCCGTATTTCCATCTGGTATCACTTTTCTTCTGTCTGAAGAACTTCCTTTAATATTGTTTGAAGAGAAGATCTGCTGGTGATTAATTCTTTCAGCTTTCATATGTTTAAAGAAATCTTTAGGTTATGGTTCTGGATAAAATGGAGAGTGTACTCCACCCTGTCTCTCCTACAGAATACAGCTGTAAAACCTGGACAGAATACATAGGCCAGTTCTCCGAGGACTACGAAAAGTCAATATTAGCAAGAACATTGGGAAAGAAGACAAAAATTTGAAGTACCACTGAACCACTGGTGAGTCTGCTGATTTTCCCCCCTATATATCTTGCAGCCTGAGCACAGTATAGCCTGAAACCAAGAAGTGTCATTGACATAAATAGTGAGAAGTCCAGGCGAAACCTAGTTCTGGTCTGAGAAACAGGGAGGGGACTTCTTAAGCTCAGAGAGAGGAAAGAAATCCTTTGGTTTTTTTCTCCTTTTCTTTTCTCCAGTGTCTCATGCTGCAGCCCTGAGCATTCTGTGGCAGTGGTGGGAGACATCCCAGGGGAGCCCACAAGACTAATTCCTCAATAACCACATCTACCTAAATGATGAGACAGATAACAGGGATGGTTCCAGAGCTCCTGAAAAAAAATGGAACTCATGGTTAGAATTTACCAGGGAACCCAGCTGAGTCTGGGTGCTTTTTGTTTGGGAAGGTTATTAATTAATTACTGATTCAACTTCTTCAGTAGGTGTAGGTCTACTCCGATTGTTACTATGTGAGTTACGGCGGATTGTGCCTTTCAAGGAATTGATCCATTTCCCTAAGTCGTCAAATCTGTGGGCATGGAGTTGATCATAATATTCCTTTATTATCCCTTTAATGTCCATGGGATCTATATAACTTTCTCCTATTTCATTTCTGATATTAGTAATTTGGTCATTTCTCTCTTTTTCTTAGTTAGCCTGGTTCAGAGGTTTACCAGTTCTATTTGATGTTTTTAAAGACCCAGATTTTGGTTTTATTAACTTCCTCTTAATTTCCCATTTTCAGTTGAATGGATTTCTGCTCTCATTTTTATTATTTCTTTTCTTCTGCTTACCATGGACTTGATTTGCTCTTCTTTTTCTAGTTTCCTAAGGTTGGAGGCTTAGTTGATTGATATTTGATCTTTCTTCTTTTCAAATACATTCAGTGCTATAAATTTCCCTCTAGGCACTGCTTTTGCTGCATCCCACAAATTTTGATAAGCTGTTTTTCATTTCATTTTGTTTAACATATTTTTAAATTTCTTTTGAGGTTTCTTCTTTGACCCACGTGTTATCGTGCAGTGGGTTTTTTAGTCTCCAGGTATTTAGGGATCTCTAAGCCATTTTTCTGTAGTTTTTTCTACTTTGATTCCATCGTGGTCTGAGAGCAGACACTGTATGATTGATATTCTTGATATTTTTTAAGTGAGAATGTTATGAAATAAGTTTTGACTATAAAATTTAATTTTAGTAGATACAGACTTATACAGATTTTCTATTTTTCTCTTTTTTTTTATTGGGGTATAATTCATGTACCACAAAATTCACCTTATGAAAGTGTACCATTCAATCATATTTAGTATATTCACAAAGTTATACAACCATCCCCGTTATCTAGTTCTGCTTAGGTGGTACAGGATGGCTAGAGGGGCCGCAGTTAGGTATTTCCCTTCCCCAGGTCAGCTAAGCTCTGTTAAAACCCCAGTAACTGAGACTCTGGTTAGACAGTTTCTCTTGAGGGCAGGCTTTGCTAAGAAGAACAGAATGCTCTGGCATATTTCATAATGGCTTATTTTCCCCTCCCTCTGCCAGAAACAAGAGAGAATTTTTCTCTGATATTCACTGTGAGAAGCTGGTAGAGTTCCAGGAGGTAAAAGTCACAGAAGTATGGGGGGTGGTGGTCACCCTAGCACTGGATCCCCCTGGAGTTTTTACCTTTCGGACTCATCCACACCAGAGCCTCCAGCCATTGTCAATGGCTGTTCCGTTTTCTACCCCAGCACTGGTTCCTGCTGGTTTCTGTTCATGGGTTTGTCTCTAGTAAGTTGTAAATTCTCTGTTATTCATCTGTCTCTGCAATTCTGGGGACAGCAATTTTCCCTGTGACCTCACTTCTCTGATTTATCTAGAAAGAGTTGTTGATTTTTCAGTTTATTCAGCCTTCTACTTGTTGTTAGGACAGACTGGTGACTTCCAAACCTCTTATATGCTGGATGGGAAAATTTCCCTTCTATTTTTAGTTTGCTGAAAAGTATTTTAATCATAAATGGATGTTGGATTTTATCAAATGCCTCTTGCTGCAACTATTGAGATGAATGTGTCATTTTTAACCTTTATTCCATTAATATGTTGTATTACATGGGCTGATTTTTTTTTTAAACCAACATTGTATTTCTGGGATAAATTCCACCTGATTTTAATGCCTTATCTGTTTTATGTATTTCTTGGTTGATTTGCTAATCTTCCTAAAGGACTTTTATGTCCTTCTTCATGACAGCTGTTGGCCTATAGTAGAGATCAGCTTTTTCTGTAGCGAGTCAGGTAGTAAATATTTGAGACTTTGCAGACCATACTATCTGCCGTGACTACTCGATTCTGCCACCAGAGTGTGAAAGCAGCAATGGGTGATATGTAAATTCATGGGTGTGGCTATGTTTTAATAAAACATTATTTACATAAACAGATTGGAGGCTGGCTTTTGCTCAAAGGCCAAGGCTTGCTAATACCTCATCCATATTTGTGATGGGTTTCCTCCCTTGTAATATCTTTATCTGGTTTCATATCAGAGTAACAGTGGCCTCATTAAATTACTTGGGAAGCATTCCCCTCTCTCTGTTTTCTAAAGTTTCTTATCATTATCTCACCCTCAATTATTTACTAGTACTTACCAGGGAAGCCATTGGAATTTACCAGTTCCAGCCATTTGGGCTTTGTTGGAAAATTTCAACTATAAAATATAAATTTTAGTAGATATAGACTCAGTTTTTCTTTTTTTAATTGATGTATAAATCACATGCCACAAAATTCACCTTTTTGAAGTGTACCATTCAGTAGTTTTTAATATATTCACAGTGTTACACAATCATCACCATTATCTAATTCCATAACGTTTTCATTTACCCCAAAGAAACTTCGTACCAATTAGCAGACACTCCTCATTCATTCTCTCCTGCTCCTAGCCCCTGGCAACCACCTTCTGTCCCTACTGATTTGCTTATTCTGGGTATTTCATATATGCAGAATCATACAATATGGCCAAACTGGCCAAACTATTTTGGCCAGTCTCATGGCTGACTTCTTTCACTCAGCATCATGTTTTCGAGGTGCATCCATGTTATAGTATGTATCAGAATTTCATTCATGTTCACAGCTGAATACGGTTCCATAATATGGATATACTACATTATTTATCCAATCATCAGTAGATGGGCATGAGGTTCAGGTACTATGAACAATGTTACTGTGAACATTTGTGTTCAAGTATTTGTAGGAACATATGTTTTCAATTCTCCTGGGTATATACATAGGAGTAGAATTGCTCCTTTGGTAACTCTATGTTTAACTTTCCAAGATATGGCCAAACTGGCCAAACTATTTTTCAAAGTGCCTGCACCATTTTATATTTCTGCCAACAATGTATGAAGGTTCCAATTTCTCCATATTCTTGTCAACACTTTTTATTGTCTTTCTTTTTTATTATAGCCATCACAGTGGTTTTGATACATCATAGTGTGGTTTTGATTTTCATTTTCTTAGTGACTAATGATGTTTGAACTTCTTTTCATGTGCTTATTGGCCATTTGTAAGTATATCTTCCCTGGAGAAATGTCTATTAAAATCCTTTTCACATTAAAAAATGGGGTTATTTATCTCTTATTGTTGTGTTGTAAAAGTTGTTTATATAGTCTGGAAAATAGCCCTCTATTAGATAAATGGTTTGGAAATATTTTCTCCCAGTCTGTGGGGTATCTTTTTCACTTTCTTGATGGTGCTTTGAAATACAAAAGTTTTAAATTTGGTGAAATCCAATTTATTTGTTTTTTCTATTGTTGCTTGTGCTTTTAGCACTGTATCTAATAAACCATTGGCTCAAGGCCATAAAGATTTGCACCTATATTTTCTTCTAAGAGTTTTATTGCTCTGGTGCTTATGGTTATATCTATGATACTTTGAGCTAATTTTTGCATGTGATGAGAGGAATTGTTTTCTTAATTTCATATTTTAAGTGTTCATCTCCGTATATAGACTCAATTGATTTGTTAATCATTCTCTTGTATTCTACAACCTTGGTTAATTTATTAGTTCTAATAGTGTTGTGTGTGTGTATGTGTGTGTGTGTGTGTGTGTGTGCGTGTGTGTGTGTCTTGGGATTTTCTATGTCAAGGTGCTGTCATCTGCACATAGAGAAAATGCTACATCATCCTTTCTACTTAAATGCCTTTATTTCTTTCTCTTGCCTAACTGCCCTGACTGGAATGTCCAATACAACGTTGATAGAAGTGGTGAGAGGAAACATCTTTGTCTTACTCCTGATCTTAGGGGGAAAGCTTTCAGGCTTTCACCATTCTGCGTAATGGTAACAGTGAATTTCCCATAGATGCTTGTTATCAAATTGAGAAAGCTTCTTTCTATTTTGAGTTTATTGAGTGAGCTTTTTGTAAAAAGGGTGTTGGATTTTGTCAAACACTTTTTCTGAATCTGTTTAGATTGTTATGTGGTTTTGCCCTTTCTTCTGTTAATGTGGTGTATCAACTTGGTTGATTTTTGTATGTTGGATTGACCTTGCATTCCTGGGATAAATCCCATTTGGTCACACTGTATAATCTTTTTTGTATGTTAGCGGATTCACTTTCTAGTACTTTGTTGAGAATTTTTGTGTCTGTATTTGTAAGGATTATTAGTCTGTAGTTTTATTTCCTTGTATTGTCTTTGTCTGGTTTTGGTTATCAGGGCCTCAGAGAATGAGTTGGGAAATGTTGCCTCCTATTTTTGGAAGAGTTCTTGAAGGATTGATGTAATTGTTCTGTTTTCCCCTAGCTTTACTGAGATCCGAGTGATAAATAAAAATTGGATATATAGAGAGTATACAACGTGATATTTTGATATACGTATATGTGGTGAAATATGTACCACAATCAAGCTAATTCCCATACCCATCATCTTACATAGTTACATTTTTTTAAGTGAGAATACTGCTCACTCTCAGAGAGCAGTATTGAGATCTACTCTCTTAGCAAATTTCAAGTATACAATGTGTTATTAACGTAGCTTCCATACTGTAAATTATGTCTCCAGAAATCATTCATTTTATAACTGAAAATTTTCACCCTTTGACTAACTTCTCTTCAGTTCACCAAACTCCCAGATCCTGGTAACTACCATTCTAAGGTTACTATCAGTGTGACTTTTTTGACTCCACATATAAATGTTCACATAGTATTTTTCTTTGTGGATCTGGCTTATTTCACTTAGCATGATGTCTCCCAAGTTTATCCACACTGCCACAAATGACAGGATTTCCTTCCTTTTTAAGGCTGGATAATATTTCGTTATATATCTGCCCTATTTTCTTCATCCATTCATCCATCAATGACCACTTTGATTGTTTCTAGATCTTGGCTTTGAAAATTGCTGTAATAAACATTATCTTTGAGATAATGATTTGATTTCCTTTTGATAAAAATCCAGACTAGGATTGCTGGGCCATATTGTAATTCTATTTTTAATTTTTTGAGGAAACTCGATACTGTGTTCCATAATGGTTGTACCAATTTACATTCTTAACAACAGTGTATAAGGGTTCCCTTTCCTTTATAAGTTCTCCAACAATTGTTACTTTTTTTTTTTTTAAAAGATTTTATTTATTTATTTGAGAGAGAGAGAGAGACAGTGAGAGAGAGCATGAGCAAGGAGAAGGTCAGAGAGAGAAGCAGACTCCCCATGCAGCTGGGAGCCCGATGCGGGACTCAATCCCGGGACTCCGGGATCATGACCCGAGCCGAAGGCAGTCGTCCAACCAACTGAGCCACCCAGGCGTCCCGTCCAACAATTGTTACTTAAAAAAAATTTTTTATCATAGCTATCCTAACAGGTATAAAGTGATAGCACATTGTGGTTTTGATTTGCATTTCCCTGATGATTGGTGATGTTGTACATCTTTTCATATACCTCTTGGTATATTTATTTTTAGCCTGTTGGCCATTTGTATGTCTTCTTTGGAGAAACAGGTATTGAGGTCTTTACCCATTTTAAAGTTAGGATACTTGCTTTTCATTTTTTTCTATGAAGCTGTGTAAGTTCCTTGTATATTTTGGATATTAACCCCTTATCAGATATATGATTTTCAAATATTTTCTCCCATTCTATATGTTTGCCTTTCGTTTTGTTGGTTGTTTCCTTTGCAGTGCAGAAACTTTAGTTTGATGTAGTTCCACTTATTTATTTTTGCTTTTGTTGCCTGTGCGTTTAGTGCCAAGACCAATGTCAAGAAGATTTTCCCCTGTGTTTTCTTCTTGAAGTTTCAGTTTCAGGTCCTATGTTTATTTTTTGTGTGATGTATAAGAGTCCAGTTTCATTCTTTTGCGTGTAGATAATCCAATTTCCCCAACACCATTTTTTTCAGGGACGACCCTTTCCCCTTTGTGTATTCTTGGCAACACTGTCTAAAATTAGTAGACAAATAAATAAATAAATAAAAATTTAAAAATAAATAAAATTAGTAGACCATATATGCATGGGTGTATTTCTGGGCTCGTATTCTGTTTCATTGGTTTATATGCCTGGGTTTTTTGGGGTTTTGTGTGTGGGGTTTTTTTGTTGTTGTTGTTTTTTGCCGGTATCATACTGTTTTGATTATCATGGATTTGTAATAGAATTTGAAGTCAGAAAGTATGATGCCTCCAGGGTCTTGCTCAAGATTACACTTGCTATTCAGTGTCTTTTGTGGTCCCACATGAATTCCAGTATTGTGTTTTATATTTCTATGAAAAATGTCACCAGCATTTTCAGAAGGATTGCACTGAATCTGTTGCTGTCTTTGGATAAGTTGTACATGTCAACAATGTTACGTTTTCTAGTCCATGAACATGGGATATCTTTCCATTATTTATGTCTTCTTTGATTTCTTTCATCATTGTTTTATGGATTTTTCTGTATTTATCTTTCACCTCCTTGGCTACCTTTATTCCCAAGTATTTCATTCTTTTTTGATGCTATTGTAAATGGAATTGTTTCCATGAACAAATTATTGTAGGTATAGTTATATTAAAGTCTTTTGTGTTTCAGCCTTTATGCTAGACTTAAAAGGAATTTATACACCACCATTAAATTATTAGAGTATCGTGAATCTGGCTATATTCAGTGGTCATGAGCCTGGACCCCAGAGTACTTTTAGCTCTAGTGGTGCTGGGCTATAGTGGGAGCCTGAGTATGTCTGTAGGAAACCAGCATGCAGGCAATTCCAGAAGAGGGGCTAAACACCTGGCCAGGATCCTGAATCACCCAGCACAGATGTTGCCCACAACAGCTGCTCAGCACTGCTGAATGACTACATGAGAGCTAGCCAGTCAGCAGGCATTTATTTAAATCTGCTGAATGTATGGAGTGGGGTCTCCCGCCTCCTGCCCTGCAGCTCTTTCCTTGTATGTCTAGCTTCTTGTTCTCTCACTTGTGGGCTCGGCTCCACCTCAGGCTTTAGGACCTGCTGGGCCTGCCCTGAGGCAGGGGGATTTAAGCACTTCTAGACAATCCTTCTGGGGCCTTTACCTCAAGGTCAGCCTGGCTCTGGATCTAATTGTGTGTTTGTTTTCTGAGTGATGGCGTCATTCCCACTGGGCAGGCCTCACCCCATTCCCTGACTGTGGGACTTGGACCTTATGCAACAGATGTAAGTTCCTATCTCAGCTGCGTACTCAGCTGATCCCACCTCCTTGGCGTCTGTATTTGACCCTGAGCTCCCTGGGCTACTCACCTGAGCGTCACGTGAGCACGATGTTGCTCTCTCACAGGCCACCTGTGAGAGGGCCACCTCTCTTGAGGGCCACCCTCAAGGCTGAGACCCGCCTCTGGGACCCTCTGCTCTCCTTTTCAAATCTGACCTTCCAGCATCAGTCACTCAACCACCCCCAGGCTAGATTTTGCCCAGAGCTGCTGGCCTCCAAGTCTGCACTTCTAACTCTATTCCTAGGCTCACATGTAGCCAAGTTCTTGTTCTCCTGATTAGGACTGAACTTGGGCCTCATGGCTTTGTGGGGTTTATGATCCTGATCAAATCAAGACAGTCATGGCATGGGGTGGGCACATTTCTCCTAGGACATATTTCTTTCTCAGCTACTGCATTGAGCTGGAGTTTGGGAGGAATGAGATCGGAGATGAGATGCAGGGAGGTGTTGGGTCTCTGTGGTTAGAAGCTCCGAATCTGGTTTACGGCCCCACTAGGCTCTCCACCTCTGCTTTGGTGGACAGCTCTGACCGACACCAACAGTCCTGCCTCACACACCTGTGCCTGGCTCAGTTTGGGTTTCCCAGACTTGGAGCCTGAGTTGGGGGTTAGGTGCCATGATTTCCTGAAAGAAGGAAGCAGAAGGTGGCCTCGGGGCAAGTTTGTTCTTGCCCTGACCACACAGAGATCTAGAACATAAACTGCACCCCAGTGTGTACCATAGACCTACTCACCTTCCAGGCTAATGGCTCCCATAAGCTGAGGACTGTTCTCTGGAGAAGGGCCAATGTCCACCCGTCACAGCTGTGTGGGTGCTAAGTCTGGCAAAGAGGATTTGGGTGGGGTGTTCTAACACCATTGACCACAGTGTCTTTCTCTGTCTGAGTCTTCTGTGTCTTTCTCTGTCTGAGTCTTCTGAGCTGGGGGCTCTTTAAGCTTGACAGCCAGGGCAGCCTGAAATGTGGGAATGAGGGTTAGCACCCCTGGCAGAAGCCCTTGACCAGTGAGGGATGGGAGCCATCAGAATATGCCCGTCTCCTGCCATGGGAACAGACCACTCTGGGAAGCATTCCAGGCAGTCCCTGGAGGTTCTGGCAGAATTGAGCCCCTGCTGCCTATAGTGGATCTGGAGAGCATCCTTAGGGCCTCCAGGCTTTCCCCTCTCCTCCCTCCTGTCTTCTGGAATCATCTCCCAAATGCACATCCTTGCTCAGGCACTGCATTTAGGATGACCCAGACTAGAACTCGTTGAAGGGGATTGCTGGGAGGCAGAAGGTTTGGTTCTACCCTGAGGGTAATGGAGACTCATGGAAAGGTTCGGTGCTGGGTCAGGGTGACTGAACTGGGTTTTTACTTTAGGACAGTTCTGCCATAGGAAGGAGGTAAGAAGTAGACAATGTCACTGGGAGAGGGGGTTGGCTGGCAAGTGTTAGGGGAGGAAAAGGAAAGGAGAGAGAGACGGGACTCAGGCTGGATGGAGTGGGCAGGGAGAGTTTGCGGCCCCAAGTCCTGGGAGTGCAGAGCCCAGGTCCAGGAGCAGGATGGGGCCTCAGAGAGGAACTGGTTTGGGGACAGCTGTTTGTCCAGTGCCCTCCCTCTCAGAAGGAGCAAAGATTCATGAAATGTCCCAAAGAGGCAAGTCTATAGAGAGAGAAAGTAGATTAGTAGCTGCTTAGGGCTGGTGGGGGTGGGGTTGGGGGGCCCCCGGAAGGATTGGGCATTGGGTGCTGGTGATCACGGAACGGGTGATGAAATGTTCTAGAATTAACTACGGAGATGGCTGGACGACTCTGTAAATATACGAAACACAGTTCAATTGCACACTTTCAATGAGTGATTTATATGGTACACCAATTATATCACAATAAGGCTATTATTAAAAAAAAAAAAAAAAAACACAACAATGAGTACAAAGTTGTGCAAGGGATATGGGGTTGGCCGTGGGAGGGAACTTTGCTGACTAACGGGAGGTGGGACGGATCTCAGAAGTCCTGTTACTCACTGACCTTATTTACCAGTGGCACGCCGGGCCCGTCTTGCCCACGGGACAGGGTGAGTCAGGGGCTTGAACCCCTTGTCTCTGGACTCCCCGGCCCTGCGTCCCCCCCCCCCCCGACTACCTCCATCCACGTTGCCTGCGGCCGCCCCCTCCCCGGCCCCTCCGCCCAGCAGCGTTGCCTCCCTCTTGGCCGGCAGCCTGGTAAGAGGTGGGTGACAAATGAGATGAGTGACCTTTCTGCGTTTTTCCCCCACCCTGCCCTGCTGGTGAGTCTGCCTGCCTCCCCCCCCCGCCCCCCGCCAGGGGTCTTCATGCTGCCAAGGAAGCGGCCTGGGAGGACCTGCCTTGGGTGGAGAGACGAGCCATTTGGTTCTCCAAACAAGAAGGGTCGGGAAATTGAGTCTGACACCTGGCACGGCCTGCCGCCCGGGCAGCGTGCTACGGACGCTGGCCCTCACCCCGGCAAGGCGCTCCCAGGCCGGGCCCTCGCCGGGGGTCCTGGCAGAGACCAGGAGTGGGTGCGCCGGGGGACTGCGGCAGGGGCGTGGGGGGGTGGCGGGGGCCAGACGCCTGTGGGGATGGAAAACTTGAGCACTGGTCATGGCGGGCCCGCAGGATTCGCGTGTTGACGATAACCACAGGAGGAGGCATTCGTGAGCTTTGACCAAAGATGCCGGGGTTCCCAGCGGCCACCCCGGAGCGCGTGCTTGACCCGCACCTGGAGCCTTCTGCTCACCGTCGTCCTGCTCTTGCTGCCAGCAAGACCCCCGAGCCCTTCCGCCTCCGATGCCTCCATCGGCTTTCTCGTTCCCACTCCCGGCGGCTCTCTCCAGGCCAAGAGCTTAGCCAGTCACTGGTTCTCCAGCTTTCCAGGGTCCGCAGACCCTCTGCTGAGCTTGGCCACCCTGCCTCGGTGGCCCCAGGGCCCAGGGCTGCACCACGACCACCCGGTAGAGCCTTTGCTCTCCTGCGTGACAGTGGCCCGGGCCTTGCCTCCTTCCTGGAACAGAGCGGCCTGTCCCCAGGGCACCTCCCAACTGTCTGGCACCCCAGGCCCCGGGCCTCTCTGGCTGAGTTGGGAACCCCCCACCTCGTCAGCTGCCCGAGTCGTGCCTGATGCTTCACTCACACTCGCGGAGGCCTGGGAGGCCCCTGGGGCCCCTTCCTGCCCGTTAGCTTACCGGGAGCCAAACACTTGGCGACACTGGTCAGAGGGGCTTCTGAGACCGAAATGAGATGTGTGGCTGGATGAGCGTCCATGTTCGGCGAAGGGACCTGGGTTGGGGGCTCCCCCAGAAATTTTCCTCAGGCTCTTAATTCTGTCACGGCCGCCTCCAGTCTCACTCGCTAGAACTCCAAGTCCTGGCTGCTTCTTGGCTCGTGTGTTTACAAGAAGGGACTCCTGCCTTGCGTGGCCGTGGCAGCCTGATGGTAGAGGTCTGGGCTGGCTGGCTTGGTGTCCGTGCAGCCGATTCCCAAGAACCTGGGGGCAGCTCATGGTCAGAGCCACCTGGGTTCACAGGCTGTGGGGCCAAGAAGCCTTTTCCTCACATGTGACTCAAGGAAATAGGGAATCCTGAGGTGGGAGGAAGGCCTGAAGTGGGAGCTGAAGTGGGGCTCAGCGCTCTGGCCGTACTGTGGACTTGCTGTGGCCTCCGAATGTTACCGCTTCCCTCTTGCACAAGCAACAAGGCAAGAACAACCCTCCTGATCTTGACAGGGTGCAGAGTATGTCCCCGGTCTTTTCTACTCTCAGGGAGTGTGGCACGGCAGGGCGCCCTGGTCTGCTGGCCTGCGTGCACGTCCCAGGCCAGAGAACTTGAGGAAGTCACTCGCTATTTCTGCTGAGCTGGTTTCCTCATCTATAAATAGGATAAGCAATAGACCATCTCTTACGACCATAGCGAGGATTAACTGAGATCATCCACGGGCAGAACTCAGTTCAAATTCTTAACCTGGGCACCAGGCATGGGGTTGGGGGGACAGCATCACCCCACATTACAGAGGGGGACACAGAGCTGGAGAATCAGTGGGGAGAATTGAATGAGGTCACCCAGTCAGAAGGGACAGAGCGGGGATTAGGAGCCCCCCGGTCCCTTTTTTGAGTTCGCATTGACTTGGGAGTGTACGCCCCAGCTGTAAGGGGCACTTGGGGACACCGAGGCCACTTCCTGCCCAGGAGCCTATGGCCTGGGCCAGGGAGGGGAGAAGATTGGGCTCCTGGCCATGGAGCTGGGCTGAGAGGGAGTATACAGTCTCGAGCCTGGCTGTGAGACTCGGCAAGACGTACTCGGGCGGCTCTGGGGCAAGGATCCCAGGACTGGGAGGGTGTTGGGGCTCCAGGAGGGCTTGGCACACCAGAGAAGAGCAAGATGGCATCCCGCGGAGGAGAATCGGAGCACTCAGTGTTGGAGACTGAAGGGGCGCGGCTTGTGTGGGGTCAAAGTGGCCGGATGCTTGGCCAGTGGGTACAAAGGACCCTGGATCCTGAAAGCCAAGCTCTGAAAGAGTCCTTGAAGGCCAGCGATTCATCCACCAGATTCAAAGGACAACTCATGCCAGAGAAAGGCGAGGGAACCAGAGCTGTCCTGGGCTCCCCTCCTTCTAGTGCCCTCGGGCTGCTGATGTCTTTCTGACCACTGACAAAACCAGTGCCATGAAGACCGGTGGCCAAGGGGTGGCTGGAGACCAGACCTCCCTCCCTTCCTGTCCTCTCCAGGCTGGTGCCAGAGGCCCACGGCCCTTGTCCAGAGGCAATCATCAGGACAGCGAGACAACAGTGTTAGGATCTCTCGCAAGAGATCTCTGACCCTCCGTCCTGTGCCGCCGGGCCTCTCGGCCGGCTGGATCATCATCTCCAGCCGCCCCTCCGCGAGTCCCTGCTGGAGACCAGTCCCTGGGCCAAGTTCCTATCTTCATTCCAGAGTGGAGGACAGGCTCCGAGAACTCAAGGAAGCTGCCCAAGGTACCAAGCCAGGGCTGGGCTGGGGCTAGAAGCCAGGCCCGCCTGAAGCCCCCTCACAGGACACACACGAAAGCTCCCCCTGTCCATGCATTTGACTGGGCCCGCAGGGGAAAGTGGCGAGCTGGATGGTGGTCTGGGGAGAAGACAGCCAGCTGCCTGCGGCCCAGGGCTCCCTGCCACCCACAGTCCGGCCTGCTCGCTGCCAGGGCCTGCTGCCCGTTGCTCCGTGGGCGGCTGGAACGCCCAAGCTCCCGGGTCCACCACCCACTTTCCCCATGGCCCTGGCACCGCTCCCCACACCAGTAGGCCCGCGTGCCCCTCCAAAGCAGGCCCAGCCCCAGGGCCTGAGGAGGTGGGCTGGGTTCGGCCCATGGACACACAGACACGTTGAACCAGAGGCATGAGGCCTGTGAGCCTGCCTCTGGCCAAGGCCCGGCTCAGGCCTGTCATCTCAGCTCAGCTCCTGGCTGCCTTGAGGGGAGGGGGTGAGAGCCCCCTGCTGTGCACCACTACCCCCTCCCCTGGAGATAAGCTATCTGAGGGGGGAGAGGGGGCCTGGGGCACAGGCAGCGATGGCATTTTGGGAGGGAATTTCCAGATACAAGGAGAAAAGCCGAGACCCGTGCACCCAGCCACCTCCACTGGGAAGGCCTCCAGTCACTCCCTCCCAGCACGCTCGCTCCTCTGGGTGTCTTCTCTCAGTGAGTAAAGCTGCCAGCCCCTCGCTCCCCACCAGGGTCCTAGCAGCCCAGTAATGACTGGCCACACAGACGCCTCCCTCCCTCGCTGGAACCATTCACCTGCCCCTGCCGGAGCCCCCACAGCCCTCTGCCCCCAGGCCCGCCCTGCAAGCCCAGCCCCAGCGCCCATCACTGTGGGCATGCACAAGTGACAAAGTAAGCGTGTCACCCTGAGCCTCACATCTCCCCTGGCTCCCTGGTGACCCCAGAGAAAGTTCTAGCTCTTCAGCCAGCTGTCAAGGTCCCTGGCTTCCATGATCCCTGGGGCTCAGTCTCGCTATGTGAGACCCATGTGACTATGTGAGACCCGGAAAGACTGGGTTCTTCAGCAGTACCCCCTCTGCCCGGGACCTGGAAAATCCTTCTGGAAAGATCTGACCAGCCATCCCGCACCCATGAAGCTAGCAGCTGATTCTCCTCCTCTGGCTTGGGGGGGTTGGGCTGCTCCCTCCTGCTGCCCCACAGCTGTGACCCCATGTGGCATATGGACAGTCACCCTCAGGGGCACTCATTTGGGTCTTAGCCTGTCTTCCCTGCTCATATCAAGACTCAACCCTGTTTCCTTCTCTCTGTGGTCCCGGTGACCTGCCTGGGGTCTGGCCAGGAGAAGAGACACAGGGAATGCCTTTATGCATCCGCCCATCCAACACTACTGGGGTGATCTTTGAAGACTGGACAGCATCTTCGAGCAGGACGGCTGTGGACAGCCACGCTCAAAACCATGGGGTTGGGGCCAGCTGATGGGACCCAGGATGGGCAGAGATTGTTGGTGTCTGATGGGGGAGACCCGGCCTCTGCCTCCAGGGAGCCCGGTTCTGAGGCAGCCTGGTACGTGGGAGAGCTTGGGTTTGAACTTAAGCCCTCCCTCTTCCTAGCTGTGCATTTGGGCTAAGTCACTTAACCTCTCTGAGCCTACAATGGCATATGCGCCTTTGTAGGCCGTTGAGGCAGTGCTGGTAAAGCACATGGTGGATGCTTGGGGGATGGTTACTCTCCACCCCTACATTCCTTAAGGACCTTCTGGTTCAATGTGGGCCCCTTGGGACCTATCTTCGCAGAATTAGGGAGCTGTGGCCCTTCTTCTGGTAGACATCAGCCTGTGTGGCCCTCTGGGAGTCATGGCCCTGCACCAGGTCTAGCTTTTCTGGTGGGCTCTGCCCTGGGAGGCGCCTGCCTGCCCCTCCACCCAGCGCCCCTGCCCTCTGCACCCCTTGGCAGGCTCTGAGGGCCAAGATGGGATGTGCCCAGCATTGGCCCTACAGCCACTGGCAGGACCAAACCTGTCATCGGGCCTGGCCCTGCGTCTGGCATCTCTCTGGCGCCGCCTGGGTCCTGGCTTCCTGCAGGCGGATGTGGGCTCTTACCCTGCACTGACAGGCCCTCCCCAGAGCTGAAGGTGCCTTGGAGCCAGGCCCACGCCCAGGGGACCTTCCCAGGATGAATGCACACTTGTCGGAGAAAGGCCACATCAGCCCTCCAGTCATGGCTCCTAGGGCAGGGTGACGCCTCCCCCCTCTGACTAGGGCTTCTCAGAGAAGGGCCCTCTGTGCCCAGCTCCGATGAGACTCTGTGAGCCAAAGCTGCGTCTTCCCCCTTGGACCCGCTGGCGAGTATGGCTGGGTCCCCCGCTTCAGACTCACTCACTTCCCAGGGCAGGTCCAGATCTCCTCCCTCATACCAGCTTCCTGGGGCAGGGCCATGACTTCTGCTCACACTGGGACAGGGGTAGGTTGCCAGACCATTCCAGAAGCACCTGGTGGTGGGTGGAGCATGGCGAAACTCAAGGCCCTACGGACGGTCGGTCGCATGGGTGGGGATCACCTGGACGCAGAGAACAGAGGAAGAGTGACGGGCCAGGTGGGCCCTCTGGCACCTCAGAATGGACTTTTGTCCTGAGGAAAGTGGGGCGCTTGTGAGGGGAGCAGAGTTGTTCTCACAGATCCTTCTGGAGGGCCACAGGGAGTGGAAACCAGGGCTGCCTGCTGGTGGGGGGCAAATGGCGGGGAACAGGTCGAGGGAGGAGGAGTTGACAGGCCAGGCGGAGGCGAGAGAAGGGGAGGGCAGGCCCAGCACGATGGCTTCTGGCAGGGGCAGCCAAGGTGGGGTCCACAGCAGGCGACCCACGACGCAGGCCCTTTGGGGCCTGTAGCCGCACGGAGCCCAAGGGTCAGGCAAGCGGAAGGATCCAGAATGCAGCCCCAGGAGGTGGTCTACAGTGGAGGCAGAGTCTGCCCCCTGGGACAGCACGTGGAGTCGTGTGCATGAGGCTCCGTGGGGCGAGGGGGAGATTCTGGGATGCAATCTGGGGGTGTGGGGGCTCCGAGAAGGGCCGGGAAGCGGTCTGGAAGAGAAAGACCTCTTCTCCATTTCCTGTTCTAGAGCAGGGGCCGCCCTTGCTGCGGGGCCCTCACCCCTGACGGGGGTCGAGGGAGAGCGAAACAGGTGATACCCCACAGGCTCCGAGCACCTCCCGCCCCCCTGGGCCCGCACTCCAGGCCTTCCCCTGGACGCCAAGCCCTTGCCCTCCTGCGGAATTTTCCAGGTGGAAATTCACCTCGAAGGCCCTCTCTGGCTCCACATACTACATCCTGTCTCCGGTCCCGGCACCCCCGACCCCCAGCAGCTCGGTGGGATCCAGGACTGAGGCCCCCCCCCACCTCCCCCCACCTCCCCGGAGCGCCGGGCCCTCCTCCTCCCGGGGGGCCGCCGCCGAGGAAGGAGAGAGGCCCTCCGGTGACCCCCGCGCACCTCTCCCCGGTTCCAGACACATTGGCGATTTATCTTTCTCTGTTGTTTATTGTGCGGAGGCCAGACCTCCCCGCCAAATCGGAGCTGGACCGGCCAGCCGCGGCCCGAGACGGCCGTCCCGGCCAAGCCCGGAGCAGCCCCCCGCCCACCGTCCCCTCAGCCGCCCCCGGGCCCAGCAGGCCCCGAGCTCTGGCGGGCCGGACACTCTTTATGGAGCCCCAGGGCCCGTCTCCCCCATCGTCTGGTCTGCCCGTGTTTACAGCCTCGCTCGTGTTTGCCTCATGATTTTATTCCGGGTGACGCCCCAGTCTGGACGGGCCCCGCATGCCGTCCTGCTGAGGCCTCGCTCAGCGCCCGGGCCCTGGGCCCCCCCTCCGGGTTCCTCATCCATCACCTCCCCGGGGCCTCGCCCGCCTGCGGGGGTGCCGGGCGGGCTGGGAGCCGGCGGGGGGGGGGGGCACAGCTGGCGAGCCGGGTGGGAACCTGCCTCGGAGCTGTGCCTCCGGGTGTGTCCCCAGATGTGCGAGCACACGCGAGCGTGTGTGCTGGCGTTTGCGTTCATGGGTATGCGTGCATGTGTGCACACGCGTCGAGGGTTTGGGGGGGCTGGTGTGCAAGCAGGTGTACACACACACACACACACGCAGAGCCCATCCAGAGCCTGTCAACTCAGGCCCATGGAAGACCGTGGACCTCTAGGCCGGGCTTCCAGGCCAGCGGTCTCCTTCACAGGTGTGTGACCTTGGCCTCATTGGCCCCGAACTTTTCTCTGGGGGCCCAAGGCTGTGTTGATACCAGCCTCACGGCATGCCTCTGGGCATCTAGAAGGACTGTGCCCAGCTCTCCCTGCAGCCCCACGGCCTGTCTGTCCCTCTGTCCCTCCGTCCCTCAGCTACATCATTAATCTCTGGGTCCCTCCCAGAGAAATGCACCCGTACCCATACAGGTAAAACTTGGCAAGCCCCCTGAAGTCCCTCTGTGGAATCTTCTTCTTCTTTTTTTTTTTTTTTTTAAGATGTTATTTATTTATTTGACAGAGATCACAAGTAGGCAGAGAGGCAGGCAGAGAGAGAAGGGAAAGCAGGCTCCCCGCTGAGCAGAGAACCCGATGTGGGGCTCGATCCCAGGACCCTGAGATCATGACCTGAGCTGAAGGCAGAGGCTTTAACCCACTGAGCCAACCAGGCGCCCCTCCGTGGTATCTTCTGATTAAAAACCTCTGTGGGGGGAGGGCTGCCTGAGCGGCTGGGTCGGGGCTCAGGTCATGCATGATCTCAGGGTCCTGGGATCGAGCCCCGCCTTGGGCTCCCTGCTCAGCGGGGAGTCTGCTTCTCCCTCTCCCTCTGCTTGTGCTCTCTCTCTTTCAAATAAATAAGCAAAATCTTTTAAAGAAATAAGAAAATAAGTAAAAACCTTTGTGGGGCTGGATAGAAAAATCCTCAGGGGCCTAGAGTTTTCCATAGTAAATATGAGAGCGGTGGCAGTCACCATGATGTCCCTAGAGGCAATCAAGGACTCAAAGCTGCCAGTCAGGCCTGTCTCTTCTGTCTGCCCAGAACCAAATCCTGGGGCTGTTCTCAGACACCCTGGTACGGCAGGTAACCTGAGATCACACCTTGACTCTGGATTGTTTGGTGACCCAAGCTGGTGTCCCAACTCTAGACATCGGGGGGCCGGAGGGCTCATGCCGCAGAGTGGCCCTGGGCTGAGGTCCTCCACCGGGCCCCCCAGCAGGCTGAGGTGGCTGGGGAAGACCCCAGCTGGAGGGGACCGCAAATCCCCGGGCCAGGGAGAGGGAGTGTGGAGGAGGAGGTGGGCCGTTGGTGGAGGCGGGTGCTGCTCAAGATGGCGGGGGCTTTCTTGATCTGGCTCCTTCTTTATGGTGTGCTGACAGCCGGGCTGTGCCGTATGACACTTCCCAAACAGTCTCATCCATCGGGGCTAGACCTCCAGAGGCCCACAGGGGAGCTCCGATGACCACCGTCTGATTCTCCAAACAACGGACCTAGATAGTCCTTGAAGACATCTGTCTGCCGGCCACCTGCCTAGGCCTCCTGTCCCCAGCGTTTCGGCCTCTGATTCCCCTGGGGCTTCCCTTGGCACCAGGCCCAGGGTTCTGGAGACTGGGACTGGGAACCACCCGGGAACCTCTGGGGCTGGCCGAGGAGCTGATGGGTGGGGTGGTTGTGACGGAGGAATGGGTGGCTCGGGATGCCCGGGGGAGGGAAAGGTTCATCCCACAGAGATGGAACTCCAAGGAAGCTGTCCTCTCCTGGGCCTTTTGACCCTGGTAACCCGTCTCCTCTAACCTGGGTGGGTTACCCCCACCCCCAGGACCCTCAGGCTGCCTTGGCTTTCTCCTGTCGCATGCCAGCCAACGGCATCTAAGCAACTGAGCCAGCGTCTTCCCCAGACTATTCTGGGAGATCCAGGGAGGCTCGGAGGCTCCTGAGAGTATCAGGAAACCATCCCCCTCTTCGAAGCAGCTGATCCCCAAGAGACAGGCTGGGGGGCTGGGGTGGGGGGGTTGGTTGCAGACAGCCAAGCTCCTCGCTCCTCCCTGCGGCAAAGTCTGGGCCTCAGGGAATCTCCATCTAGCGTGCACACACGTGTGTGCCCGCGTACTTACAGCCTCACGGACCGTCCGGAGTCTACAGCGGGGGCGAGACGCGCTCCATGACCTCAAAGCAGGTCAGGCAACTACATTTGGGAGTCCACGGTCTCTGCCAAGGACGGGCCTGCAGCCCACCATCCGCACACAGAGGCCAATATTCCTCTGTGATTGTGTGTCTTTCGGAGAACAGAGCACTGGGTGGGGATCTGGAGGCCTTGGGAGAGCCCACAGAAGTGCCCAGAGATGCATTTATGTTCCTCCAAATGACGCTGTAACAAAGCACCCTGAAGAACGAGGCAGAGTTTCGCGGGTATTAAATCACGGTCCTGGGAACTGTGCAATGAATCCTCATTTATCATCTTTCCCGTGCACTAGAAACTTCCGTGTCTCAGACCGGCACCCACCCCAACCCCCACCGCTCGGGCTCAACCAGACACTCATAAATCTGTTTTGCTGTTCCCCACGAGCTGCCTGGGAAAAGGCCCCATTTGCTGCGTCTGCTCCTCTGTCCAAACTTTCAACGCCTTCGACATTTTATGGTTTCACGTTATTGACTTGGCCTCCTGGGTCCCCTGTGGTAGGCGGCTGTCAGAGAGAGCTTCGAGAGGCTCGGGGTGACCTCAGGTTCACTCCCTCGCCTGGCCGGAGCAGGGAGGACCGCATGAAAGCCTTGCAGTTGCCTACGGCCCGAGCTCCTGGGGGAACACAGACCCTCGCCAGGCCTTCCCCTCTGTGCCCTGACTCGGGTCCCGAACCCTGCCTCTAACTGAGGTCCTGGACCCAGCTTCCTCCAGAAGCTGCCTTGCCCAAACCTGAGCTTCTGCTTCCTTCTCCTCCTCCCCTCTCCAACCCCATCTCTACCTTTTCCCAAGGGCCTCCTTCCCATCCCCAAGGGAACAGACACAAGGTCACTGTGCCAAGAAGCAAAATGTCTGGGTGGAGGGGAGGGTGTGTAGATGTAATGCCTGTGGCCGTTCCTTCCTCAGGCCCCGTTGGTGCCACTGAGGACACAGAGAAAGGCCAGGCTGATTTTCAGCTGGTACGTTCTGGGGAGGTGGTACAGGTTGTTAAATATTTTGACTGATGTCTTGAATGAATGTCTTTAACCTCAAGGAACCCAACAAGGAGGAAACGGGTAACTAGATAATTGTGATTCCAGTGGCCAGCAGTATTCAGCATGATGTGGGGGCTCAGAAGCATCATCTGCCCCTGTCCAAGGCTCCTGGGGGATGGGGCAATGTCAAAGTTAGTCCCTGAAAGTCCCACAAGAAACACCAGGAGTTTATGGTGACAGAGGGTCTGGGGTGAGGGGGTAGGGGGCTGGTGTGCTTCCAGGCAGAAGGAACAGCATGTGCAAGACCCAGGAGCAAGAGAGAAACATTTGATGTTGGAGAAATGGCTTTTGGTGCTCATGGAATAAGGAGATAGGGGCTGGAAGGGTCGGCTAGGGCCAGCTGTGAGCCAAGGCACCTACAAAGCTGGGATAGAAAAGTTGGTTTGCCTTGCAGGAGACAGTTCAGGCAAGGGAGTGACACGGTAAGGTTTAAATATTGGCCAAACCATCCTACGATGAGGAGAGTAGATTGGAGGACTAAGACCCCTACCTCACACCATACACAAAATGAACTCAAAATCACAGACCTACCTGTAATTGCTAAAACCACAAAACTTCTGGAAGAAAACATAGGGGGAAAAAATCCTAATTACTTTAGGTTGGCAACTATTTCTGAAATACAGTATAAAAAGCACAAATAATAAAAGAAAAAATCAATAAACTAGACTTTGCTTAAAAACTTTAACTTTTCTACTTTTCTAGCTTTTCTACACTACTAAGAAAATGATAAAGGCAAGGCACAGACTGGAATGCTTATAAAACCTATCCAACAAAGGACTTGAATCCAGAATGTCTGAAGACATTTTACAATTCAGTATTAAGAAGACAAACAACCGAACTTAAAAATGGGCAAAAACTGGGGCCCACAATCATGACTGGTGGAACGTAAGATGAAACAACTTTGGGAATCAATGTGGCAGTTCCATAAAATGCTAGACGTAACACGCATCACATGACCCAACCATCCCGCCACTAGGTATTTCCCAAGAGAAATGAAAGCATCTATCCACATACACAAAAATGATACATGAATATTCAGTGTCCCAAATGTCCATCAATAGGTGAATGTATAAATGAATAGAGGTATAATCCTGTGGTAGGATATGGCCTGGCAATAAAAGGAATGGATTATTGACACATGCTACAATAGGGATACATCTCAAAATAATCATTCTGAATGAAAGTAGTCAGATCAAAAAAAGAGTATATTAAATTCTAGAAAATGCAAACGAATCTATAGTGAGTTGTTTGGAGATGTGGTGGAGGCTGGAGGGCAGGAGGAAGCTTTTGGGGGTGATGGATGTGTTCATTATCTTAAATATGATGCTGATTCCATTCATGTATATATAAATCAAAACATCAAATTATGCAGATTTGTATACATGCTGTTAATGTCTGTCAATTGAACCTTAATAAGGCCGTAAAAAATAAACATGAAAATTACAGCAAGTGACCAAGGAGACATGGGCAATGTTCAAACCATGTCAGGGAGATTAAATACATGATTATTGATTCAGTCACTCATTCCCATTCCCACTCACCCTTTGCTAAATTGTAAGTCCTATATAGGCAGAAATGAAGATATCCCTGCTCACCCCCATGTTCAGCTCGTTGTAGGCACAGGGGCAGAAAAAGGTAGATTGTCTCAGGAGGAATGCAGACAGTACTTGGCCAGCCCTGAGGATGTCAGAGGTGAGGGAAGTTGAGGGACCAAAAATAATGCCTGTGTTTCTAGCTCAAGTAAATGCTGCTGGTGTGTGAGTTTGGAGAGGAGAGAAAGGTGACCTCAGACTTGTGAATGCTGAGTTTGTGGTGCCCAATCGTGTAGAGACAGACACACTGGGGTGAAGGATTTGGATATTACCAGTGGATCTCAATGTTTCTTTCTTTCTTTTTTTTTTTAAGAATTTATTTATTTTCCAGAGAGAGAAAGAGCACAAGCAGGGAGAGCTGAAGGCAGAGGGAGAGGGAGAAGCAGACTCCCCGCTGAGCAGGGATCCCAAAATGGGAATCGATCCCTGGACCCTGGGATCATGACCCAAGCTGAAGGCAGACACTCAACCAACTGAGCCAACCAGGCATCCTGATCTCAATGATTCTTAATGGTTTAGAATGAAAACTGGAAAGTTTCAAAAGATACTCAATCCTGGGTCCCACCTGTAGACCAATAAACTCTCTGAGGATTTTGCCCGGCACTGGAATTTTCCCAAAGTTCTGAGGGGATTCTACTCTGCAGTCTGAGTGGATAACTCTGACCATGGATGGTGGTTAAAGTCATGGGAGGAGACAAACTCCCCAGATGAGGATGTGGGGGAATGAGACAGAAGAGGACCTGGGGCTGAACCTCAAGGATCCCTGACTTCAAGGGATAGAAGAGGGAGAGTAGCAAGAGATGGGAGTAGCTGGAGAAGGAGCAACTGGAGAAGGAACTGCTGGAAAGATAAGAAAATCAAGAGTGCAAGTCACAGAACAGGGAAAAGGGGTTCATGGAATGGGAGATTGAAACTTGTATCAGATATTGTGGCAACATGGAGCAAAAGGCAGGAAGAAAAGGTCTATTATTTATCAACAAAAAGGTCATTGGTGAACCGGGAAAGAGCTATGTTGGTGGAAGGTGTGTGACAGAGCCAAACTGGAGAAGGGGATTACAGAAGACAGCAGGTGGAAAGAGTGAACTCTAAAATAGATTTACTTTGAGGTAGAGAGCTGGAAGGAGAATATGGAGTTAAGGGAAGGTCAGAGCGGAATAGGCAGGGTGGGACACTTGAGTATATTCAATTGCTGGTAAAAAGGTATCAAATGGAATGGAATCGAATCTAGAAATACACCTTGACTATATACTCACTAGATTTATGACAGAAGCACAGAGGCAATTCAATGATAAAAGGAAGATCTCACCAATAAATTCTGCTGGAACACCCAGATATAAGTATGGGGGTAGAGAGAAGAACCTTGAGCCCTACCTCACACCACACACACAGATTAGTTAAAGATGGATTATAGACTTAAATATGAAAGTAAAAACAGTAAAGAAGTTGTAGGAGAATATCTTTATGATTCTGGGGCAGGCAAAAATGTATTAAACATGATGTAAAAAGTGCTGGTCATAAAAATTATATGTTGGCCTTCTTAAAATTTTAAAACTTCTATTCATCAAAAATCACCAGTAAAGGCAAAATCAATCCATGATGATGGAAAATAGATCAGGGGTTGCTGACTTACTGGGAAAGGGCATGAGGGAACTTTCTGGAATAATGGAAATATTCTGTATCCTGATGGAGTGGAGGTTATATGAGGGGGTTACATTTTTCCTTTTTTTATTTTAGATTATTTCTTTTCTATTGAAATATATTTGATATAACATTGTGTAAATTTAAGATACACAGCATGCTGATTTGCTACACTTATATAGTGTAATACGATTGCCTTTATATTGATAGTTAACGCCTTTATCATACCACATAATTAGCATTTCTTTTGTGGCTGGAATAATTAAATCGAGTCTTAGGAAGTTTGATGATTATAATACAAAATTGCTGCCTATATTCACTATACAGCACATTAAACTTCCAGGACTTGCCTACTAGCTGCAAGTTCATAATGCATGCATTTTTCAAAACAAAGATTAAATTGTAGGGCGCCTGGGTGGCTCAGTGGGTTAAGCCGCTGCCTTCGGCTCAGGTCATGATCTCAGAGTCCTGAGATCGAGTCCCACATCGGGCTCTCTGCTCAGCAGAGAGCCTGCTTCCCTCTCTCTCTCTCTCTGGCTGCCTCTCCGTCTACTTGTGATTTCTCTCTGTCAAATTAATAAATAAAATATTTAAAAAAAAAAAAAAAAAAAAAAAAGATTAAATTGTATACTTAAGTTCTGTACATTTAATTGTCCTTAAGTTATATCTTAATATAAGAAGATAGAAAAGAAGGAAAGTGAAAAGGCACGCTATAGACCAAGAGAAGATATTTATTATATATATATATATGATTAAGAACTTGTATCCAAATATATAAAGTATTCTCACAAATCAAAAAGGAGGAAAAGACCCTATTTCTAAAATGGGCAAAAAACTTGAACAGGCACTTCACAAAAATATCCCAGTGATTCATAAATACATGGGAAGGTGCTCAACATCATTACTTAGCCCAGAAATGCAAAGTAAAACCACAAGAAGACACTGTGCCCCCCACACACACCCAGAATGGCTAAAATGTGAAAGACTGACAATTCCAAGTGTTGGCAGGATGTGAAGAAATTTTGTACTTTCAGACACTACTGGAGGTAGACTTCCTATAACAGGTGTGGGGAGTGGGGGGGTGGTCAGGATTGACAAGGAGTCACTGAGTATGTCACTGCTGCTCTCCTAGGCCTGGGTATCCTCAGTTTCCCACAAGACGTAACTGGGGAATGGCTGCCTGAAACCACACAAATGTAAGCCCCATTTGGCTTACATCCCTCCTGCCCACCCCCCTCTCTTTCCATTTCCACCCCATGCGCCCCTGGCACCTGAGACCACAGCACACTGCCCTGGGCCATCTTTATCAAAACCCTGGCTCGCAGGGCAGAGAGCAGAGGCTCACCCCTCCTCTGACAGCGTGGGTGGCTTTCTCTCCTGCAGCCTGGGTCTCCTCTCCACTAGCCCATCTCCTCTCTGATGCTTGGTGCCGGCAAACTCCTCACCGCCTTCTGGCCCACCTCCACCCCTCTGCTAGTCATCTGCGGTTTCGCCAGTCACCGCTGGTACCCTTCAGTAGCCCACTGCCTACAGGCTAAAACTTGAGCTGCTGGGCTCGGCGTTCAAGACCTCTGTGGCCCACTCCATTTTACAGCCCGTTAGACCAGATGTGAACATAGGGGACCTTTCAGGCAGGCCAGAGCAAGGCTACGGAAGGCCCACAGCCCTGTCCAGGGAGAAGATAGATCGGGCAAGGCTTGGACACAGTAGGGAGGGGAGGGGAGGTAGCTGCAGGGATGCCCCATCTGGCCCAAACGGTGACACACGTGACCAGCAGCAGGTGGGGAGGGGGCAGGCCTGGCCAACCGCCGGTAGGCACATCTGACTTCCCTGAGGAAGGCGGAGCCGACACGGGTAGTTCCCGGGCCAGGGAAGTGGGAGTTCAGCATAGACTTTTGTCCTGGTAGGGCAGGTGAGTCAGAAGCTTGGATCTGCAGACCAGGGTGTGCAGCGGGTGAAGGGAGAGGCAAAGCCTGGGCCCCTGGGAGACATCAGCCAACTTGGTGTGGGAGGGGGACATGTCAGGGCTAAAGGGCCAAGTTCCCAGCTCTGAGGGCAGGGTGAGGGAGATGTTGGGGGCAAACCTCATTCGTTAAGCAACTGCCGAGCACCAGGGACCTGCACGGCGCTGCGTATTAGGAGGGGCTTGGAAGGGGTTGGGACTGCACCCGAAGGCGTTAAAGGGGTGCAGAAAGGGGTGGGGATGGGGGCAAGGAACCAAGGAGGGGTGCTGAGGCCCAGCATGGCAGATGTGGGGAGCCGTGCTCTGCCCGCCCCAGGCCTGGAGGGGCCCCAGAAGGGGAGGTGTTACTGGAGTGCAGAGAGGGCTGGGATCAGGCGGTGGGACCTTCACTCCAGGACCCAAGAGCCGAGAGACACGAGTGCTAGCAGAGCTGCCACCAGGCCTGAAGAGAGCCTGGGGATGAGCACCCCAACTTCCCTTCCCCGCCCCCCGAGTACCTCATATGCATTGCTGGTCTCATCAACCTTCACGTGGCGATTTTTTTTTTTGTCTATTTTATGGAGGAGGAAAGTGGGGGTCAACAGCGGGGGGCCTGCCCCCCAGCCACTGCACAGTTAGTACGTGGCCAGGGCAGAGGCCTGGCACCTTGACCTTAGCGCTCGGGGCAGGCTGCCTCTGTCCTGAGACAGAGGACAGAAAAGGCAGCCCGGGGTCGTGGGAACCTGGGGCTCGCCACCAACCAAGGTGGCTCCCATAGGATGGTGAGTTTAACGCCCTCCTGCCTCCGAGCCGGGGCCCTCGGCCACGTCCGGCCCCCTTCTGGTGGCTCCCCTCGAGGCCGGGCCCAGACGCTGGCCCGTCCCGTGGCCCGCGGGGACGGACCGGGTGTCTCCCATGTGCCCACAGCTGTAGCTAAGTGGCTTCCTGGCACGGACTTAGGGCAGGCCCCTCGAGCAACACTGGCCTCTTCGAGGTGCCTGCCACGTCCGCCTGCCGAGATCGGGTGTGTTTAGCATCAAATCTGAGACGCGGCCCCTGCTCGGTGACTTTTGGGGTAGCCCCAGGGCCCCTCAGGGCAGACGCAGTGCCAGCCGGGGGTGGGAGGGGGGTGCTCTGCCCTGGTGGAGGGAGCTGACGGGTCTCACCCCGTGTGTTCCCGGCGTGCCACACATGCGGGACCTTTCAGTGTCCCAGGCACCTGTGCTCCAGCTTCTCTGGCTGGCTGGTGGCATCGGGTCCCCCCCATCTCTGGCTCCAGGACTCGGCTCCGGACAAGTCCCAGATCTCAGAATGTTTCTGCTTCTCCTTGCAGTGTGTTCCACCGATGCCTGTATTCTCAACCACCGTCCAAGCCTCCGGTCCTGGTTACCATGGCCACCAGCGCGGGGAACGATCGCACGGGTCCGACCAGTACAGTTCCAGGATCAGCGCCACCTCCCAAGCTGAGTGATTCTGGGCAAGTCACTCTACCCTGCCCGGGGTTCAGTCTTCTTTGAGGAGAGCTAAGTACACGCTAGGGCCTCCTGCGGGACCCCCTAAGATGTGTGGGCCGTCGCGAGCCTGGTCTGCTCTTCCCCAGCTGTCCTTGGCTGGCCCCATGTTTCCCGCAGTTTTGTCAGAACGAAAGGCAAATACAGACAAGGTGGAGATCAGGAAAGTCTCCTTGGAGCGACATTGGAGCTGGCAGTGAGGCCCGATCGGGGCGCCGCGTGTCGAAGGAGGTCGAGGAACGAGCGTTCCAGACGGAGGGACCCGCGTGCGGAAGAGGGGAGGTGTGTAAGCAAACAGACATCGTGGCTCTTAGTGGTCAGAGCAGAAGGGGCATGGAGAGGGGTGGCGGGAAGTCAGCTAGGAAAGTAGGGACCTGAGGACCAGGGGGTCAGAGGCTGGGTGAGACTCAGCAGGCTGGGCAGATCACTCTGGAAGCCGGGAGTGGGCGGCTAGGCACGGAAGGGCTGGAAGCAGGGTCTCTCTGCATGTGGCCGGGGACCACCTGCCTCGGGTCGCCTGGGTCCCGGCCTATACCTGGGCAACTCCAGCTGCGTGGCTGGTAGAGAAGTCTGAGGAAAGAGAGGGATGGGCCTGTCTCAGCCTGGTCAGGGCCTGGGGCTGCTCGGGGGCCATCTGCAGAGGTTCTCTGAGGCCCAGGGTGAGCCTGGGGGGCGGGCCCTTGTGGGGGATCACCCCGTGTCCCGTCCGCGTCGGTCTCCAAGCTCAGGGTGGCAGTGGGCCCTCGGCCCGTTTCCCTCCACATCGCCTCTCCGAGGCAAGGAGAGGCCGGGGCTAAGTCTTGGGGGTCGCTGGTCAGGGCGGCAAAGCTCAGGGTCCGTGCAGCAGGAAGCTGGGCCCCAGAGCCAGCGGGCGGGAGCCCCGTCCAGCGGACACTGGCTCTTTGTCTCCATCTCGGCAGGGGAAGGTGCCCAAGTTGGTGTCCAGCTTGGTTGGAGACCACGCTGAGTCAGCAAGCGCCAGGCTCCCATCTGGTCCTGGGGATGCCCCCAGAGTTCCAGCAAGAGGGGGCAGGATGGCTGCAGGGACAAGGGCCCGGCCCCGGGGCGTGGGGGAAGCCTGAGGAATAAACAGTTTCTCCACCACGCGGGGGCAGAGGCCCAGCGCGTACCCAGCGACATGGGGTGGGGGGTCTCGGGCCAAAGCTTAGACACGGCAGAGCCAAGGTGGCCAGCCCCCTGCTGCTCCAGACAGCTCGAGGGCCTTGGTCTGTTTGCACATGGGAGGGAGGCGTTCCCCAGCTCGCTGAGCCTCCAGATTTGAAATAATCCCAGCTCAGTGAGGGCTGGGGGCTGAGGCGGCCCCGGGAGGAGGGTGGGGCCCAGGGACAGGGCCCGAGGAGGGTCCAGGAGCTCTGAGAGGGGCTTGTGTCCTGAGCCTGGGGATCCGCCGAGGCTTGGCCCAGCCTCAGCTCCCTTGGTGCCTGGCACCGGCCGAGGCTGGGGGTGCCTGGCTTCCTCCAAAGCCCTCCTTGTCGGGCAGCAGGCAGGGCGGGCCGGGGGCTGGGCGCGGCCGCTCATATCTGCCCCGTTACTTCATTCATTTTGCTCCCACTGATCCCTTGTTTATCTCACTGGGAATGCAGCCGCGGTGGAAATTGGGGCCAAGGGAAAGGCCAGAGCCCGGGGCCGCCTGCAGAGGAGCCCCAGCCTCGCTGGCCTGCCTGCCTCCCTCACCTGGGCCCCCCGGGCTGAACCGTACAGGAAGGGACCATCTCCGAGAAGCCAACCCAGAGGCCAGTGCCACCGACGGGCTGTGTGACCCGGCCGACAACGGCCGGTCTCTGGGCCTTGCTTTCCTTGTCTGAGCAGAAGGTTACTCAAAATGACCTTTGAGAACGCCCGGGTGTCATGAGTAAACCTGCCGTTTCATAAGCACCAAGCGTGTGCCCAGCCTGTCCCTGCTCTCACCCGGGGCTCACGCATTCCCAGGGATCACCGTGAACCCACTTTAGAGAGGAGGTGGGGGACAGGCGCTCGTCCCAGGTGGAGACAGGGGCGGAGACCAGGCTAGGAGAAGACACCCCCCTCCCAGGGCAGGGCTGCGGACTACCAGTATCAGAAGTCGGGGCTGCCATGGGCAGGGACATGTGCTCCCCTGGGGGCTTGGGCTAAGTAGGTCTTAATCCCCACCCCCAAGCAAACCTGTCTGTGCTGGGAAATCACCCCCTTGGGTAGGGGGCAGGCTCTATGGCTTTAAGCAGATGGGTCTGAGTCTTTGTCCTTAGTCAGGGATGTCCAAGGACACCCCAACCCTGCCAGGATGAGGCTCCCAGGCGGAAACCGAGGCCCAGAGAAGCTGATGGCGTGGCCCAGGGCACACAGCGGGGCGTGGCGCAGCTGGGATCCGACCCCAGCCTGTCTGACCTAGAAGCTTGCCCACTCTCTGTCCAGCCCGTGGCTGCTCGGGGTCCCCAGCGGGGCTCCGAACCCGAGAGAGCAGGCGTTCGGGCCTGGTACGAGGGCCAGAGCCTCTGCGGCCTCTTGTCTTCTTCTCTCCAGTGACTCGGTGTTCCCGTCTGTAAAGTGGGATGGGTCGGTCCGACTCTGGGCTGGTGTCTGCCCTCATCCTGGAGCCTTCAGGCGGAATGAGGTCATATTTGTCTGGGGGCTGGAGCGTCTTGGAAGCAGAAAGCTCGGCAAAGACAAGGGCCCATTGTCCCCCCTTCCGCGGTCCCTGCCAGCTCCCGCCCTAGTCACCAGACAAGGCCAGCCCTGCCTGCAGGCCCCAGAGACCACCACGTGCCAACAGGGGCTGACTCAGTGCCCCCTCCTTTCCCATTAACTGGCATTGCCTGGAATCCCACCATCAAAACCGTGCTGGGGTGCCCCAGAAGGGAAGGCAAGAGAGGAAGGGACGGCCCTGGGGTCCCCGCTTGGGGATGTCACAGTCGGGGCTTCACGAGTGGGCTTAGGTGAGGGGTCCCGCGATAATCACTAATAAAAACAGCAAACGTATGTGTTTGCTTTTCAGCAGCCATGGTTTGAAGCTCTCGCAAGCTTCAGTGAAGGTTGTGAGCGTCCCTGAGGGGAGGCACTGATGTCACTGCCCCCTCGCACAGAGGTGGACCACTGGCCCTCGGCCACCCAGCTCATGACTGGTAGACGTAGATGGAAGAGGTGGAATTCGGATTCGAGTCTGAGTGGTTCTCGAGAATTCCGCAGAGACGCTCCGGGACGCGCAGGTGAGGGCCAGACCCGGGGGGGGGGGGTGGTTACAGAGAAGGGGCAAGTCCAGATCCTGGAGTTCACAGTAGACGGGGCATCCCGACAGAGGTGTGGGTGCCTCGCCCCTGAGCCCACAGACCAGCCCTCGGTCCTTCAGGGCTGCGGAATGGAGAGTCCTTTGCTGCTAGGGACCCCCAGCCTCTATCACTGCCAAGGGGGGCGGTGATGAGAGGTGCTCCAGCAATTATAGCGTTTTGAGACACTTAATGGGGCCACACATAGGCAGGGCTGTTTCTGGGCAGAAGACATCCCTCTTCCTGGCCTCCCTGCTGCTCCGAGGCCCACGGAGCCCGGTCAGCAAGGAGCCAGGCAAAGACAGATCACAGCTCAAGTTGAACGCGTCTGAAAGTAAACTCTCGATTTCCTCCCCAACCTGCTCCTCCTCATGTCTTCCCCGTCTCGGGAAGTGGCACCATCGTCCGCCCCGTTGCCAGGGCCAGAAAACTGGGAGGCATCCTTGCATTTTCTGGCTTCTCACCACCCACATGGCCCCATTGCCAAGACCTGTCCATTCTACCTCCAAAATAAATCCCAAATCCACTTCCCTCTGGTCCCATCACCACCAGTGTGCCCAAGGCACTGCCCGCTCTCCCCGGACAACTCTGCCAGCCTCCTGTCTGTCCCCTCCAGCCCGCCGCCCCCTAGGAACCAGGGAAAGGGTTCTTTCCTATTGTGTTTGGATCCAAACTGACCCCTCTCGATGACTGCGCGGTCCCTTGAGACCTGGCATGACCTTGTCATCTCTCCTCTGTCTTTCTTTGCCAACCCCCTAAGGTCTCCCCAAGTCCGTTCCCTCACAGCCCCTTTGTAGGAATTTTCCCTGACTTCTAAGTTTGTGGTTACGCTCTGTCTATCCAACCAGCTAAGACCCGTGAGAGCAGCGCCCTGCCGGCCTTGCCCACCGCCATCCCCACCCCACTGCATACAGTGCTCAGATCTCGGGTGGGTGAGTTAGAAATTGGAATAGTAGCAGGGCCGCCCTGTTCGAGAACACTCCTCTCTCGTAATGAATGCAATCGCATCACCTTCCAAAGACGACTCAACGCTCAAGGCTCCCCATTTTTCAGCTGCAGAAACGGGGGCTCAGAAGCTAGGATCAGTCCCCCGGCATCTCACAACCAGAGTAGGGCAGGGCCGGGTTCGGAGCCCAGGTCGGTCAGATCTGAGGTCGGACCTAAGCAGTCTGCTGTCTCCGTCCCGCACTGTAATCTATGTCGTTCCTCTAGTCCCCTCCAGTCTGAGAAGTCCTCCGTGGAAAGATCCGCCACTGTTTGATGGCCCCTTAAGACAGGTCAAAACTGACAATTAAACCATCCCAGTTTCAAAGATGCAAAACCAAGACCACAGGGGCTTTGGGGGGGATAAATCTGAAAATACGGTGTTTTAGGGAACAAAACCCGTTCTGCCCTTAGCACCCAAGGGAAAATTACTAGACGGATTTCTCAGCGGTGCTGAGGATTGTTCTCTGCCCACCGGGGAGCACAAAGGAGCCCTGCCTTTGGCCCCCGGAGACTTCAAGGTCAAGCAAGGACAATTCACTAACAAATGTGCTGGACGGTGTGGCGGTGGGGGCAGGGGGGAGGCCCCGGTGGGACAGCCGGTCCCCACCGAATGGAGGAGGGGGCATCTAAGGCAGACACCGGAGGAGGGGCAGAGGGTCAGCGAGGCGAGAGGGGGTGGGCAGCGGCGTCCCCCACGAAGGGCTGGAGGACACCTTCCCTTGTGGGAGGCGGCACGTGGCTTTGCGTGGCTGGAGTCGCCCCCGGGGTGAATGGTCGGAGATGGTCCTCCCTGGGGCTGCTGGAAATGAGGCTTCAAATCCTGCAGGACAGGGAGCCCGTGAAGTCAGCCGACCGCGGGTGGACAACGGCACGTTGGGGTGAGGCGATGGGGAGCTTGAAGGCAGCGGGGAGGCCTGGGAACGGCCGGGGACGCGCTGTCCGCTCGCTCTCGGGTGGGACGGTGCCAAGGGCCCGACTCACACGTTCGCTCTGGGGCCCCCCTTAGCGTGGCCGGGCTCGCTGGTGAGCGCCACGGAGAGAACTGGAAGGAGTGAGGGCATGGGGGGGGGCTGCCCTCCCCGTGGGCCTGGGAATGTCGGGGCCGGCTGAGAGCCCGTCGGGGGCCGGTGAAAGGCCTACTTACCATGACAGATGGGGGCCCGTCGGCCACGCCAGTTAGGCCGGATGGAGAGCCAGGGACGCACTATAAATATCTTGGCCGCTGACCAGCCCAAGAATGTAAATGGTGGCGTTGAACAAGCGGGAGAAAATGTTCGGTTCAGACAGGATGGGGTTTCTGTGTGTTTTAAAAACACGCTCTCCCCTCCCCAAAGACCTCAGGTCGGGCAGCCATCGGGCCGGGTGCCCGAGAACCGGCTACTTGTCCAGTGGGGGGCTGGAGCGAGCGAGGGCTCGCGAAATCCCAGTCTCGGGGCAACTCCCTGGAGAAGTCAGTGCGTGTGAAGCCCAGAAAAAACCTGAACCCCTCTTGCAGCTTTGTCTCTGGCCAGAGGGGTCTCCCTGGGGGAGGGAGTGTGCTAACCCAGCGAGGGGACACACAGCCCAGACAGGTGGCGGGGGTGCCATGGGCGATCAGAGCCATCTCGCCAACACCGGGCTACTCCCAGAGTCCTCTGTCCTCTTGCGGGCATGCTGGACAGGTTGTCATGTGCTGGGGGACCCTCAGAGGTGCCCAGGGAGCCTTGGGTCCTCCCTACCTGAACACCATTTGTTAATCTCGAGCCACGATGACACTTCCCTCCATTCCCTTTTCCATGGGGCAGCACGAGTTTGCAGGACGGCAAGCCCTTGGAGCAGCCCAGAAACCCTCCAGCCAGTCCTGGGGGTGATGTGCACACATTGAGGGTCCGGATGGGAGACCGGGGCTGGCAGGTGGGACCGAGTGACTACAGGGGAGCCAGGCCTGCAGGAAACCTCGGACAGCAGGAAGGGCACCTTTCTGAGGCCCTGCTCTGTGCGCCTGGGAGGTGTACTGAATTGGGAAGGAGGCACTGTCCCTGGGGAAGGGAGAGGCAAACCGCATACACATGGAGTAGGGGGAGAAAGGGGGCCCAGACAGAGTCGAGTCAAGCACATTCTCGGCTCCTGGCCCAAAGCAGCCCATCTGAAGGGGCCAGGCTAAGGGGATAGGTCAGGGAGCACGCTGGGCTATTCAAGGGAGTTGGGGAGGGTTGACTCATTTGGGAAATATTTGTTGAGGGCCTACTAGGTGCCAGGCACTGCCAGGTGCTGTCCTCAGTTCTATCTGGAGTCACCAGGCACCGAGACATGGGGGTCTGTCTGGCCTGCCGGAGAAGGGGGTCACACGGGCATGGAGACGGGACCGCAGTCTAGAACTCAAGAGCCCTAGCTCTAGAACTCAAGTTCTAGGGGGCCAGTTCTGGGGCAGGGAGGCAAGCCCGGGCAGATGTTGGGAGTTGGGGCTGGACCAACTGGAGGGGAGGGAGGGGCAGTGCAGGGCTTGGTGGGTAAGCAGACCCCGGAAGTGCAAAGTGGAGGCATGATAGGACCCTGGGCCCTTGCCTGGAACCTGTCACTCATTCTTCAGGGCTCCTGGATGGGGCTCAGAGCAGGTACAGATGCCCTATACTGCTTGGGCTGGAGAGGAGTCCAGGCTTGGGGAACGGGAGTGGGGAAGAAGAAGCTGGAGCAGAGTCGTGGGGTAAGCAGTCTCCCACTCTGGGCCAGTGGACTGGTCAGTGGGGTCTGGCAGGGCCCACAGCTGCCAACTATGGAGTGAGGTGACCACCCAGAGGGTCCCCGACAGATGGAGCCCTGGCTCGTGCCCCGGGATGGGCTCCATCTTCCCATTGGGTCTCCAAGGGCCTATGTGTATGAAGACATCTCAAAGCAGTTCCCCAAGGGTGCACTTTTGTGGGAGATCAATGGGGTGGCAAAGCCAAGAGAAGATACGTCTATGGAAGGAAGTCCAAGGGTATATGATTGCAAACCGGGGCTCTGGTATAGAACCAAGGGTGCAAGCGTGCCTTGACATTGGGACCTCTGTGGGCATTCAAGGGCTGCCCGGGGATTCCAGACCCCTTCAACTTGGCAGTAGCGTGTTGGTGTATATTTCTAGGTCTTCAAAGATGATTTATACCGCTAGTCCCTGCAGCTCTGTCCCCTGTGATCACGCCGGGGGGACGGCCCCTTCCCTCCACACCGCCCATCCCTGAGCCAAGAAGATTCATCTTTTTCCTCGTGATTTCTTCTATTGCTTGGAAACGTATAAACCACTTGGGAAGTTTAAGAAAAGTGAAGGAAGTTAAGAAAAATTTATAAATGCTTTTCCAGAAGGTAAGAAAGACTGCAATGTTTCCTACCAGCTACTGTAGAATTTTATTACTTACTTATGTAAGTTTTAACTCTGTCATCTGCCTGGAGATCATTTTAGTGTTGAATATATAACGTGTTAGCTAATTTCCTCGGACCCCAAATTGCTGTCCCTCCAATTCATTTTATAATTCAGTTTATAAATGCTTTACCAAGTCTTGAATTTTATATATAACCGGTTCTTATATAAAATTGCTGCTTTGTATTTTGTTCCAATGGTGCATATTTCTGACCTTACTCCAGTACCACACTGTTAAATTATTGTTCTTTTAGAACATGTTTTATGGAAGGCTTTATAGCATAGTAGCTAAGACCACAGTCTTTGAAGTTGAACTCACTGGGATATATATACAGGAGCTTTGCCACTTAAGGAATGTGTAACCTTGGGCAAGCTACCTCACGCTTCCTCATCTGGAAAATGGGGTATTAGGAGTTCTATAAAGAACGTCTCCCTCACACATTCAGAACAAACCAAGAGATAGCTACAGGAATCCATCAGACAGAGATTAAACATTAACCTAATTACTGAGGATAGCTGTCCACTGCCACCACTTAACTCCCCTCTGTATTAGAGAGCCTAGCCATTGCAACAAGGCAAGAAAAAGATATAAAAAGAATAATGATTAGAAAATCAAGCCAAGGGCACCTGGGTGGCTCAGTTGGTTGAGTATCTGACTCTTGATTGCAGCTTGGGTCTTGATCTTGGGGTTGTGAGTTCAAGCCCTGTGTTGGGCTCCATGCTGGGTAGGGAGCCTACTTTAAAAAAAGGGGGGGATCAGGCCCAAAAGCAAAGTCTCAGTGGACATCCTTGCCCTTTATCCCTGACTTAGATACACTTGGACCCCACTCATTGGTAGCACTGGACCCCCCCCCCAAGTCCTCCCTCTACCCGCCAGACAGAACTTTCCCCTATAAAATTACTACAGAGCACAGTAGAAAGGACCAGGCCTGGAGGAGGAGAAACAAGGGAGAAGAGAGAGAACAGAAACTCTTCTAGCTGCGGTCCCTTCACGTAGGAATTTGAGGTGGGGAAGGTAGTGGAGAGAGGCCCCCAGGGGCTGTGGTCACACAGTGACCACTGTGGACACACAGTGGACGGTAAGAGCTGTTCTTATTCCCAACATGCATAGGATCCTGTTCTGTTTCATTTCTCTTCCTGTCTTAGACTTCTTAAAATTTAAAAAAAATTCACTTGTATTTTTCCAGATGAAAATAGGATCCTTTGGTGGTGGTGTAAGATCAAAGGCTTCTTCTTAACGTTAGCCTGGCCCACCCCCACCATTTCAATACGTGCTACATCCATGTGTAAGTGATCCTGGGTGGGAGGATTGGTTCAGGTACAGCACTGAGGTGGGCAGTAGGAAGAGGAAGGGGTGGGGAGGTTAGTGGGTTTGGGGAATGTGAGTCCAATGGAAGAATCCGGTCGAGAGAGTCCAAAGTGGGGGTTGTGAGCACGTGGTGGAGGAGGCTCTGAAGAGCCAGGTGGGCTCCCAGGTGCGGAGGGCCAGGTGGGCTCCCAGGTGCGGAGGGCCAGGTGGGCTCCCAGGTGGGGAGGGCCAAGTGGGCTACCAGGGGTGGGCTACCAGGGGTGAAGATGGGAGCCCAGGAAGTGAAGGTCAAAGCCAAGGGACTTGTAACCTTCTGGGAGCTGAGAACATATCCCAAGTTCAGAGTCCTGGTCCAGGATTCAGCTCTGCCACTGACCACTGTAGGTCTCAGATCCCCTTTATCAAACAAAGTCCGTCTCCATGTCATGGTGCTGCAAATGTCTCCCCTGATTAAGGGGCATCCCCACAGCCCCCCAACCTATTCTTTCTCTCCCCAGACATCCAGCCCTGCTTCCCCATTTCCCATTACCCTACTTGAGCCTTGATGTCTTCTTGGTCTCTGAGGGTCCTCTGTCCCTCTCTTTAACTCATTTATTCTAAAAATGGTTTGGAGGGACCACCATATGCCTGGGCTCAGGAAAACCAGTTGGGGGGGGGCGTCACCCAGACATGGTCTCTGCTCCTGGTGGGTAGGGGGGACTTCCAAATTTGAAGTCAGAGAGCCAGGAAATGATAACTAACATGACCTGTGCTCCTCTGGTCCCCATGGCAGCCCAGCAGGGAACCCCAGACCAGCCCTGGGAAGGAGGGGAAGGCTTCCTGGTGGAGGTGAGGTCTGCGCTGAGCTGACGGTTGAGCAGACATGAACCAGTCATGCTGCCGGCTGCAGGGGGACGAGGCAGAGAGGACTCCAGGGAGAGAAACACAAGGTACTCCCATGTGGGTCCGGGATGGCTGGCACTGAGTTGGAACAAGAGAGCCTAAGGAGATCGCTGCAGGGGAGCGGAAAGTTAGTGGTGGGTGTAGGCAAGTGACATGATAAGACTGGCATTTTTAACAGGTCGGGCTGGATTAGAAGAGGCAGGCGTGAATGAGGGTAGAGTCAGAAAGCTGTCCTTGGAGATCGGATGGAAATCAGACGGCAGCTCGGAGGGGGAGAGTGCAGGGGTAATGGGCAAGGGGTGCAATGCGGGTGGGGAGGGGTGGGTGAGGTGCGGGCATGGGTGGAGTTAGCTGGGGCGCCAATGGAGTAGAAATCCAGATGTGGCGAGAGGTCCTGCGGGTGCGGGTGGGCCGGGCCTGGGACGGTGAGGAAGAGGGACATGTGGAAATGACTCGGGTTTGAGCAACAGGGGTCGCTGAGCCAGAGCACTGCAGAGGGAGTAGTTTGGGGGGAAGAAAAGGCATCTGGGTTTGGACAGTGGAGACCAAGGGGTTAGAGGTGGTCATCCAGGCAGAGACGACCCCGTCCATCTGGACCAAGGAGGGAAGAGTTGGGGTCCTAGAAGCCTGGTAGGACAGGGTGTCGCCAGTGCCGCTGGGCTCCGTGGGGTCTCCCCTGACCTGGGTGGGGACCACTTGGGCGCCTGGTGGGAATGGGAAGCCGATGACGTGGGCTGGTCAGTCAGGGAGGTGAGGAGCGGAGACCATTGTGCTGACAGCTTTCTGGAGAGTGGCCGGCGCAGGGAGGCGAGAGATGAGACGGCCAGAGGTGTGAGCGGGGCTCTGGGAGGGTGCCCTTCTTTTGACGGCGAGACTTTTAAATGCCAGTGATAGTTGGTGGTCGGAGGAGGAGAGGGCTGGCCGGCCAGACGCTTGGAGAGGTGAGGCTGATGACAGTCCCATAGAGTTAGTCCCAGGCTAGTTCTGAGGACGAAGGCTCTGAGTCTGGGGCCAGACAGGGAGGCATGAAAGGTTTCTGTGGGAGGGCTCAGTGACAGAAGAAAGGCCAGTAGGGGCTCCGGTCAGAGGTCACTGGGCCAGGTCTAAGTCTGGAGTTAGGATCAAGATTCAGTCTGGGGACAGAGAGGGCTCTGTCCAGAGTGGAGAGCTGATGGTTAAAACAAGGTCAGAACCTCGCACCCCGAGCTCAGGGTTCAGGCTGAGAATAGCTGAGGTCACAGGTGAGCTCTCCTAGGTGCTCAGATCCAGGTGTCTGACCCGGCCTGGCTCCCATTCAAGAGCCCTCCACCCTTAAGGACAACCCCAGCTCAGACCCCATACTTCCTCTGGGCCAGACGGGCCCCCAGCCCAACCCACCCTCCCCACAGCTGGGCACGAGCCGAGTCGTGCCCCGCCCAGTCCAGGGTGAGAATTCCGGCCACACGTCTCTGTGATGTGGTCACGTTGGAAAAATGTTAATCAAATATTCTCCTCCGTGTTTCCTTTCTTTCCCAGGCTGGATTCCTAGAAGACAGGAATTTATGGTGTGAGAGCTCCAGCCCCCGCAAACCCACAGCCAAGGTCAACAGCACGAGGCGGGCAGCCCTGCCAAGCGAGGAGGGGAGCAAGGGCTTTGAGAGCTGGTTGCACAGAAAACCAAAGTACATGCATTGAAAAAAAAAAAAAAAATCCCTTCTCTCCCTCATGTTCCCAAACCAGGGGCTTAAACAAAAGTCCCCCAGACTGGCCCGGACAAGGCCCCTTGTCTGGAAAGAGCGAACGTTCTTGGAGACAAACTTCTAAAGCTACCGGTGGGGGGGTGGGGGAGTGTTCCCCAAGGGTCCATGGAGGGCCTGAAAGGGGTCCTGTTGCTAGACCCAGCCACAGCAGCCCCCTTGTGGCTTTGGGAGGGTGGTGAGCAGGCTACCCATGGTGCCCCATCCTTCTAGCTAACCAAAGACAGCTGAAATGGACAGAGGAGCCCTGGGCCCTTCGCAAAGCACCCCCCCCAACATGGGAGCCTGATTTGCGCAGTGTTCCCTCTGCCTTCTGGAGGCGGGGGTCTTGATGACCGAGGCACAGTGAATGCCCAGCAGCCCAGGGGCCAGGGCTTCCTGTCACAAGCCTAGAGCATTGAGTCTCTGGCAGGGGAGAATAAGCTTATCCCAGCCTCCTCGGGAGGAGAGCAGGGGCCTGGAGACCATCTTGAGTCAAACCCCAGTGACCTGGTGCTGGGATGACAGCCTCCACCTTCATCGTGAACCGGGGCAGGTGCAACAGAACGTCCGCCAGTTATCCGCGCTTCTGACGTTTCTAGCCCCATGGAGTGTCGGGCACCTGGGAAAGTAAAACAAGGCAGCCTCCTGCCCGGAGAAGCACCTCCAAGTGGGGAGCACTGACATGGAGACAGATGATGACCATCATTTGAGGGGCTGTGGGTCCCCCCAAGAGGGACGGAGCGCCCCAGGATACAGGGAAGGACATGGGTCAGAGAAAGTTCCTGAAGGAGGTGCCCCCAGGGGTGGCTGGAGTTCATCAGACAGACACCCAGTGGGAGGGGGGCTTGGAGGGAACATTCCAGCTAAGTCCACAGCATGTGCAAAGGCCCAGAATGTTTATACCTTGGTAAGACTTTTCATATAAATAAATTCTCAAATCCAGAAAAACAAAAAGGCTTTTGGCAAGCCTCGTGTCTCGGTTTCTTGCTCAGAAAACGAAGCCCTGCTCTGCTCAGTCCAGGGACCAGCATAGAGTGTCCACTAACACAGCCCGCAGGTCCCCACCCTGTGCTTCCCGCAAGGGGTCAACCTATCAGTCCCCACCTGACCCTGCCTGCTTCCTCCGCACCGTCCCCTTCCCAGGGGAATTACCAATTAATTACCAATTAATTACCACTTCACCCTGTGTGCCCCCCGTGTGCCATGAGTCAAGACAGGATGGGAGATGCTCCTTGGGGGCCCAGGGTCTTGCCAGAGCCTCTGATCCCTGGGTGCCTGGAGCAGAGGGAGTCCAAAGCTCCAGCATCTGTGCTATTTTTAAATCTCTTTTTGGCCTTCAAGCACAGAGGATGGATGGATTGGTCGATTGATTGATTTTTTTTAATTGAAGAATAATAGGCAAAAGGATATTGCATTAGTTCAGGTGTACAATGCCATCATTGGTACATGCATTACGGAACGGTCACCATGGTGAGTCAGCACTCAACGTCATCACCCTTCTAGCAACCATATTCCCTGTGCCCCAGGGGCTTCACGGACCTGTTCCTTTCAGCCCTGCTTATTTATTGGAGTGGAATTGGGCTAGGGGCTACCTGTTTCTTTCTTATTTTTTTCCAGCCATGCTCTGGTTTTAGGTTCCGACGACCTAGTCTTATCCCCCACCGAGCTTGTGACTTCGCATGTGACCTTCACATGGCACCCCAGGGTGGGTGTGGCCACGCTTTGCACCCACGCCCCAGCGATGGACACCTGGAGAGGTGTTCCTGCCCACATCCTGCCTGCGCTGGCCAGTTCCTACCTCAGCACAGCCAGGCGGCCTGATGGGGGATCAGCAGTATCTTATTATCGTTTTTTAATTTGCATTTCTCTGATTTTAAGTGAGTTTGAGTCACTCCTTCTGTACTCTGGTTGTTTCCATTTGCTCTTCTGCAAATCGCCAGTTCATACCCTTAGCCCATTTTTCTATAGGGGGTGACGTCTTTCTCTCCTCGCTCTGCGGGCAACCATGTATATGCTAGGACCGCAGTCCCTTGTTGCTTAAGAGGCACAGATCTCCTCCTGCTCTCATCTGTCCTTCGCTGAACCAAGATCCTGAATTCCAGCTGGATATTTTTGAGGCACTTGATGAGCTTCTCTACAATATATGGAAGAATATAGCCGACTTCGAAAAATAGAACCAAGAGGGGAAGCCTCGCCCGGCCTGCTGTGAACACAGACCACGAAGCCGTGGGAAGGCAGGAAAGCAATGGGGTCTGGGCTCAAGAACATCCAGATGGGCGGCAGAGCAGATCAGCAAGTTCAAAGAGAGTCAAACGCCGCACCACGGGTCCATGGAGAAAGATTGGAGCAGTTAGCGGGACTGAAGGAATGGGCTCGCTCCGTGGAGAAAAGTTACCACTGGATCCCTGCCTACTGTCTCCCAAAAAGATGTCTCCAAAGGGAGTCAAGCCAGACCAAAATATGAAAAGCAAGACTCTGATTTGCTAGAATAAACTGTTGGAGAATATCTTTGTTACGCAGGAGTGGAAGGACTTCTTGAAACAAAACCCCACATGCATACACCATCAGGCAAATCTGGAGGGCCTGCGGCCTTATCCAGAGGAAGTGGCATTTCCTCCCGGATGCCAGCCTCGGCCCTGCCCACCTGGTGAGTCATGGGCGCTCTCGAGGCTGGCAGCCCGGCCCGCCCTTCCCGTCGGTCCCCAGGAGGGAGCAGCGTGCGACACCCGCCTTATCTCGCCCCCGCCCGCAGCCCTGCAGACGTGAGGTCAGGGCTGGGATGCAAAGAGGGTGGGAAGCAGGAGACAGTGGAGGGGTCGTGGAGGGGTCAGAGAGAGGTCAGGGGTCGCTGGCAAAGCCTCCGCCACCCAGGCAACGCAGACCCCTTGAAGGACGCCGGCCAGCCACCAGGCCTGGGGGACGTGAAAGGCTCAGGTCTCCAGGAGGTGGCAGGGGCTAGGGGACGGGGACACGTGTGACATCTTAATGGTCCTCACTTGAGATCTCCAGTGTGGGAATCTATCTGTACCCACCACCCTGCTGCTCCTCCCAGAGTCCTCTGGTTTTTTCCAAAGGTCCTTTGCAGCCAGACCTTCCAGCCAAGACACAGCCAGCCTGAGACGCCATTGAGAGAACCGGCTGGGATGGGTCTGCTCTCCCCGGGCCACTGGTCTCCCTGGGGTGCGCTGGGTATCTGTGCCTCACCCCTTTGACCCAAGGGTTGACCCTTTGACCAACCACAGGCCACCCAACACCGGCACCAGCCCTTGTCCTTAAGCCGCCCGAGTCTAGAGTGGGACGAGTGTCCCTCAACGGCAGGACAAGTGTGTGTGGATGCCTGAGGCCAAGCTGTGCACGTGTGCCCACATGTATCTGTGACCGTGCATGTGCAAATGTCCAACCACCTGTCCCCCTTGCCTTGTCTTTGAGTCTATGCCAGCTGAGCCAAATGCTCTTTCCCAGAAGGTCCCCAATAACTGGGACAACCGTCCTCAGCCCGCCTTTGGGCATCCCAACCAGCGCTGGGCAACGTTCTGCCAGTCAGTCCGCTAGCTGATAATAATTATGTGTCTGGGGGTGCACAGGGGGGCCCTGAGGGGCTTACAGCCTGGTCTGCCTCTTTCACCCGCTGGCCGCGATGGGAGGGGACGCCCATCTGGGGGTCTCTGTCCAGGCTGAGCAGGGCAAGGGGCACCCGCGGTGTCGTCCAGACGCCCTCCACCCCACCCGCAGCACTGAACCCGACAGCACGGGAGAGAAAACATTCTTCAGATTGTCCCAAACACACTGCTGCTTCCGTCAGAACAATCTGTAGACACACACATACACATTCATACTTAAACACACGTGTATTGTAAAACACTACGACTCCTTTCGAACAAATGTGTTCCATTTGTGAAAATTCACGTTTGTGTCGGGGGCGCCCCGGCAGCCTACGGAACTTGGCCAGGCTCCTCCCGCGCCCCTCAAAAGCTGCGGCTACCCCCTTCCCAGTTTCTGCTTTCCCTCTCTGACTTCTCCCACCAGAGACAACTCTGGCTGTTTCTGAACTGGATGGAAATAGAATCTTCTAGAACGCACGCTTTGATGTCTGAGATCCGGCAAAGCTGCCGCACGGAGCGGTCCACACACGGGTCTTTGACGTCCTCGTCTGAGGCGGGCACCAGCCTGCCCCAACCTCCTTCCGCCCTCACCCCAGCCGCCTCCTCCGGAGCCCACCGCTGGGAAGAACAACCTAGAAGGAGATCATTTCAGAAAACAAATGCCTCGGGTCCACTACAGCTGTGGTCCTCCCAGAGACTGTGGCGGCCTCAGGAGCATCTGCCAGGCTCCCAGACGGAGGCCTTTGATGCTGGGTCACTGGGAAACAGAGACCAGAGAGATGGGCCCCAAGCTGTGCTTGGCTCTTTCTAGAAACGGCCGGTAGGAAAGCAACGTAGGTGCAGGTGCCGGGGACAAGCCACCAAGTTCGGACCCGGTCAAGAGGAGCCTTCTGAGCCACGGTCCTGTCGGAGGCGGCCCTTCAGGCCTTGGGCCAGCCGAGCTGGTGTGTGTGGGGACCGCCTGGCATGGCAGGAGACCCAAACCATCCCGCTTTCCAAGAAGGGACACCTCTTCCTCTGCCCGCTCCCTTCTCAAGCCCTGAGTCCGTGTGGCGACACAGAGGTGAGCCAGATACCCCGTGCAGATGTCCTGCTTCTCCTTCAAGGCCCAGATCAACTGACGTCTCCTTGGTGAAACCATCTGGACCCTCTTTCCAGACCCCTCCTGGACCCTCAAGCCCCTTTCTCAGTATCGCTGGTGTGACGTTCTGCACATAGCGGGCAACGATCCGAGGGTCAATTCGGGATGCAAATCTGATCGTGCCGCACCCCCCTCCCCTGCTGTGACCCTTCCATGGCTCCCCACTGACCTCGGTGGAGATGGTCGAACTCCTCCATCTGGTGGTCCATGCCTGGCAGGACCCGGTCCCCCCTGCTCACAAGGTCCCCACCCCAAACCGAGCCTAGCCTGCTATGTCTTGCTTCTCTGCTTTCTGAACTGTGGTCATCCCAATGGCACTGCCCCCTCTCTCCCTTTGAACTAGCAAACTTCTCTTTGTCCTTGAAATCAGGGCTAGAAGGTCCTCTCCCCCAGGAAGCCTTCTCGGACTGCCCAGGCAGGGTCAGTGCCTCCTCAGGGCTCCCATAGCCCCCTGCTCACCCTGGAGGATCCCCATTCCTCCATGACAAGAGTCTGCTTGCTGGACTCTGACTCAGGCTCTGCTTGGTTCATCTCCATACCTGGGGCCCGACACACAGTCGGTGTTTGTTGAATTCATGCGCGAATGTACCCAGTTTACGGAAGGCCGTGAGGCCTCGAAGAGCAGTAAACCCGGCTCTACTTCACGTTGGAGTCTAGACATAGTCCTGTGAGTTTCTAAGAGGGCTGGGTTCCAGCCTCCTGAAACGGGCAAGTAGGACCCCACCCTAGGTCAGGCCCCCTGCAGGAAGCGACAGGCTTGACCACCGCACCCCCTGGAAGCCGGGAAACAGGGCGGCCATGGGACCAGTCTTTGGTGATCTCTGGGGATGCTTCCAGAAAACCAGGTCACCCAGGACATCCTCCCTGCAAAGCCAGAGCTCCTGCGTAGGGCCGCTCGCCTCCGGGCCCCTCTCTGTTTCCCCGGCTGGGTGGAACTCAGGGCGGGGCAGGTAGCACCAGGAGGGTGTGGTGGGAGCAGGGAGGCGTCGGAGAGACAGGCCTGATTTACGAGGCAGGCAGAGATGGGGCCACTTGGCAAGGTGGGCCTGCACGACAGACCCTTGTAGATAAGAGCCCAGAAGTATGTGAGCGATGTAAACCGTAGTGGGGGGGCTCCCCGGTTGCCCCGTACCAGCCAGAGATGCCTAGACCAGGGCAGGACGGGGCAGCCATCTTGGATGGAAGGAAGCATCAGGACCTTCCCCACGCGACGGCCTGAACCCCTCCTTCCCCACTGCCACCTCCACGCCACAGCTCAGAACTTCCCCATCCCTCACACTCAGACTCTATCATCACCGAACCCTGCCCACCTCTGCATCCTCTCTCAAAGCAAACCTGCTCCAGAATTTTCCCTGACTTCAGGCTCTTCTTCCTCACTGCTCCCAGACCAGGTTAGTCTCTGGTCTCCCCTCCCCCGTGGCCCTGCATAGCCCTTCTCAAGCTCTGCCTTCCCGACCTTCCACACTTCTCGGGGTGTGCCCACACTTCCTGATGCCTTGGGGGCCTTGGCACCCACGATGACTTAGCTCTACAATCTTGCTCCATGCTCAGCTGCTGGCAAACTCCTATTCAACCTTCAAAGCCCATCTTGTAAGGTCCTTTCTTACAGAGTCATCACCGCCACTCAAAAGTAGAGGAATGGTGGCCTTCGGCTCCCACAGACCCCCAGCGTCATCCCAGCTCTCTTACCAGAGTGCATCTTCATTGACTAGTCTTCTCTAGGGTAGGTGCCTCCCGTGTGCCCTCTCTGGCCCCCCAACTCCTACCTTGGGCTGTCCAGGACTCAGAATCTCCAAGGTCAAGGCCAGAGGCTCCCTCCTTTTGTGAAGAAGCCCTGCCATGGGCCCTCCACCACAAGCCCCTCCCCTGCCCACTCTCCATCAGCACCCCCCCAACCCAGCCCTGGCCCATTGGCCTCCATCCTGCACACAGTGGTCATGTGAAGGGAACCCCAGGGACCGCTGAGACAGGGGGAGCCTGAGGCTAGAGGCGGGGGCGGGGGTGCATAATATCCAAGCCCAACTCCAACAGTGGTCGAGCCCAAGCTGGTTGACTCCCTTAAATGGCTCTGTGTCCAGAACAGATTGGAGGACATGCCCGGCCCTCATATAGGGCACGGGACCTACCACTGGGGGCCTGGGCAGGACACAGGAACAAGGGAAAGTCACTGTGGGCAAGGTCAAGGGCTGCACCTGTTACCTGCTCAGAGCTGAAGGTACACACAGGCAGGGGTATACCAGGTGTCCACAAGGGCCAGGGAGGGGTACCAGCTGTGCGCCCTTGGAGGGGGGGAAGAGAAGCAGCCCGTCAGCCGTATGCACGAGACTGGTGTCTGCCGACTGCACGCACAGCCGCTGCACCCGTGTGCCAATGGCACGGCTGCCCGCCAGCACATCCAACCCAGATTTCCTTGGCCGTGGGCACAACCAGGGGACCCATGTCTGCAGACAGGACTGCACTGTGCCGAGGCAGCCCCCACCCCTGCCGCTGCCCCTGCAGACAGCCACGACCCCTCCTCACTGCCCTCCCACAGGAATGCATGATTTTGGATGGAGACTGTGTCATCCAAGAAACATTCCTTGTTTTCCTTGGTGCGTGCTCTGGGAACGTGGCGGGAATGCTGTCCACACTGCCGTCCACATACTTGGGCGGCTGCCGGAACGCTGGGCCGCCTGGGCCAGCCGTGTCCTCAGTCCAAAGGGGCCCCAGGCCCTGGAAGGTCACCCTTCTCCATCACCTGCCCGGAGGCCTGGTGGGAATATCTCTGGGGTTGGGATCAGGCTCCAGGAGGGGGCATTTTGCACCTTCCCACACCTAGGAGCGGCTTGGCCAAGCACTGCCTTTGAGTCTGGGAGACAGAGACAAGGACTAGGCTCGCACATTGACTCTGGGCAAGCCATGCACCTCTGAGAGCCTCAGTTTTACCCTCCACACAATGGGCTCCCTTGGGGCCTTCCAACACCAAAGCGCCTAGAGTTAGAAACTTTGGGTCTTGACCTGGACGGCTCATACCAACAGCATAGGAAGGGCCCCCCCGGTATCCCCACGCCCACACCGCATGGCGGGGTCACAGCCTGTGTTCCTGCCGACTCCTTGCTTGCAAGAGCTTCCTCCTTCCTCCTGCTTTGAGCCCAGAAGCTAGCTACGGGGCCTGGGACGCCCCCCTGTCCGCTCCCCAGCTGCTTCTTCCTCTTCAACCCTCACCTTGGTCCCTGGCCGGGTGCTGCAGGTGACCGAAAGAGGTGGGGGTTGGGGGGAGTGCTGTCTGCATTCTTCCCCTCTCCTGTGGGGAACCCAGGTCTGGCCCTCCAGTGGTTCTGGAACATTCCGGGGGAGGGGGGGCGGTGTGCTTCCCTGGTCCCCCAGAGCGGCTGGGGAGTCAGTGACCCAGCAGATGGGCTGCAGCCGACCCTCCCTCTGCAAGGCCTCCCGCCAAGGCAGCAGGGATTTTTGTCCCTGGGTCCAGGCACGAGGTTGGCCTACCCTGAGCCCCCAGTCTTGAACGTGCGGGCCACGGAGTCCCCAGAGGGGGCAGCACCTGAGGGCCACCTGGGCCCCACGGCCGCACCGCCAGGCTGGTCACCTGCTTTGTGGGAGTTAACAACAGAGCTTCAACTTCTGCTTTCAATTTGGACGTGGCGGACAGAGCTTGAGGATTTTCATGTTTCCTTAGACGTTTCTGGGCTAGGGCCCGCGGCCGGGGCTGAGGACCCATTGATGACTTCAGGGAAAGAGGCACCAGCCGCCCCGTCTGGAAGGCCACATCAGAACAGCAGACCTGGGGTTGTCCCTGACCACGGTTTAACCGGGTGCCAGCGTCCAAAATGTGGTGAAACCAAACCCCTCTTTCCACCAGCAGAACAGCTGAGGCCCGCTGGGGGAAGGTGCTTGCCCAGGGCCCGCAGGGCACCTGCCTCTCGGCTCTTGGCTTTCGTCCAGGCGGCTTCTGAGATGACAACTCTCAAGTGGAGCAGCGGGGAGGGGCCCCGTCGGACACCCGGGTTGCAATGGGCACCCCGCCCCTGTGCCCCACGGGGGCACAGGCATATGTCTGTGTGAGGGTCATCGAGGCTATGCCTTCGGAGGCCTCGCCCCTCTGACTGGAATCCCAGTTTGGGGGATTTCGAGACCATGAATCTGCGAGACAAGGACCTCTGAAGGCCTAGCGCACCTGTCCCCCAGCCCAGGGCCTCGGCTGGGACCCCCGGAGCTAAGAACAAAGCTGGAGGTGAGCAGGGCCTCCGTGAGCCTTTGGAGCCCTTGACCTGCCAGGCCCGTCCTTCCTGACTGCCCCCGGCCCCGCCAGCATTTGCCTTGGCCTGCCTCTCCCCCAGCCCTGTGCAGAACCGAGTGCCTGGAGTTGGTCACATCCGGCCCAGCCGTCTAAACAGGCCTGAGGCCCCAGAGCTTGCCGGGCCCAAGGGGAGCCCAAAATAACATCTGAGTCAGCGTCCATGCAGACATCCCCCCGCCCCGGCCTGAGCCTACAGGGAGGGGCCGAGAGGAGGCCCAGACAGAGGACCAGGCCAGGTCGGGCGGCCACCTGCTCTGGTGGGGCCCGGCCAGGGACAGGCACAGCCCAGAGGGCAATGAGAGCACGAAGGTCAAGAGAGAGGGGCTGGGGAGTGGAGACGGGAGGGCTGGCCTCGAAGGGGCTCCTAAGGGAGACACAGGGGTCTGCAGATGGGGGCCGTCCAGGGCATCGATGTCACACCACTAGGGCCCTGGGGGGTGGGCAGGAGGAAGACGTCAACCCAGCCCAAGGTCAAAGAAGGGCCTTTCCCAGAGGCAGTAAGTCCTGAAGGGTGGACTGCATCTGGGCAGGACAGGAAAGGGAGAAACGCACTGTAACTGGGAGGGAGAGGCAGGCACAGGAGCCCGGGCGAGGAGGAAAGCCCGAATCCTTAGACTCAGGCCTGAGCAAGGTGGGCACCTCAGAGGCCCATGGCAGCTGCTGGAATCCGCCCCTCACCTCAGGGTCCGTAGCATGGCCAGGCTGTTCGCCCTGTATTACCCAGGCTAGGCACAGAGGTGGCCCCACAAAAGGGACTCTCTGCCCAGAGCCATCCATAACCTCCTCCCCAATACTTCGGGTGGCCCCCACCCCAGGAAACTCAGAGGAGCTGAGATACTTAGTCTGGGGCAGGGCTCAACCGGCAGCAGGGAGAGGAGCTAGGCAGCTGTCACCCAGGGTCCAGTCTGGCCCTGGGCTGGGGGAGAGAGCGCTCCAGGCCCTGGGACCTAGGACTGTTGGAGCCCGCAGGCAGGAGGCACATGGCCATGGCTGATTCCCGAAGATTGTCCTCAAGCAAGCTGGCCCAGGCAGTGCTGTGTCCCCACGTCCCCGGGTGGGTGGCTCGCACCCGTCCCCTCACATCACAGCCCTGGGCAGCTGGGAGGTCGCGGCGCCCCTGATCTCCAGGCTGGGGCGGGAGGCGGATACCTGAGTCCCCGCTGGCCTGCGGCTTAATCCCCAGCTTTCCTGAGGACGGCTCTGCTGTTCTTGGCCAAGGGCCTCCACTGAGCCTGGCACGGCCCTGGCTTGGCCCTCACCAGCGAGTGAGGGCTTGGCCGGGGCCCAGCCGGGGCCGTGGACATGATGGAAACACAGAACATGGGGCCCAGGAGGGCAGCGGAGACCCAGCCGGGCTCCGGTCAGCGGCCCCACAGCAGGTTGGGGCTCGCCTCCTGGGGCCCCTCTGGTCCAACGGAGGCCACTGTGGCTTTCTCCCAGCTTAGCTGGTCCAGAAACAGCAGAATTTTGTGCCCCTTTATGCCTCTGAAACAAATTAAGGCTTTCCCAGAGGGAAAACCACCAGAAGATTGAGAGTGAAATCCGGGCCCTTCTCCCGCCTTCCCTCCCGTGACAGGCCTTGTCTCCACTATGTTCCCGGCTCCGTGCCGAGCTCTGAGCAGGGGGCACTGAGATGAAGCTCCAGAGGAAACCCAGAGACCCCGGCTTCTTGTACTGAGCCAGTGATCCTCGGGGAGGGGGGGTAGCTACAGAGCAAGCGTGGCCCCTGGCTCCTCACCCCAGGCCCCTCTGATGGGTGGGAAGCCTGAGGCTCGGGATGGGCGGCTCACCCAGGGGCAAACAGCTCGAAGTGGGACAGTGGGGACTTGAACCTGAAACCCACAAGCCCAGAACCTCGGCTATTGACTACCCTGTGAGTGAGGAAGAGAATTGACTACTCTATGAGTGGGGAAAAGAGAGAGAATATTTGTGCCTGTCTATGTTCACATCCCCGTGTGTGTGTGTGTGTGTGTGTGTGTGTGTGTGTGTGTGTGTGTGTGTGTGTGTGTGTGACAGCTGGAGAAGGGTGGAAAATCCTGGGGCCCTCTCAGGGTGAGAACGGCAGGACAACAGGGCAGGACCAGCAGGCTTGCCACGGAACAGTGCTCAAGTAGTCCCCAAGGGCTCTTCTAGACACCCCGGAGCCCCCCTGGTCTGTTTAAAGGGTTTTCACACCCTTTGGCTCATAGGTGTGAGCTCATAGGTCTTGCCTGCAGATCTACTTCCTGAAAGTCACCTGCAGAGACATAGTTCAACGGGGGGGAACCCCAGTTAGCTGCCAAGTTCCATTCTTGAGAAGTTGTGCTGTGATCCCACCCCAAGGACCGGGGCTGGAGGAGGAGGAGGTAAGCACACAGCCGTCACGCAAAGTCCCCGACGGGCTTGTTCTCAGTACTGAATACTGGCATGGAGAAAAACGTAGGGAACTCAGCCCACCCCAGGGTAGGCAGGCCATCGTGCTCTCCATGCCCAGCGCGGGGTCTGGAACACAGCATGTGCTCTATCACTATTTGCTGATGGAAGAATCAGGGCCCCTCTGTTGAGCGGATTGGGCCAGCGCTTCCAACCTGGACCTCCGAATTAACCGCTGAGTGCCCTCGAAGGCATCCTTGAAACTCTACTTTGGATTCATCCTCATGGGGACTCAGACTAGATCAGAGACTTTCAAGGCACGACCCCCCACCCCCACCCCCAGTGCTTCCTTCCGGGCGGATGTTTCCAAGCAACTGGATGGTTCCCATTAGCTAAACCAGGATCCTTCTTAATTTTCAGGCCACCGCCGCCAGGCAGTTGTCATGATTACTGATGGAACCTATTTGCCATCCTGGGGGCAGGGGGGAGACACAAGCTCCTCTAGCTTTGAATTTATGGACAAGGGAAGAGAAGTGACCTGGAAGTTTCCAGATGGTGGGGTGGGTTTACAGAGGAGTGAGGAAAGATCTAGATCTTAGAGAGGAGTGGGGAAAGATCTAGTGAGAAGGTTCCCTGGAGATTCCATCTGGGGACCCCCGGAACTGTGTAAATGGATAAGCTTGTCCCACACCCAATGGGAAAAGCAGTACATATGGAGAGGGGATGGGGGACCCCACTTGCTGCCTGAATCCTGACAGAAGTTGGAACAAGCTCTCATTCCAAAAACCACAGGCAGCTCAGAGTTTTTATTAATTCCAGGACCTGGAGGAAGAGCTAGGGCCAGGGAAAGAGGCAGGGCATCTGGTGACCCAGGAGGGAAGGAGTTTTCCCAGATGCCTGGGCCACCAAGCTTGGGGAGGGGGTGAACGGGCAGGCTGAAGCCTTGGTTCTCTGAGATTTAAAATGCTCTTGGGTAACATTAAAAGTTAAAGGTAATACTATAAAGCTTCTAAAAGACAACCTAGGAGAATAGCTTCATGACCTTCAGGTAGGCAAAGATTTCCTAAACAAGATAGAAAAAAGCACTAACCACTAGAGAAAGGGTTGATAAATTTGACTTCACCAAAATTTAAGAACTTCTGTTCACCAAAAGACCACATTAAAAGAAAGGCAAGCCACAGAGTGGGAGAAGGTCTTTCAAATACATATAACCAACCATGGACTCGTATCAGCATATATAAAGAACATCTAAAACTCAATAGGAAAATAGTAAAAAACACAATTTTCAAAAATGGACAAGACTCGAACAGGCACTTCAGAAAAAAGGACGCTCAAATGTCCAAAAGGCAAATGAGAAAGCATTCACCATTATTACTCATCAGGGAAGTGAAAGTTAAGATCACAATGAGATAGCCTTATATACCCAACAAAATGGCTAAAATGTAAAGACTCGACAGTTCTAAGTGTTGACAGGATAAAGGCCAATTGGAACTCAGACACTGCTGGTGGGAATACAAAAAGGTACAACCACTTTTTCTTCCCTTTTTTTTAGGTTTTTTTTTTTTTTGGATTTTATTTTTAAGTAATCTTTATACCTTATATGAGGCTCAAACTCACAACCCTAAGATCAAGAGTCACATGCTCCTCTGACTGAGTTAGCCAGACACCCCCGCACAACCACTGTTTGGCTTTCTGGAAGTTCTAAAAAATTACCCATATAATTACCATGAAACTCAGCAATTACACTCCTAGCTCTAGACCCATGAGAAATGAGGACATACACCCACAAAATACAGGAATAGCTTTAGCAACATTATTCATAATAGCAAAAAAGAAAAAAAAAAAAGGAAAAGGAAAAAGAAAAGAAACAACCCAAGTGTTCATTAACATTAGAACGGGTAAATAAATTGTGGTATATTCATAAGATGAAACACTACCAGCAATGAAAAAGAATGCACTATGTCTACACAGAGCAAAACGGGTAAATCTGACAGACATTATAGGAGCAAAGGAAACCAGACATCAAAGCACAGGCCGTGGCATTCCATTCGTTTGAAGTTTGTATGAGTTTCCTGGGGTTGTTATAACAAATGGCCACCAATGGGGAGTCTTCCAACAGAAGTGCATTCTCTCACAGTGCTGGAGCCAGAAGGCCAAGATCAAGGTGGTAGAAGGCTTGCAGCCCTCCTGAAGGCTCCAGGGAAGAATGCTTGCTTGCCTCTCCCTAGCTTCTGAGGGTCGCTGGCCATCCTTGCTGTTCCTTGGCTCGTGGGTGATCCACTCTGATCTCTGCCTCTGTCTTCACGCCTGTGCTCCTCCCTGTGTGTCCGCGCGTCCCCGTGTCTTCACGTGGCCATCTCCTCCCTGTGTCTCTATGCCCCTCTGTCTTCAGATGGCCTTCTTCTGAAGACACCACCACACTAATCCAATATGACCTCATCTAGATTATATCTGCAAAGGCTATATTTCCAAATAAGGTTGCATTCACAGGCACCAGGGATTAGGACATGAACATATCTTTTGGGGGACACGACTCAACCCACTGCCAAGTCCAAGAACAGGCAAAGCTAGTCTGTGGTGACAGACATTATCTGAGCGGTGTTCTCCAGCAGGTACCATCTGGAAGGGGCACAGAGTCCCCGCTGGGCTGGAAATGTTCTAGATGTGGATGAGGGGGTTGTTGGTCTGTTATGTAGATAGGTGAAAACCCATCAAGTTGCCCCCTTAAGCTTTGTGTACTTCTCGTGTGCAGTTCTCACTTGGAAATTCTCTTGTGGAGGGGCACCTGGGTGTCTCTGTTGGTTGAGCGTCTGCTTCAGCTCCGGTCATAATCCCGGGGTCCTAGAGTCAAGCCCCGCTCGGGCTCTCTGCACAGGATACACTACTTAATGCAAACCTGGGGACTTTAAAGTCTTGGGCCCCGCACAGGTGATGTCCCCGGAGGCAGAGAAAGACACAGGCAGGAACATGCAGAGACTGGCAGGAGAAACAGAGACACACACAGAGAGACACAGACTGAGAGACAGAAAGAGACAGACAGCAGGAGGCATCATCCATTTACTTACCCTCCTGCTCTAAAGTATGTGTTCTCGTTCGGGTCACAATGGGTCCTGGGGACACAGCGGAGTCGGGACATAGCCCCATCCCCCAAGGAGTTCCTGGCTGTGACAAGAAATTCTAGACATCCAGAGGGAGTGGGGCCAGGCTTTAAGGCAGGTCAGCCCCCTCTTCCCCAAGGAGCTGGTGTTCGACCGCCCCTCTCTCCCCACCTCCCTCAAGAATCCAGAGATGGGATGCAATGGGCCAGCCTGGAGAAAGCACGGACTGGGCAGTGGGTGGGAGCGACCCCAGTGCAAAGGGCCGACTCCAGGACAGGTGCACTGGCTCCTCTCCAACCCCACGCTTCCTCCCCCTCCCTCCCTGGCCTCGCTCTGTCTGAGGACAGGGGCTGCGGAGAGATGCTGAGCTTGGAACGAGGTTCAAATCCCATCTGCGGGACCCTGGGCAACTCGCTTAACCTCTCTGGGCCTCCGTTTGCCCTTTCGAACGTGGGAGGAGGGTGTTCCAAAATATAGGTCAGGTATGGTGAGGCCCACAGATCGGGAGATGATCGCCATTGAAAAGGTAGGTCTCCCCCGATCCCAGGAGAAAGGGGCATGCCTTACAGGGAGCCAGCGGGGCTGGCCAGCAGGCAGTGGGGAACGAACGGGGGCCAGAGGCTTTGCTGTGGTTGCCCTGGGAAGGAGCAGGTGAGGCTAGATCAGCAGGCCTAGGATTGGCTACTTTGAATAACTTCAGTGGGCTTTTGGGTGTAGAGAGTGTCCCTAACGGTCTGATGCCTGGCCAAGGGGTGATTAGGGCAGTGAATAAGGGCCTGAAGCGGAAGAGCCCCCTAAAGCTGGTAGTTGAGGTGTGGGCTCCGGACTGGTTGGTTTTATCCATGAAAGCAGCCCCTGGAGAAGATATATATATATATATGATTAATACTAGGGAATTACAGCACCTCCTCCATTTATCTGGAGATTAAGCCAGTTAGGGCACGGAACTCCCACCAGGGTTCCTGATAGTTGTGCAGGAGCTCAGTATAGGCTAGACTCCCAAGCCATGGCTCACCTCCTCCAGGAAGTCTTCCTAGACTGGCACCACTTCCGCCTGACCTCCTCCTGCTGGGCCTCCCCTAATCGCGCTCAGATGCCTTTTTCCTTTGTCACGAGCCCTCCCACACACGGTTCTGGGTGGCCAGAGGTCTCACCAGTCTGGGCTGGCAGATGTTGAATCCACTGAGCCCCCACAGGTGCCCCCAAAAAAAGATTTTTAAAGAAGTGAATGGAGGGCGCCTGGGTGGCTCAGTGGGTTAAGCCTCTGCCTTCAGCTCAGGTCATGGTCTCAGGGTCCTGGGATCAAGCCCCGCATCGGGCTCTCTGCTCAGTGGAGAGCCTGTTTCCCCCCCTCCTCTCTCTGCCTGCCTCTCTGCCTGCTTGTGATCTCTGTCAAATAAATAAATGAAATTTAAAAAAAGAGGAAGAAGAAGAAGAAAAAGTGAATGGAAACAATCCTACTGGCCTCCTGGATACTCAGCCCATCCGGTGGCACACTGTGACTCGGACAGATCCTCCAGAGAAAGAAGTCACAGAAGGTAAGGGTATTGGGTCCTTATAGGGCGTTTCAAGAGGACCCAGAGCTCCTCAAGCCCAGGCAAGAATCAGAACCGGAGGGTCTGCTTGTGGGAGTGAGGGAAGGAATCGGAGCGTCCAGAGGGCTTATGTTCCAGAATGTTCCCTCGCTGGAAAGAAGGAGAGTACAGTCTTGACAGAGGCGGTCAGGTCAACACGAAGTCATCAAGGGGAGCTGGTGCCCTTCAAAGAGGTGGAGATGAGGACGCAGACATACACAGAGCGGAGACCACGAGAGCACGCAGGGAGAAGGCAGCCATCCCGTCTGCAAGCCAAGGGGAAGGGGGGAGGGGCCTTGGGCGAACCCAACCATTTAAGACACAAGGCTGATGGGGCCGCACAGGGACACTGAAGGCATTCACCTCAGACTGGAAGCTTCCAGAACAACGACACAATGAATTCCTATGGTTGGGCACCCCCGCCACCCCGATCTGCGGTCCTTTTGCTGTGGCCACCCGTGGCTGACTAGTACGCCCCCTGGAAACCTTCTTTCCAGAACCAGAAGCTGTGGTTGGAAGACACAGGTGAGCTTCACACAGAGGGGCCTGATGGTCAAGGTCCGGTCAGCGGCTCTCACGCTGGAAGGTGCTTACCCATCCGCTGACGGGCTCGGGGTAGCAGGAATCGCGGGGTCCCACGCCAGTGTCCCCAGTCAGCCGATTTGGGGCGGGGCCTGGAATCTGCTCACAGGTCTGTTCTCCTGCGGTGTTGGCGGCGCTGGCAGGGACCACCCCTGGACAACCAGTGGTTTTCACGCTCATTAAACTCGGAGGACCACTGGCCCGACAGCTGGGGCCCCTGTGGGAGAGTCACCAGCAGCGATGGGGTGGGGGGGTCTGGTTCAGTGTTTCTTAAGCAATTCGGTGCATCAGCAGCTCCTGGGAAGACCCCCTTCTTGTTCTACACCAGGGACTCTGGTCTGGAATATGGCCCCGGGCAGTGAGACTTGTTTCAAGACACCCCCATGGCTTCTAACGCACAGCCAGAGCGGACCAGAAGGCATGACAATGGCGGGCGCACGCGCCATCGCGTAACTCAGAGCGAAGTTGTTAAGACTTAGGGCTGATCGCGTGGCAAGTGGGGCATCGGCTTCTTTTCCATTCCACTCTCTTCCCTCCATTTTCAAATGCTGTCCCTGCCCCCAACTAAACCAATTTCACACCGATAGGTCACAGCCTACAACTTGAAAAGCGCTAGGAGAGCGTGAAGGCTGAGCTGGAAGGGCCACCATGCTCCCAGGGGCAGTTCCTGGCGGGCTTCACGCAGGGCGGGACAGCTGGGACTGTGTTTCCGGAAGCTCCCCGCCGGCCAGGCAGGCAAGCAGGCAGCCCGTGGGGGGGCCGAAGGGCAGAGGCCAGGGCCTTCAGCCTTCCTGCTTTTGCAACCACCACCCAGAACGCCTCTCCCTTGGAGAGAAGGGAACAGGTTCAAGTCTGGTATCACCTCCTCCAGGAAGTCTTCCTGATTACATCCCCTTTTCCCAGGATAGCAGGTGCTGATGCCCTGCCCGCTCCCAAGCAAGGCCAAGGCCCGGCCAAAGCCGGCAGCTCAGGAATGTGGACACCAGAAGCAACGAGGGAGTAGATAACCCAGGCCCGGCGGGAGCCCCTGGCCCGGCCTCACATGCCTCCCACCCTGCATCCTGGCAGCTGCCCTGCCCGCCCCGTGGGACCCGCCTGGCGCCACAGAGATCAGGCCCGCTGAGGGTTCCGGGCATGGGTGGAGGGGGTCTGCCCAAGGCAGGGAGTGGCCAGCCGTGGCGTAGGGATGGAGACCAGCAAAACCCAGGAGGAAGAGAGCTTCCCACCCAGCAGCGTTCCTAGCTCAGGCTCTTGGAAGGGCTCCTGGGCACTATGGGCTGGAGGAGGTGAGGCGATCAGGGCGTGTAGGAGAGAGCACGGCCATGAGCCAGGCAGAGGGAGCACGGACGGGGCAGGGGGAGCATGGATAGCTCTGCCCACCAGCTCCCAGAGCCAGCGTGGGAACAACTGGGGTGCCCAGCCCCAGGAAGGGAGGACCAGGGAGCGTACTTTGGGGAGCTTTGCTTTGGGGAGCGTACCTCCCAGCTCGGGCCATCACCCTATCAGAGAGTGACTGGAAGGGTGAAATGCCCCAGAGGCCTCCACTCCAGGCCATAATGCTGGCGGGTGAGCTCGCGTACCCCCAAAACACTCACTTGGCTCCCCTGGGTAGCAGGATAATGAACGGAGCCATGAACACCTGTGTGGGTCCCTCCTGTATCCCGACCCTCCCATGGCTCCCCAGGCTACAAGCCAAACCAGGCAGAAAGCTGCCTTCTCTTTGAGTGCATATGCAAGACGGGAAAGGTTTCCCCACCCTGGGGGATGGGAGAGCTCCCCGTGGGTCCGGAAGGAGATCACCGCTCGCCAGCATCCCCAGAGAGGGCCTGGCCCTGGGGTCCCCAGCCTCATCACAGACCCAGGGTACAGAAAGGCACAGAGGCTCCAATAAAAGTAGGCGAGGCCAGGGGCCCCCCAGGGTTTTGGTTAGGGACGGGACAGAGAGAGCCGGTGACTGGGCTGGAATGGGCTGCCGCCCCTGACAGGGGCTCCGCAGTCCAGTTACACAGATCGACATCAGATACAAAGAGTGCTCTTTCTGGCGGTCCGAGTCTGTAGACAGGGGTCCTAACCCCTGTGTTTATACTTGGGATAATAATATCCCCAATCATAAATGGAGATGTGCTTTGTAAACTGTCAAGTGTCAAACAAACGAAAGGCGTATTCTGGGTCCCTGGGGAGAGGGGGGCCTGCCGAGTCTGCCCGGCTAGCCATGTTCCCCCCCACCCGCCCCCCAGACGGCAGCAGACAGTTCGGGAGGAGATATGGAAACAGCACGGAGCAGAACAGCACGGCCTGTCCGGGACACCTACCCCCCGGCTCGCACCGGCCAAGGACCCAGACTGACAAATGACTCAGACGCAAAAAAACACCCAGGCCTGGGCAGAGGCGAGGCGTTGCACAGAGACTGCAGGACCAGAGACCAGGAGCTGGAGAATTGGGGCATGCGGGGGCCGGTGCTCATGAGAAGGGGGCTTCCCCTGGCCCTCCCCTCTCTCCCTCTAGCCTCGGTCCTCTGCTTTGGTCACCGAAACGGTGTCACGGACCCCATCTTGCATCGGCACACGGGCTGTCTACCTGGTGCGGACAGACAGGAGTTTTCAATCTTAAAGGCTTAGGGGAAGCACCCTGGCTCCGTATTTCTGGGGCTTAATGACCCGTTGATGTCACCGTTATTGGGTATTGCTAGATGATCTGCCCAAGGTCATGATGACCGCCGCCACCCCCCTCCACCCCGGCACCCCCAAACTCCTCCTGGGATCCCAGCTGTCGCCCCAGCTCCCCCAAAACTGCCTCCAAGTACCGCCTGTTCCTCCCTCGGGCCGGTCCCGCGTGACCAAGCAGCCCAGACCCGCAGCCTCCCATTGAGCGGCTTTTCACGGCGGACCCTTTACCTCCAGCGAAGTCTGACATCTGTCCGCTTGGCAAGTTCCTCCCCTCTCCTGGCCCGGGCTCAGAGAGGTCCCCAGCTGCCTCTGGGCAGGGACGAGCCCCAGAAGGCCTCTCTCATTTTCCGGCCAAAGCGTTGGCTCTGGGTGACCCGCGGTACGCCCCCACCCTACCCCCCGGCCCCACCACCCCCCCCCCACTGCCGCGGGCAGTCAGTCACCTGCTCTGGTTGGGTCACCAGCATGAGGTAGGGCCTCTCCCCTGGGGCCGCCTGTCCTTGTTGTGCTTCAGACCTCCCCCGACCCCACGTCTGGCCCCACCGGCCCTCCAGGACGTCCCTTCCTCCCGGCCCCTCTCCCTCACCTCCCGCTGTCCCGCCTATAATCTTATTAGTGGGAGCTCCTCCTCACCAGTCCCCTCATGACCTTCCCCTACGCTGTCCACTCCGGGGGCCACTGGCCACAAGGGTCTACTGAGCACACCAAAGGCCACCAGCTGAAATCGCGATGTGCTCAGTTGGTGGTCTTTATTTATGGGGTTTTGTGTGTGTGTGTGTGTGTTTTTTAATGTAACCAACATATATCCACAGTATTAGCTTCAGGACCGCAACATGATAACTCGATATTGGCATATATTGTGATCAGATTAACATCCGCCCCCAGATACGCTGACAACCTTTTCTGTCCTGATGAGAACTTTCAAGATCGGCCCTCTTAGCCGCTTCCAAGTCCGCCATCCGGCGTGGTTCACGGCCGTGACCGAGCCGTACGTGACGTCACCAGGGCTCGTCTGTCTTAGGGCTGGAAGTTTGTACCTTCTGACCCCTTCCCCCACATTACCCCGCCTCTGGCAACTACCCATCCGTCCGCCCCACACCGTAATCTGTGAGTTTGGGTTTTTTTATTGATTTGGATTTCACATGGAAGTGAGATTGTACCGTATTTGTCTTTCTCTGTGTGACTTAGTTCACTGGGCATAATGAGGATTCCTTTCCTTTTTATGGGTGAGTAACACTCCATTATGACGTTTCCTTTGTCCGTTCCCCGTTGGTGGCTACTTAACATGGCTTCTCTGTCTAGCAATTGTAAATCATCCTGCAATGAACACGGGGTGCGGATGTCTTTTTCAAAGTAGAATTTTTGTTTCCTTCAGACCGGATACCCAGAGGCAGAATTACTGGATCCTACGGTATTTGTTTCCTAGGCCAGTTTTAAGACTCAGTACCAAAAAAAAGGAACGTAGAACATCTCCATATCTTTTATATCAATTCCCTGTTCAAATGATAATATTTTAGGTGCTCCTGGGTGGCTCGGTGGGTTAAGCCTCTGCTTTCAGCTCAGGTCATGATCTCAGGGTCCTGGGATCCAGCCCCGCATCGGGCTCTCTGCTCAGCAGGAAGCCTGCTTCCTCCTCTCTCTCTGTCTGCTTCTCTGCCTACTTGTGATCTCTCTCTCTCTCTGTCAAATAAATAAATAAAATCTTTTAAAAAAAAACAAATGATAATATTTTAGATATAATCAGTTAAATATAACGTATGATTAGGATTCATTTTACTTACATTTTCTTTATTTTACGGGGCTATTGGAAAATTTTTTAAATCAGAGGAAGGGCAGGGTCTGGCTTTATGTCTGCAGCTGGGTCTCTCCGATGAGGGAATGGGCACGTCGCTCGGCCTTGCTGCTGATTCTCTCTACAAGCGTTGACACTCGGACCCACGCCCGCAACCAGCGTTCTGTTCCTTCCGAAACCTCAGTTGGGGCCATCTGAAAAACTCATGCTCTTGCTACCAGTGTAACCTTGACTTTATTTCCTACAGGACTGTCCCTTACTCACACGGAGGGGGAGGTGACTGACAGCAGAGGGCCCCATACGCTGGGACGGAGCCCAGCACGGATCCCGGGTCCGATGGACAGCAGGCTCTTCCCAGTCTAGCCCTGAAGCAAGTGTTTGTCTCTCTCCCACTCTCTCTGGTTCCAGACCCCACGCAGAGAGCGCATCCTGTACTCAACCAATAAAAGGACCATGTGTAGACAGGGGGAAAGCAGAAACCGCACCCAGACTCCGGGGGTCCACTCACACCAGCAGCCCCTACCCCCCCATCTCCCAGAAGGCATAAGTGTGCTATTATCGCATATCATCCAATGATGACACGAGAGACAGAACTGGGTCTATCCTCAAACTACCTACAGCGATGGCCAGGGCAGAGGGTCTAAGATAAAATGCCAAGCCCAGCCACAAAGGTTCCCACCAACGCCCCTCAGAGAGGGTCTGGGGACAGGGATGCCAAGGGCACAGGAATGCAGGGACAGAAGCTGAGACTAGGGACCCTTGCCAACGTCCAGCCCTCCTGGAGGCTCCCAAGTCTGGGAGCCGGGGAGGAGCTCCACCAGCCAGAAGGGAGACCAGCCAAAAGGAGGAGAGCGTCAGAGCCCCTGCGCTGGCTCATACAGGGCCTTGAAGGCCGTGCTCAGAAGCCTGGACTTTATCTGGAAGGCAAGGGAGGGCTTCCAGGCAAAGCAATAAGGCGCTCAGAGCCGTGCAAGGAGGCAGCGCTGTCCTTTCTAAACAGGTGCACCTGGAGGACTTGGGGGGACGGAGACGGCCTGTCAGTGGCGCACCTGGATGCCCAGCAGCGAGGAGGCAGGGAGGCTCGTGGGTGATAACAGAGAAGCCAGGCTCGCCCAGCCCGAGATGCGCCCCGCGGCCATCCGTGGGCGGTTCCACCTTCCCGGCCTCGTTTAACCTACGCAGCTATGCAGGGAGGTGGGTGTAGAGCAACTGAGGACGGCCGGGTTTCTGGAATGTACGAGGGAATGAATGATCGAGTGTTGGCTAATAACTGCAACGCCCGGTCCTTAACTCTGTACTGAGGGCGCTGGGCTAAATTGTACTGAAGAATCAGCTCAGTGGGTGAGTTCTGAACTAAAGCCCCTCCCGCCGTGTGCAGACTCTAGGCTGAGTGTCCCTGGAGCTGCTGCCGTGAGCTCGGGGCGCTAAGAAGAAGGGAGTCCTGGGTGGGGGTGGGACACAGGGCCCCAGCCGTGCGGGGAGAGGTCTGGCCCAGCAGCCCCGAGTCTCTCCCTGCCAGCGCCCCCTCCACACCTCTCCCAGGTCCCCGGGTAGCAAGAAAACTCTCCTTCTGGCTCCGGCCTCTCTCCCGGTCCTGGAATTAATAAAGACTCTGAGCAGACTGCGGTTTGCATTTCTGAAAGCCGGTTCCTGCCCACGTCACTGCCCCGAGAGAAGTGGGGCCCAGCTCCTCCCCAGCACCCCCTCCGCTCCCCCTTCCCAGGAGGGGGCAGGCGCACAGATGCACCCCTACCCCGCGGCCTCCCCTCCCCACACGCAGGCTCGCCCTAGGCGCTGAGCCGCCGGACCCCGTCCCTGAGCAGCCCCAAGCCCCTACCAACAAAGACCATCTTGGGCTCATAACCTCTATCTGCTGCCCCAAAGTCCCCCCAAAGAACACACACTGGAAACAAGAGCTGTGCATGTCCTGGACGCCTGTTTCAAGCCTGTTCTCTTCACGTGCCCACCCCCCTTCCAAACTGCCGCTGCTGCCTGCAACCAGAGGAAGAGGCAGGGATGGCCCCGGGGTCCCAGGGTGGTCCCGCAGAGAGCTGGCCTTACAGTTACCCCAAACACGGGAGCAGCCCTTGCAGGACGAGCGGAAGCCACAGCGTGACTGCTGGTACTGAGACCCAACAAGGACGGAGCACTTTGGGTCCGGCAGGTGCGGTGCAGGAATATAGGACCATATTTTATTTATCTCCGCAGTCACCCTCCTAGGCAGGGATATTTATCGGCCCCTGACGTGGGATGAAACGGAAGCTCTGTGAGGAGCTTACCCCAGTAGAAAGCACTAGAGCTAGAATTTAATGCTAGGTTCGCCGGAGCCCAATGCATGGCCTTGCCGCTAGACCTCCAGGTGGCCACGGGGCTCCCGGCTGCAGGAGGGGTGCTTTAGCCCCCTTGCTCAGACCTGCGGTGGTGTCTCCCCCGCGCTCTCTCCATCTGGAGGCAGGGAAAAGCTCACAGAGCTTGTGGCCTCGACTTTTTCCCTGTGGGAGGCTCTGACGAAGGCAAGTATCCATCTCCCTCCCCAGTCCTCTGGCTCCCGAATTTCTTCTCCCACTTTCGGGGTCTGGGGAGGCATGACCCTCTCCTATCCTATCCGACCCCAGAAAAATCCCCAGGGTCCTCATCGTGTCTCAGGCAGGCTGGGACCTCCGGAGTCCTTCTGGAGATGCGGGTCCCCGCTGTTTCAGCGCAGGGCCGCCCCCTCCTGGCCACCAGCGGAATGTCAGGCCCCTGGGGCGTTCTCCTGGGCCGGAGTCTGGTCCGGGTGCTAGCGGTGCTCGGCCCCGTGAGACAGATGGGGGCTGGGTGATAAAGGTGGCTGAGCCACTTCTCAGTCCAGGTGAGGTCCCCAACCCCTGGGTCCCCCGTAGAGTACCTGGGGATCCGGCCTGAACTTCACCAGACACTGTGGTCTGCACGGGCCTGCATGTGGGACTGTGACCTTGATCCATGACAGATGGAATCTCTGTGGTGTGTCAGGGTATCCCACATGTCCCCCAGATGCCCCAGGGGACAACGCCAACATGGCCTTAATTCCCAGGCCATTCCCCTGGTGCAGCCCCTCTGCCTTTGCCCTTAAGGATCCCGGACCTGCCCCGCACTCCCTCCTCAACATCAGACAGGAGACTGTGACCTAAGCCTATAAAGAATGGAGCCCTATAGTGTGTCAGGGTCTCCCTTCCTTTCCCCAGATGCCCCACGGGGCAGCGCCAACATGACCTCCCCTTCCAGGCCATTCTGCTCACAGGCCCTCAGTCTCAGCAGACATTGGCCCCAGGCCCTGGACCCCAGACCTGCCCGACACCCCACCTCCCCAGCTTCGGGCAGGGACCGTCTCGGGCCAGACCCGGGGGTGTTGGGGGAGTCTGGAGGGCCGGGTGGGGGCAGAGGCTCGGGACAGCTGGCTCGTGTCCCCACGCTGGGCCCGGGGCCCAGCCGGAGGGGCGGGGGCCTGGCCACTCGGGCCTTGGCTGGGGCCGGATTTTTGGCCGGGCTGCAGGGCCCTGCCTCCTGCTTCCTCTCCCGAGGGCTGTCCTGGCAGAGGCCCCCCTCGCACTTTCTGGCGGGAACAGGGCCAACAGTGAGAGAACAGCAGGAGAGAGATGGGGGGGACTGTGTGTGTGTGTGTGTGTGTGTGTGTGTGCGCGCGCGCGTGCGCCCGTGAGTGTGTTTTAAGGAAAAAAGCCCACAGTCCAGTCCCGTCAGACCCAGCCTGGGAGGCTTGTGAGCCGGGCCTTTCGTAATTGCCCCCTCCCCGCGGCCCCCTCCCCCAGGCCCCCTCCCCGCGGCCCCTCCCCCAGGCCGCCCCCTTCCCCCGCCCGCTCGCTCTCCCTCCCTCCTTCCGTCTCTGAGGCAGCAATTACGCTTTGGGGATAAAACGAGGCGCAGAGAGCGGGCTGGGGCATTCCTCCCCGAGATGGCGGGTCTGAGAGCTGCAACCCTGCGGCCCGGAGTCCTCCTGCTCCTGCTGGCCATCGCCCACCCCTCGAAGCCTGGAGGTAGGCCTCACCCTGCTCCCGGGGATGCCGGCAGCCCTGGGGGGGGGGCCGCCCAGCCAGGTGGTCGTGCTGACAGACCAGAGGGCGCCCTTCACCCCGCCGTCCTCCAGGGGTTCCCAGGCGGGAGCCCCCTCGGCCACTGGATCCTTGGAACCGCCCCTCCCGAGAGCCAGCCCGTGCTGAGGAGGAACCTGTCACAAGACTCGGGATGGTCCCAACCGAGTCCTGGTTCTGATGCCCCAACGGGGCTGAGGACCCCTGCTCTGTCCGGGGTGCTGTCCCAGTGGGGGGAGGGGGGACTCCTGAGCACGCCGGGGAGGGGCCAGTGGGGGTCCCGTTGGGTCGTTGGGCACCGGCAGTTTGCACACCTGTGGATCCAGTAGGTGCGCACATGTGCCCCGGGGAGGCGGGGGACCTGGGCTGGAGGCCAGCTCTGCCGCTGTGAGCTGTGTGACCTCAACAGGTTCCTTGACCCCCAGGGAAGTCAGGACACCTGTCTGAGGAAGGTCAGAGTTCAGTGGATTACGGGGCTGTGGGTTGGAAAGCCGCTGCCGTGGTCTGTCCCTGGCGAGGAGGTGGGGGGCATCCCAGCATGTGTGTGAGTGTGTGCACGTGCACAGGAACGAGTGTGTGGCACGCGATCGCACAGGTGAGCATGTATGTGTATGCCCAGGTGTGTCGTCAGACAGGAGAGGGGGAATGTCTGTTCACAGGTTTATCCCTGAGCAGGTGTAAGTGTGCGTGTGTGCGTGCGTGTGTTGGGGCAGGAGTTGTAAGGTATGCTATAGTGTTGTTAGCGTGTGCACAAGTCTGCCACCCGACAGGCATGTGCACCTGGGAAACGCGCTCTCCAGGTGCGGATGGTCACTGTGCCCGCGAGTGCATGTGTGCGCATGTGCACGGTCCAGAGCACGAATGAGGATCGGGGAAACCGGGGAAGGTATTCATCCTCTGGCAGAGAGAGAGGGTGGCCAGTGGCAGAGGCTCGGGGCAGTCCCGGACCATCTGGCATGCTCTCTGCCACAGGGGACAAGGGTACCCCGCCATGGGGCTGCTACACACCTCAAGGGCCCCCAGGAGTGGCCACCCCGGGGCCCCCGAAGGTGTTCGTGGCCATGGAAAGAGAGGGGCGCAGATACCTGAGCCATTTGGTGGGGTAGCCTGGGTGGGGTCAGCTTTCTGGGGGCGTCCCCCTTGCCGTAAGAACCAGACCTTCGGTGCGGGGGACAGCATGGGGGGCCCAGTGGGGACAGAGCCACGCCGTGGGGGGCTGGAGTTAGGGGCTGGGCAGCTGCAAGGTTTCCGTGCGATGGCCTAGCTGGGCAGGACTGCTGGGAGCAGAGGGTTCCAGCACGGGGGGGGTGGGGGTCAGCTCCCGGACCTGGAGGGGGGCAGGGGGACTCGCACACCATCAGGTGGGTCCAGCAGGGGGATCGAGGCAAGCCCCAGAGGACAAGCCACCCCAGGGCCCCCCGTAAAAGCAGCAGCTCTAGGCCTTCCTGAACCTCCTCTCCGCTCCCCGAGGTGTGACCCCTGAGCACCTGCCTCCCCAGAGCATGGCAATTCAACCCCTTCAAAAATCCCAGGAGTCGAGAATATTATCCTCTTTTGCAAATAGGGAAATAGAGGCTGAAACGGGCTAAGGCAGCGGGGGGGTGGGAGGCGAGCCCCAGCCAGTTCTCTGCCAAAAAATGAGGGGCGGGGGCCGGGTACCAGGCTGCCTCCGGGGAGGAGCACACCCAGGGATGAGTCTTCCAGAGTGGGCACGCCCTTGAGCAGAACGCACCCCTTCCTTGTGTCCTCGGTGACACTGCTAACCTTCCCCTGTCCTTGTTTGGTTTTTTTTTGTAAGCGTAAGTCTCAGCTCGGTCCCTGGTGGTAGAGCAACTGGGTCCCAGTATGGGGTGTGGGAATCCATGACATCTGTTGGGGTTTTTGCCCAGAGCCTCCGAGAGAAGTTAGGGTTAGATCAGGGGGGCGGAGTGGGAGGGGCCGTCTACCTACACACACACACACACACACAGCCTCCTGCCCAGCTCTCCTGGGGAGCCAGCTCCCCCCATGCCTGCCCCCACCCACCAAGAGGCTCCCATGGGTTCCCCACCTACAAAATATTCTATTTCCTAGGGGGCTCCCTAGGAAAACTGTGATAGAAAGGGTTGTCTACACCCATTCAGGGTGGGTCCAAAGCAGCTTTGAGGACCAGCCGCCCCCTAACCCCCATGCCATCTAAAAAAGAGACAGAAAACAATGACATCGGGGAGAATTCTTTCCCCCGTGCCCCAGAAATGTTATCAGCCTTTTCTTTTCCTGATTCCGGAACTAAGGATGATTTGGAACTGGGATTGCGGACCCTGGCTGCCGGCTGGAGTTAACCGGGGGGGCTTTAAACAGCGCTGATACCAGGGTCCCACCCAAGAATTCCTGCTTTATTTGGTCCGAGGAGGGCACTGGATTGTAGAGGTTTTGTAAACACTGCCCAGGTAACTCAGATGAGCCTCTGGGCGGATGGCCTGCGGTTTGGGGGTGCTAATCTCGCTCTCCAAGTTGGCTGGGGCCGGAGGCAGAAAGGCAGACGTGCCCAGGGGGAGGGAGAGGACAAAGTCACCCACTCGAGGACAGATTGTTTTCGAAAAGCCCTTGGCAGCCTTTCCCCAGGCAAACAATAAACAGCTTCGTGAGGTCTTATCTGCTCCCCCCGCCAGGCCCCTGGACTGAGGCTTGGCAGAGTCCCTTGCCAAGGCCTCCTGGTCCTATGCTCATTCCCAAACGGCCTTCTCCACGTCTTTGAACCTGAAGCCCAGGGCCCAGGCGGAAGGCCCTGCGTCCCTGCGTGGGACCGGGGTCCGCTGTGGGTCCCGGGCCAGGCGCCTCATCTCAGCAGCCGTAAAATGAGGAGAAACATCCCTGCCCTACTTATCTCCTAGGCCCAGGGGGAGACTCCTGCCAAAGTCACATCAAATAAGGGGACTGTGGGAATGTGAATTTCTGAGACGATTCATCTTCTGATTCAGAATGTGTTTACTTGGACCGACTGACTCTTACAATTGGTGCATGTTTTTATGGTTTAACTTTCCCTCTCGCTACTCACGCCATGTTTTGTCTCCTGGGTGGAGCGTGCATGGGTGATGGAGGAAGCAGATAGGACTGCGGGTCCCCGGGGGTGTCCGGAAGGGTTCTGGGAAATCCAGGAAGGCTTCATAGCAGAAGCGGCATTCGAGTCAGACCTTGAAAGAAAGGGCCATGAGAGGCCGTCTGTGGATAAAACATGAGGCTGGGTCTCTGCGGCTCTGGAGAGACGGAGGGGCTGCTTCTATCTCAGCAGAAAGAAGACGTCTCCGCAGGTGGAGATGGGAGGGGGTGACTTCCCCGTCACCAGAGGCGTGCAAGCAGGAGCCCAGGGCGATGTTTGCGGAAGGAGTTTCTGCCCGGGCCAGAAGACTGTTGTGATCTCTGAGAGTCTAGGAGGCGAGAGAGACGAGTCCCACCATGGGCTAGCCTGCAACACAAGCCAAACCCACATAAAACAAGACAAGCGTGCTCCAAGCCAACGGCTTTGGGCCCGCCGAGCGGTGAGAACCACAGGCTCAGAGAAGGCAGGAGGGGAAGAATCTGAGATCAGTCTCGGAGGAAGGGCAGGGCTTGGGTCGCAGAGAGGCGCTCCTGGCGGGAGGCACGGCTCTGGCCAAGGAGGGGAGGAGGGAGATGACCAGCTGGGGTGTGGAGTCTGCCCTTCTGGAGGCCCTTGACGGACGACAGCCTTAATCTGTTCTCACCTCTCCTGCACTTGGCGAGGAGCGGGGACTGGGATCCTTCGGCCCTGCCCCCCCTTCTCCCTTAGCTCCGTGTGGAACAGGGTGTAAAATATCTCTAGCTCCCCCAGGCCGGCATGGTTCAGGCTCAGAGTTTAGCAATCGCTGTTGGGATCTGAATCATGGGGGGGCCGGGGGGGGGGGGGAGGGCCCGGGGCAGGCCAGGACGGCTGCAGAGAGAGAGGCAGGTCTGGGGAGAGAGCAGGTGGACCAGCAGCCGCCAATGGGCGTGGGGAGCAGAACCTCGACGGAGGAAGTCGGGGTTCAGCCAAGCCCAAGGTGGGGGGCCCCCAGGCTGGTTGGGGACAGAACAGGTTGGACCCCGACCCATAGGCATTCACCGGCTGGTTTATTGACTATCTGCGGGACACCTCCCCCAGGCCGTGCACTGCTTAGCAAAGCACGGACAGAGACTCACCTCCTTTTTGGGGGGAGGGGCGGTGATCACGGTATTCTAGAGCGAGGGCAGGAGGTCCCTCCCTTGAACCCTTTGACAACTTGCGACAGCCTTGCAAAGCCGAGGTTATCAGTCCCCCATTGCTTACAAGGAAACTGGGGCTCTGAGGGGTTAAGTGACTTGTGCAAGGTCCCGCAGATGCTAAGAAGTGGCACGGCCAGGATTAGAGGCCAGACGGGCGTGTCCCGAGCCCCTGGCTCCGAGCCCCCCCCCACAGCTCCTGCGGCAGCCTGCCAGGAGCCAGAGAGCAGAGAGAAGTGGGGAGAGGGTGCTGTTGTCCTCGGGAGGGAGAGGGGAGGAGGGTGAGGGCCGAAGCAGAGAGAGACCCGGACTACAATGGGACAAGGCACGAGACACACTCAGAGCTGGAGGCCCGGGGCCAAGGGAGGCATCAAAGGCCCAAGACAGGCTGTGCGCGAGGTCGGCAGCAGAGGACAGCGTCCAAGCGCTCCTCCCCAGCGGGCCCAGCCTCCGGAGGCTGCCCTGCCACTCTGCGTCCCCCAAGGCTCAGACCTGATTGCTTGCACAGTCCAGGTCTGGGTGACAGGCCCCGGGGGGCCTGTGGCGCCGGAGTGACAAAGCACTGGGCTTTGGCACGGGGTAACCATGACCACTTGGCACTCCTTGCCCTGCTGGGCTGTTTCTGCGGTTAACAGGGCCATGGGGCCAGCAGGCCCAGCTGTGGCAGGCCACGGAGACCAGACATCTGTCATAAGGTCTCCAGACACACCGCAGGGCTGCCCGACCCTGTCCCCCAACCCCACCCACGCCCCTGTCGGCAGGGTGGTCCCGGGGCCCTGGCCGGAGCACTGGCAGGGCTGCGGGTCAAGGCTGGGGCCGCTCTTGCGGGGGGAAGGGGGGGAGTGGGGAGGGGGGAAGCCAGGGCCTGGTCTGCCCTGGGATTGTCTGTTGCCATGACCATGCGCAGGCCTGGGCCGGGGCCCAGCAGCACGGCGTTCCCCCGCGAGAGCCGTGCGGGTCCATGGGGAATGAACTCGTGATCTCGGCCGGGCAGACCGCCCCCGGCCTGGCCAGTGAATTAGATTTTCCTTAGGAAACTACTCACTTTGGTCATTCATGGTGTTCCCCTCTGGGCCCCGGCACGTCCTAAGACAGCGCTGCGTCCGACAGCCAGAACCCCACCCAGCCGTCGCTGCCCAGTGGCCGAGGACGCTGACCTCACGCCATCCTATCAGTGTGGGAATGGCTGTGTTTGTGTTCCCTGAAGCCACACTTCCTTACTGCTCGCTGTCACAGCCCCGCCAGCCCTCCCACAGCGATGGGCCGGGCCGGGCTCACGCCGCTCGGGGCTGCAGAGAACGGGCCACCCAGCAGAAGGTTCCCGGCCCCAGTCCCCTGCCCGGCCCTCTCCGGGGAACAGGGAGAGAAGCAGGTAACAGAGTGCCCACCATCCCGCTCAGAGCGGTGGTCTGGGTTTGAATCCAGACTCCGTCTCTTCCCACCTGTGTGTCCCCGGGCACCCCTCTTCACCTCTCTGAGCCCGATTTTACAGCCATTGAAACAAAGGTAGTAGTAATCTCTGCCCTTCCAACCTCATGGGGCCATCTTGAGGAGCGTGAATGAGAAAAGGCTTTATGATCATCAGTTGCTTGGCCGACATTCTTTGCAGAGACACAGCGGTCTACAGTCCTCTGCCCTCGGCTTCATTAGGGTTCCCCTAAGTTCTGGCTGATGGAGGACTCTACTTACTTACTTCCAGGGGTTCCGGGGGCTGTTCCTGGTGGAGTTCCTGGAGGCGTGTTTTACCCAGGTAAGGTACACAAAAGTTCCACGCACCCAGGTAAGGTAGATCGTGACCAGATCATAAGAGCTGCGCCCCGTGGCAACGCAGACGCCACAGACCCGTGAGCCACTCTAAAAGCCATCTGCGTGACACTTCTACAAGGACTCGAGCATAAATTCTCTGAGATGAAAGACAGCATTTGCTTGCAAGGCTGTACGGATGTGGACATCTTTATCCTGCCCCCCTCAAACCATGAACCCCACTCTTGAGAATCCGTTCAAAGAAAATAATTCAGAGGTAGAGAAAAAGAGAGATCCTGTACAAGGTTTATCAGAGGGTTATTTACAAAGGCATAAACCAAAAATCCCCCCCTGACTGGAAGGTGTGATTGAGTCAAATCTGTCCTAATTAATATATGGCTACTGAAAAATATAGCAGTGCCCTACCTGCTCAACCGGACAGCACAGTGCTTTTCCGGCTGCTAACAATATAAAGGCAGGGACCACGTGCAACTGGAGACTGGGAACACCCCGGAAAGATAAGGGGGAGAATGGTGCGGCTCTGGCATGGGGGTGGAGGGGCGGCACGTTTTCTTTTAAGAAAGAAAAAAAAGCATCATGCTTTGAAGTAGACTAAAAAATCAAAAATAATATTTTCAATACTTAGAAAGTATTGGAGGGGCACTTCCGGAGAAGGGGACCCCCGGAACGAGCAGGAGGAGGTGCCCGGAGAGGGCGTGGAAGCCCCGCCCCATCCTCCAAACCTTGCCCCCGCCCCCCGCGCCCCACCCCACCCCTCTTCCGTCTGGCCTTTTCCTGGGTTACATCCTTTCATAATAAACAGATGATCTAGGGAGGAAAAAGAAAGAAAAAAGCATCTGAGGGTTCAGGACTGAGGGCAGCTGCCAGTTCAGTCCCAGACACAAAGAGGCACCGGGCTGTTGGCCCAATGGGGAAACTGAGGCTCACGGAGGTTACGGGTGGCCCAAAGCCACGCAGCTAAGCAGTGAGGAACTTGACCGTGGATCCGTGGGCAGCTTTCCGGCAGAGACACTGATGGTTCTATCTCCCCTCACCCCCCCTCTCTCAACACAGGTGCTGGTCTCGGAGGTCTGGGAGGAGGAGGTAAGCTCAGAATCCGAACTTGGTTCCTCGCCCATGGGGTCCAGCTGTCACTCGGGCTCAGAACCCCAGAAAGCCTAGACATCCCTCAGTCTATGGACAGTGTCCAGTTGGGAGAGACTTGCCAGAACCCACTGGCCTCCCAAATCGCTCTCCCAGCCTCTTTCCCTGGTGGCCTCCTTTGCCCCGGGTTTGGACCCTCCACAACACCCCTGCAAGGTCTTCCGGGGCTGGGAAACGGAGTCTGAGACAGTAGAAACCGTAAGTCAGGGCTGAGACTTCCCGCCCACACATCCAGACCCCGGGCTCCCGGCAGCTCCCTGGCTGAACAGGAGGACCATCCCCATGAGCTCTTCTAGGACCTGGGGACCCTCCCCTGCCCCTGCATTGCCCCAGAGAGAGAAATAGCAGAAAAATCTCGGCCTGGGTCTCCTCATTCACTCCCATCTCTCCGCTTTGCAGCTCTGGGGGCTGGAGGCAAACCACCCAAGACTGGTAAGACCTGAGGCCCCAGGGGAAGGGGAGGGGAGGGCAGGGCAGGGCCTCCAAAGTTGTGAATCTAGGGAGGAAAGCAACAGGCCAGAGGAGGGAGGGGGGTGTTGAGCAGCAGCTATACTCTGGCTGGGGCTGGGCCCCAGGACCTCTAGGAGTGGGAGGCTGGATGTCTTCCATCCAGGGTGGGGAGGGCCTGGGGTCTACCCTGCAAATACCCATGAGCCCAGCTTCCTGGAGAGCCCCCTTGGCACAGGGTTGTAGAAACAGCCCCCAGTGCCGGGGGTGGGGGGGTAGGGGGGTAGGGGAGGCAGGGCCAGACCTTCCAGTGACCGCCAAGCCCATAAATGTCACTCTGGTGCTGCCCCCGATGGTGGGCTCCAGACCCCGCCTGGATGGTCCCCTGATCCCAGACCAAGCTTTCTCCAACTTCCAGACATCTCTGACCTCAGTGACCATCGGAGCCCTTATCCCAGCCCCGGGCTGAACCCTGACCCAAAACCGAGGCCTGGACTTAACCCCAGCCCAAACCCAGATGCTGGGCCCAGATGAGCTCCCCTGCCGACCAGGCAGGCCTCTTCCAGCTGTGTCTAGACCTTGGAGGTTTCCAGTAAGAAGATCTGGCTCCATCTGTCCAGGCTTCTGCCCATGGGGCCCGGATCTGCCACTGAGGTCCCCCATCAGCTCCAAAAAACACACCCCCCAGGAAAGGGGGAGGGTAGGTCCCTCTGGGAAACACTGGCAGATAAGGAGCAGGTGGAGGAAATGGTCCAGATTGATGGACCCATCGGCGTGAGATGCTGCACATGTAGGCTTGGCCAGCCCCTCCACCCCACCCCCTGCTCCGCGTCTTCCCGGCTCTGAAGCCAGAGGCTCCAGGACACTTTGGAAATGCGACGGCTCTTACGAAATCTCAGCATCCGATGGTCCAAGTCCAGATGAGTCCACAAGACCCAGATCCCACTTCTCCACAAGCCCATCTGGGTTGTGCAACTCCAGGGCTGGGCCAGGCGAGCGCGAGAGAAAAGACAGCAAGAGTCCTGGGCCAGGGCTCTTCTCGGGTCTGTAGGGGTCTGCGAGGCCAGGAGCCTTGGGGCCTCACTGCTGGGTCTGCCAACACCTGCACCCCATCTTCCTGGAGGGGCGAGCCGTCCTCACAGGGTCCCCGAGGGCAGGGAGGCGACGGAGGCGCAGAAGTAGGCCTCTGCTTAGCCGGGAGAGCCCGCTAAGGACTTTACTTCGTGGGGGTCAAGACTGCAAAGCAGGGGGGTGCGGTGAGTGGATCCCGCCGGCAGCAGGAGAACCCGTGGCAGGTGGCGATAAAGCACCAGAGGGGAGACCGGGACCGGGACACAGGCCCACAGAGGACAATCAGGGATGAGAGCTAAATGGAGGTGTTCACGGGTAAAAGACTTAGTGTAGACATCCAAAAATACTGCAGGCTCGGGGTGAGGGAGTAGACCACAAGGGAAGTCAGAACATAGAACATGACCTTCTGACGGCGAGGGCCCGAGATCGTCTCCTGTCAGCCTCAGCACCCTGGGCCATACAGGCCCAGCGCTGGTCACAGCGCCCGCCTCCCTGCCCCGCCCCGAGCAGCTGCACAGGGCCTGGCCTCAGGGACGTCCGGGCCTGCCCAGGCAGGATGAAACGGGGCACAGACGGCGCGTGTCGTGCTTGGGAACAATTCATCCCTTGACAAGTCGAGGGTGGGTGGGCTGGCAGCCGCTCCACGCGGGCGTCCGTGGGCCGGGCCTGCCTGGACTCTCGGTGGCAGGGGGGGGCCCAGGCAGCTGGGAGCGGCACCACCCACACCCGCCGGCACCAGCTGGGGGCCAGCTGCCGGCCCGGCAGGACCAGGGGGAGCTGGGTGGACACCCACTGGGTGCCCTGGCAGGTGGCACGCACTATGTGGTTTCTGCTCCCCAGCCCACGGGTCCCGGGGAGGTCGGGGACCTGCTGGCCATTCTGCAGGTGGGGATACTGTGAGGTGACTCTTCCCTGGGCTCTGTGACTCCGGGAAGAGAGGGGGTTCCGGGGGCCGGGCCCCTGGGCTCCCCCCGGCTAGAGTGAGCTCCTCACCTCTCTTCTCCTTTCCAGGGGCTGGACTCCTGGGGGCGTTCGGGCCAGGTGAGTCCCCGGGGAGGAGGGCGAGCAGGGGCGGGTCTGGTCATGCGGGAGGTGACCCTGGGAGCAGACAGCTGGCGGGGGAGCATGGGAAAAGGGCAGAGCAGAAGGGTGGCCTGCCCACCCCACCAGCCCCAGCTTCTTCCCACTTCCTGTTGGGCCCCTAGCTTCTCTTCCCAGCCCTTCTGTGGGCAGGAAAGGCCTGAGCCTGTTGCCTGCCCTCTTGGAGCTCAGGAAATGGGCTTGGCTTGAGAGCCTCTGGCAGCACCGAGGAAGGGCAGGGCCTTCGGTGTTAAGGAAACACAGACCCAGCTGGGCACATACTGCACCTGCCTGATAGGGAGAGGGGCGGCGCTTAGAGACCCACCTTTCAGAGGGGCCGGCTGAGTTCCAGACCCGCTCAGACAGGGGAGAGACAGGATGGGAAGGGGAACCACACCCAGGGAAAGCTAGGTAGACCCTCTGGGGCTCAGCCTTCCCCCGTGCCTGGGGCCTGTCCCCAGGGAAGCCTGCCCCTGGGCTGCGGACTGGAGCTCGCAGGAAGGGATTCTCACAGAATTGGAAACCAACCTGGCTCGGTGGTGAACTCCAACCTGATTGCCCCCTCGGTCCCGGCCAAAGCCGTGGAAGGAATGTCTTCTGGAGGGGGAGAAGGAGCAATTGGGCCCAGATGTGGGAAGGAGAGAGCCAGAGGGACCCGTCCGGCTTCTCATAAACATTTTAGCGTCCGTCTGCAAGCGAGGAGGCTCCTGGACAGCAGGACAGGCTGGACAGACATGCAGATGGTGGGAGAGGGAAGGGGGTTCCAGATAGAGGGGAGGAGGGGCGAGCTGAGCCTGGGGACCCCTATGAGGAAGTAGCCCAGGCCTGGGGGGAGGGGTGTTGATGGTAAGACCCCTGCTGGGTACCCCCTTTTGCTGACAGGCCTAGGGGAAGCAAGGTTTGGCTTGGGGGGTGTGAAGGGGCGTGGGTCAATGCTCTACATGGCAACTAGTGGCGGGTCCCTATTTTATCAGGATCGAACCCTCAGTACCACCTGCTGGAGTCCAGCTTGGCTGTGGGCACCGCACACGATCCTGCTTGGTTCCTAATCCCGCCCCCCCCCCCAAGACCCTTCCCAGGCCCAAGAGCGACGCCAGCCTCTCCTCTCCTCACCGGCTTGGTCTCCTTCTTCCCACAGGTGCTGGTGGGCTCGCAGGCGCTGGCCTGGGGGCAGGTTAGTGCGGACATCCGGGCAGCATACCCGTCGAGGGGCCAGAGGCCAAGCCCAGGGCATCTGTTCGGTGGGGAGGGCAGCTGGGGTTCAGGGATGGGGGGGGCCGGGCCTGTCCTGGGCGCTAGCGTGGGCGTGATGTTGGAGCAGCTGTCCAGGGTCTGAGCAGGTCACAGCTGGGTCCGGGGCCGAGAGCTGGAGAGAAGCCCCAGGGGCCATCTCATTGCTCTCCATCCCCAAACCTGGCCCGGGGAAGCGGGGGTCGCTGCTGGGCCTGGAAGCCACCTGAAAGGCGCCTCCAGGGAGGGACAGGGCCCAGCGGGGCTGGGGCTCAGAGCCTCACCTGGTCCTCTGCTCGGCAGGACTCGGGGCCTTTCCCGCAGGCACCTTCCCGGGGGCTCTGGTGCCCGGAGGAGCGGCGGGAGCTGCTGCGGCCTATAAGGCAGCCAAGGCTGGTGAGTGTCATCCCCGGGGACAGGCCGTAAGCCCGATGGCCTCTGTGAGCTCCCAGCTTTGCCGAGACCCTTTCCTGGGAGGCAGGCGGGCGGGCAGAATCCTCAGCCCCAATCCACCGGTCCTCGGGGAGGCCACCAGCTGGGGCCAGACCTTAGTATGGGGCCTTCAGCTGGCGGCCCAGGGCCCTCCTGCCTCCCGCCGTTCCTTGCGTGACCCCTGGCCTCTCCCACTCCCCACTCTGCAGGGGCTGGGCTGGGCGGTGTCGGCGGCCTCGGTGGTGTCGGTGGTGTCGGTGGCGTGGGTGGCGTCGGCGGCTTAGGAGTGTCTACAGGTATGGTGGGTAGAGCGGGCTTGCCCAGGGGAAGGCCGTAAGCCCGGGCGAACCCCACTCTGATGTGCCCCCATCCCATGCCAGGCGCAGTGGTGCCCGGGGCTGGAGCCGGGGTCGGAGTCGGAGCTGGAGCGAAGCCCGGGAAAGTGCCTGGTCAGTGCGCAGTCCCCGGGGGACTGGAGGGAGCCGGGTGGGGCGGGGAGGGGAGAGGTCCCCCCTCTGCAACAGACCAACGGGAAGGGAGAGGTCAGGCAGCAGCGGGCAGGGAAGCCAGCCAGGTCCCATGCATGGTAACCTGGCAGAAATGCCGGAGAGGGGCCCTGGCCTACCCTCCGGGCCCTTCTTCCAGATCTTGGACCAGAAAGGGACCTCAGAGGCTCGCTCTGTGGCAGGCACTCAAGCACCAGATGGGCGCGGGGTGGGGGACAGGCAGGGCGGAAAGGCCCGTGGCCGTCCCGGCAGAGCTGGGCTGAGCCCAGGCCACGCTGACCCCCCCATCTGGTGCTTGCTCCCCTGCACCCAAGCCCTTGAGGAAGTGACTTCAGGTTGAACAAAAGGCTGCCTGAGTCCACACAGCAGGGAGGAACATCTGGAAGCTGTTAGCCCCGAGGTGGGCCGAGCCAGCCGTGTAAACAGGCTCCAGGAGACAAGATAAATCCACACAAGAGAGAAGGGCTTGCAGATGACTTCCGAAACGCGTCAGAGACCTGCGGCCACTGCGCTTGGGTCTCTGGCGACATTCCCTGGGCCCCAGGGCAGCTGGGGTCTGGGAGCCCCGGAGCCGCTCCGGAGAGATGGGCCCGGGAAACCTCTGCTTGCAGCTCAGACCTCTTCTCTCGGCCACAGGTGTGGGGCTGCCCGGTGTCTACCCAGGCGGAGTGCTCCCAGGCACAGGTGAGGGCCTGAAGAAGGAGCGGACCCTAGGGCAAGGAAAGAAGCCCCCGGCGGCCTCCTGGGTGGCCCGTGACCTCCCCAGCCGGGTCCTGACCGGCATTGTCCCCCTAAGCATCAAAGCTCAGACCAAAGGACAGAATGACCAGAGTTGTCTTTCCCCGCAGAGGCTAGCCAGCTTCACCCCTGTCCCCAGCCCTGATCTGAAGCCCAAACCCAGACCGTAGTCACAGCCCAGTAAGGGCCCCCTTCCCCCGCCCTGCCCGGGGACACAGCAAGTCCCAGGGTAGCCAGCTCTTTCCTAAAAGCTCTGAGTCACCAGGGGGCCCGCCCAGCACATCCGCCCTGCAGGAGACCCCCTCTGAGCTGCCCTCTAGTCCTCCTCCCCCTGCCAGGGCCTGGCCACCCCACCCGGCATGTGACCTCCTGAATTCCCCCAAAAGCCCAGAATCGGCCCGCTCTGAGGGATTTCCTGACAAGAGTGTCTGTCCCCACCCCCCACCCCACTGTCCCCCTGGCTGAGGTAGCCCAGCCCCAGTGGAGACAGGATGGGGGGGAAGTAGCGACCTTCCCGCCTTCTCCGGGGACGGTGGGCAGCGTGGTTACAAATTACCTCCAGTTTAGCGAGAAGGCCAACTGAGGCACAGGCTCGAGTGGTGAGGACGTGGGATTAAAACTCAGGGCTTCTGACCTTGGGTCAGACAGGGACCCACGGCCACACGGCCCCCCACCCCCACCCCGTGAGCCGTGCCCCCGGCTGATAGTCAGTACAGAAGCTCAGCTCTGTGACCCCGGGGCAGGTTGGGGGCCCGCAAGGCCTGTCTTCCCACACGTCACTGCCAGTTCCCCGCTTTGCCCCACAGGAGCTCGGTTCCCGGGTGTCGGGGTGCTCCCTGGGGTTCCCACTGGAACTGGAGTCAAGGCCAAGGCCCCAGGTACGCGGCCGGCGGGCTGGGAGCCCAGGGTGGGAATCTTCACCCTCCTGCAGGCTCCCCTGTGGCCCTGGGTGGGGGTGGGGATGGGGACTCGGGGCTCAGGGCCCTCCGGGTGTGTGCCTCTGGGGCTCCAGCCCGGGTGTAGCCGGCCCAGATGGGCAGCACCCCTCTCAGAAACCCCCAGTGTAAGCCGGGAGGTCCAGGCAGATGGGGCCATGCTCCCGTCGGCCTGCCCCCCAACAGCTGCCGTGTCTGGGTCCCTCGGCGCCCGGGGCCCGTGGGGGTGGGGCTGAGCTGATGGTTCCTGTCCTTGCAGGTGGAGGCGGAGCTTTCGCTGGAATCCCAGGTGAGGCAGAGTGCGGTGTCCCCCCCCATACAACCCCTCCCACCTCCGGCGGGTGGGCAGGCCAACAGAGTAGCCAGCCAGGCAGGGAGGGGCCCTTGCCCTGGGAGGGGCTGGGCACCCGACATCCCAGCAAGGCCTCCCGGCTTCCCTCACGCCTACCCGCCCCAGGCCTTGGACTGGCTTCAGCTCGATGTGGCCTCCATCACAGGCCGCTTCCCCAACCCCAACCCCTCCGTCTGTGCCGCAGCCAAATGAGCCCAGAAATCCCACCCGTCTGTGCCAGATGCCGTGAGAGCTGCAGGCCCGGACGGTGGCCGAGCCCCAGGGCGGGGGGAGAGAGTGACCTAGGGCACTGAGGAGGGCCAGGCTGACCGGTGACAAAGAGGCAGGAAGACGGGCTAGGTTCCGGAGCTCCCTCCGCGCGGGATGTGGAGCATGAGGCCGGCGAGCCCCGCGGGGCTGCTGGCCCCCTCGGCTGGGACCTGAGCTCGCTTTCCTTGTTCCCACAGGAGTCGGACCCTTTGGGGGCCAGCAGCCTGGCGTCCCACTGGGGTACCCCATCAAGGCACCCAAGCTGCCAGGTGAGTCAGAAGGAGGACTCGGGACACACCACTCCCCGGGCTTCCCTGCTGAGAATCCAACGTGTGGGGGGACATCTTGGTCACCCACTCGTGTCTCTGTGAGGCGGTGGGGAAGGGGGGTGGGTAAGACACCTGAGTATGGACGCCCACATCCGGTCGCCAGCAAGGGAGGCCATCCTGCAGGAGCCGGCCTCCTCCGCTTGCACAATTGCAGAGAGCCGTAGCCCCAGATGTTGATGGAAAGACCCCTCTGATGTCAGCCCCCTGCCCCCGCCACCAGTTCCCGTCCGTCGGGAGGCTGCTAAGAAAGAGACTCGGATTCTAGGGCCATGGCAGGTCCTGGATTTGTAGGGAGAGGGGCGTGCCCTCAGCCAGGGCCTCTGCCCTCCTGAGAGCCTCTGAGAGCGGCTCGGGAAGGTTCTCAGGCCTCAGTACCTGGGAGGCAGGGCCGCCTACCCAGAATAGGGCTGTCTCTTGCCAAGGAGCTGAGCAGCCCCTGAGGCCGCCCTGCCCTCTCTTCAGGTGGCTATGGACTGCCCTACAGCACTGGGAAACTGCCCTTTGGTGAGTGAGCACCCCACGAAGGGATGGGCTTTTCTAGCTCTTTCCAGCGGCAGTGGCCTGGCAACGGGAGCACCCAGCCGGGGATGGGGTGGAGGCTGGAAAGGGGATCCCATAGAACTTGGATTCAGACAGCCTGGTTCTCGACCCTGGCCCTCACATTTAGTCCCAGGCCTTGGGCAAACCAGTTTCTTCATCTGTAAACTGGGAACAAGTACCCCACACCCATTTGTGTTTGTTTTCACGCTGGCTGGAGTGAAAGGGTAGAGACTCTGGCAGCCTGACCCCTGAAGGGCAGGGCCGGGGGACCGGGGGGCTGGGGGTGGACAGCCACAGTGAGATTGGCCCAGCGGCCCACTGAGACTCTTCTATTTCACAGGCTATGGGCCGGGAGGAGTGGCTGGTGCTGCAGGCAAGGCTGGGTACCCGACGGGGACAGGTAAGGACACCCTCAGCCAACTCTCAGCCCAAGGGGCACCAATCTCCCAGGCTCCAGAGCCCCGGGGGGTTGGCCAGGGTCTCTTCAGGATGCAGGCCAGCCCACCTTGCATCCAGACCCCAGTCTGGAGGACGATCTTGGGCGAGGGCAGCTCCCTCAGCTCTGTTGCTAGGAAGCCCCTCACCCAGCATCTTTTGGGTCGGCTCTCGTGGGGCTGGAGCAGGTGGGCCCTGGAAGTGCATGAACACAGTTTTCAGCATCTCTCTCCTTCCCCTGCCCTAGGAGTTGGCTCCCAGGCTGCAGCGGCAGCAGCTAAAGCAGCAAAGTTCGGTGAGTGAGTGAGTGAGTGAGTGCACCTGCCAGCCCCGCCCCCAGCCCCCAACCTCTCCTTCCCGGTTATCACTGAGAGCCTGCCCTGTGGAGAACTAACCAAGGCAGCCCTTTGCCACCCCCATTTATCTAATGTTTTCAATACCACCCACTCCTCCATCTGTCCATCTACTCATTCTTTCTTCCATCCTTCTCTCCAACCATCCCTATCCATCCTCAACCATCTGCCCGTCCATCATCCGTCCGTCCGTCCATCCGTCCATCCATCCATCCATCCGTCCGTCCATCCATCCATCCATCCATCCAACCATCCATTTCAGAGACCAGGGTCAAATAAGAGCTCTGCTAGAAAAGGCAGGCACTGTGGTGAGAGTCGAGAAAAGGGAGACATTATTTCTACATGGGGGAAAGAAATCAAGACGGTTTCTCAGAGAAGATGACATTTGATTCTAGGAAGAAGTCCAGGCAGAGGGGAATGGGTACTGTGGTGGTTAGAAGGATAATTCTAGGTGGTACCTACATGAGTATTTAAACCATGTCATTGTTCAGTATCAATGTCACGTGTATTACAAAACTTTTATCCCGCTCCTCAAGCCCACGATCCCTTGGCAGACATGGCGTGGCCTTCCCCATGCCTGTGTGGTGGGCAGAGTGAGCATCCATGCCCCCCCAGCTCACCCCCTAGTTCAGAATCACATTACTGGGTTTGAGAGCCTTGCCTTCCCCTCCAGGAGAGCCCCTCCTGTACCCTGATGGGACAAAGGACGTCTCCCCACCAGCCCAAGGGGGCAAAAGTGAAGGGAGACCAGCAAGCTGGAGGCCCGCTCCATGCAGGCCCCGCAGGCCCTCCCTCTAGGCCCCCAGGGCTGGAGGGGATGGCTGGAATGTGGGAGCAGGAGAGTGGGGTGACAAGGGGCTGCCAGAGCCAGGCAGCCAGGCGCTGCCTGGCGGATTACAAACTTGGCCGAGTGTTCGGAACACAGGGAGGGGAAGCCTTGAACATTCCTACAGGGGCCCCTCTGGCCCGGGGAGCGGCCGCTTGTGGTTTCTCAGTATGTGGCAGTGATTAGAATGGGATTTGTCTGAAAACATACAAGTCCCTTAATGAGCGTGTTGAAATGGACACTTTGGGGGGGAGTCAAGGAACAGTGGGGTGGGGGCCTCCTCAAGCAGGCCCAGCCGGAGATGCCTGGGCCGCATTCCCAGAGGAGATTGTGCTGGTTAAAATCCCAGCATCCAAGCCGCCTTCCTGCACGGCCTCCGGAAGGGCCCTGGGAGCCACATGTTCACGGCCCCCTTCCTACCAGGTGCCGGAGGAGCCGGGGTTCTCCCTGGTGTTGGAGGCGGCGGCATTCCTGGTGGGCCCGGCGCAATTCCTGGGATCGGAGGCATCGCAGGTGGGCATCTGTCCAGCAGGGGCTGGGGGCATTCTGGAGAGGGCCCCAGGGAAAGGGTCTCACCCTCTGCGCCTGTCTCTCCAGGGGTGGGGACTCCAGCTGCTGCAGCCAAGGCCGCCGCAAAAGCAGCTAAGTACGGTGAGTGCCCCGTGGCGTGGCCAGCCCAGACCCCGGTGCCCTCAGCCGCCAACCACAGGGGCCTTGGACAGCCCAGTGGACTACAAGGCTGGGTGGACTTGGCCACCGTCCATCTCTGGCAGCCTCTATCCCCATCTCCCCAAACATGCAATGTTCCTACCTCCCTGCCTTTGCCCATACTGGCCACTCTTTCTGGAAGACCATTGTTCTCCATGGATTGGCCCAGCTCGGGGGTGGGGATGTCCCATGGAGCACCTGGCTTCTCCCCTCCTACCCTAACCTCACTGCCGCTGCACCCACTGCCTGGGGGCCCAGCGGAGAGACTAGGCTTTGCTTTAGACCTAGATAGTGGTCTTCCCATGCTCAGATCCAAACCCTCAGAGCTCTGGGCTGGTTCCAGCAGACCTCCCTGCCTCTCGGATGGGTGGGATCCTTCCCTGGGACCTGCCACTCCCACAGCTCCCAGAGCTGTGCCCTTGGAGGCCCTCTGAGGTTCTCCCAGGGTCCAGACCAGGAGAATAACCCTCTCCTTCTACAGGAGCTGCTGGAGGCGTGGTGCCCGGTGGGCCAGGCTTTGGCCAAGTAGGCGTCCCAGGAGTCGGAGTCCCAGGTGTTGGCGTCCCTGGTGTTGGGGTCCCTGGTGTTGGAGTTCCAGGTGTTGGAGTCCCAGGTGTTGGAGTCCCAGGTGTGGGTGTACCAGGTGAGCTGGGCTGCGCGTGTGCACGCGTGGGCACACACATGTAAGAGAGAACTATTGAAACCATTGATATGACTTTTGGACTGCCCCTAATACCTCATCCAACTATCCTCTTCACACCCTCAGCCACGCCTCGTCTTCTCTTCCTTGGGCTATTATGATCTCCTGACTACTCCCCGCCAGTGTCAAGTTTTCTAATTCATCTTTTGGCTATCAGTGTGTAGTCCCAGCTCTTAGCTGAATAGGTGCTCTGTAATGGTGGGTGGATGGATGGATGGATGGATGATGATGAGATGGATGGATGGATGGATGGATGGTTGGGTGGATGGATGGACGGTTGGATGGATGGATGGTTGGATGGATGGATGGTTGGATGGATGGATGGTTGGGTGGATGGATGGTTGGGTGGATGGATGGATGGTTGGATGGGTGGATGGTTGGATGGATGGATGGATGGGTGGATGGATAGATGTTTGGATGGATGGATGGATGGATGCTGGTGAGATGGACAACTGAGTATGTCTGAGAATGGCCATGTAGATGAGTAGACAAGCTGCTGGACGAGGGATGTGTAAATGAAAAGACAACTAGAAGGAGAGACGTTGAGAGATGAATGCGGAGATGGACAGACAGATGGAAAGGCAGGTAGGGCACTAGATAAGTGGTGAGAATGACAGATGGGTAGATGGATGCGTGGGTGGAGGGGTGGATGATGGAAGGAAAAGCCCAGGGGTAGATGAGTAAATGAGGAGATGGGTGTGCAGAAGGCAAATGCAAAATGAACCATTGGATATCTAGATGAATGGATAGGTAGGCAGAGGAGTGGCGAATTGGATGGGTGAGTGGGTGCGTGGATGGACAGACACTTACGTTGGTTGAGTGGGATCGAAGTCCAAGGATAGACAAACAAAGGGTCAGACCAAATAGGTAAATCAATGGGTAGATGAACGGATGGTTAAGTAGGCAGATGGACGGATGAGTCGAGGGGGATATGCGTTGGTGAATGGACAGGTAGGCCCTTGCGTCATTTGTGTCCCCCTTGGTCTCTCCAGGGGCTGTGTCACCAGCTGCAGCCGCTAAAGCAGCCGCCAAAGCAGCCAAATACGGTGAGTCCTGTGCTGATAGCTCTGCCCTGTCCTGTTCTGGCCAGAGAAGGGGAGTGACTTGGTCAGGGTCACACAGCAAGTCACTGGCTGAGCTGGGACCTGGAACTGGTGGGCCCCCATACAACATCTCCTCCAGGTGCCTCCTACCATGAGGCCACAGGGCTGAGTAATGGGAGAGTCCCAGTCCGGCATTCCCAGTGGAGACAGCGTCTCTGACCCTCCCTGCCCTAATTGGGGCCCTCTCAGAGGAGCCGAAGCCTGCTTAGGGATATGGGACCTCCCCACAGTCTCTCCAAGGCCAAAGATGGGGCCCTTCCCCAAGTGCTCAGAGAAGAGAGGGTTTGGAGAGCGCTGGGGTGGAGGGGGGTGTCAGTAAAGACTCCCTTCAGGGGCGCCTGCGTTCTATGGTTTCTGGTCCTTCACAAACCAGACTTGGGGGAGACCTGCCTCCTCTTTTCCAGCGGACCGGCATCCCCCCACGCCCCACCCCGACCCCTCCCCAGCCCCTCTTACTGAGATGCCTTTCCACCTGATTCTCTCCCCCTGCAGGGGCCAGAGCCGGAGTGGGAGTTGGAGGCATTCCCACTTTCGGGGTTGGTGCTGGGGGCTTTCCTGGTTACGGTGTAGGAGCTGGAGCCGGAGGGGTTCCTGGAGCCCCGCTTACCCGTAAGCCTGAATTCCCCATGGGGACACTGGGAGAAGGCTTTTCTTTTGTAGGGCTATGGGGGGGAAGGGTGCATGGGAGCACAGGCTGGGGTTCAGAGCGCTCAGGGAGGAGCTGGGGTGGGGGGCACAGCGAGGGGCTCCAGCACCTTTGGGTAAGAGCTCTGTAAGCACAGCCCTCCCCTCCCCAGAGATCCAGGGGGGTTTCTGAAGGGCTCTCTCTCTCTCTGCTCCCCCCAACATCTGCAGCTCAAGCAGCAGCAGCTGCCCAGGCAGCCGCGGCCAAGGCAGCCAAGTATGGTAAGTGTCCCAGCCCTGCCTGTCCCCACGCCAAGGCCAATGACCTCTGCTCCTCCCCAGCCCTGCTCCCCCAGGGGGCCCAGGCCCCAAGCTCAGAGCCCTCCCCCAGCGTGAGGACAAAGCCACCTTGCCCTCGGGCCTTTGCTTCCTCTCTGTCCGGGTCAAGGTCGGGGGTCCCTGGCTCCATCTTCCAAAGCCACTCTGAACCCTTCTGCTCTCTTCAGTGGCCCGGCACTGCGATTACTGGGGTCCTGCTCATCACCCCCAGCCCCAACCAGCAAGTCCTCGCCGCCCTTCTGTTCCCCGCACCGCCTCCGCCCTTCGCGGAGAAGCCCGCGATTCTAGGGACAGAACTGATGCCCCTCTTTCCTCCAGGTGCTGGAGGCGCCGGAGCCTTGGGAGGGCTGGTGCCGGGGGTCGGAGACGGAGTGGCAGGTGTCCCAGGCACGGGAGGGGTGCCAGGTGAGCAGCGTCGCCAACCCCGAGACGGGTTTGTCTCGTCTCGTGGAAGGATCCCTGGCCTTGCCCAGGTCAAGTGCATCCTTCTGCAGACTTGACAAGAGAATGGGGAGGAGAGCGGGCAAATTCCCCTACTGGGAACGAAGACCGTCCAAGGGAGCCTAGCTTGCTGGGGAGGCTCGGGAGCCAGCCGGCATCCAGCTCAGCCGTGAAACTCCTTTACTCCAGTGTGGCCTTTCTGGTCCCAGACCAGGTGGGAGGGCCTGCCTGGGCCACCCTTTGGCTCTCCTGGGTTCATTCTCCCCCACCAGTCAGAGGCCAAAGGGAAGAGATAAAGTCACGCAGAGATAAGTTGCAGACTTCCTTGTTTGTCCCCACCCGATGTCTCTTCAGCATGCCTTCTTCCTGGGAGAAAAATTTTCCTTTTGAGGTTCCCCACCACCACCAAAACGAACCATTTCCTCCAGTTTGGGATAAAGCCGTGTTAGGATTTTTTTTTTTTTTTTAAATGAACACAACCTTTCACAGAAAGCTGCACAAGACTTCTAGAGGCTGAGGGAGGGGGGGTCTGGGCTTCTCCCCATCAGCGCTGGGCTCCCCTCTGCCACAGCCAGAGCCCGAACGTCACAGTGCCCAGGTTGGCTAGGGGGCCAGCTTCAGGGCAGGCCTGGCCGCCAGGCTGGCTGTCTGTGCTTCCCTCTCTGTCTACAGTCGAAGGAGACAGCGTGGGGAGAATCTTCTAGGGGAGGGGACACTTCCCTACAGGGGATCTTTCCAGAATAGGGGACGGGGAAGGCGATGTGGAGCGGGGTGTCGGGGACTGCCCCCTGACCCCTACTCTTCATCTCTCTAGGAGCAGGGACACCAGCCGCGGCAGCTGCCAAAGCCGCCGCCAAAGCCGCCCAGTTTGGTAAGTGTCCCCCCAACCCCCCGATTCCACCCCCAGCCCCCATTCTGGAGCCTTGCCCCCAGCTCCAGCCCAGATCTGGCTGGGGCCTGCCTGCCTCTGGACCTCAGGCTGGGCTCCCCGGACTCCCAGCCTCCTGGAGGACCTCTTGCCCCCTGCTGAAGTTCTCTCCATCTCTTGCTACCTCCAAAACCCACCCTGGCAACTCCAGGCACCCACACCTTCCTGAATATAGCAAGCCACAGCAGCCCCACTTTACAGATTCCCACCATACGCCAGCCTCTGGGCCAGAAAGTGGCAGGTGGGGGGATCCCTGTGCCTTAGCCTTAGGAACCTGCAGACATCAAGGTTCTGATCACAAAGCCTAGCACTGTCTAGGCCAGAGAACACCTTGACTGCTGGTCTCCTGACCCGCAAACTCATGTATGACAAATGACCCCTTTTTGGCCAAGCTACTCTGTGCAGAGGCAACCCTTACACCCACGCTATGGGGCTGGTACCACCAGTCCCATTTTCCAGATGTGCAAACTGAGAGTCTGGGAGCTTGAGTCATGCCCCACATTTGCTCGGCTCAATGGCAGCTAAGCTGAGCTTTGAACACGGGTCTACCCATCTCGCCGAGCTCCCTTTACTGTGTAACTGCCTCCGCCACCCTCAGAAGCCCCCAAGGGGTCCTTGTCCCCCAGAGGTTAAGAGCTCCTGGTCCTGTATGTGCCTCCTTGCAGGTTTGAGGCCGCTGAGGCCCCCGGAGGGAAAGTAATGTGGCCGTCACACATCACTTGTCCGGGCTGGGACAAGAGCCCGCGGCTCTTTCTGTCGGTTTCCGTCCTTGGTCATGACCTGGTTATGAACGATCTCTTCTTACTCTTGCAGGGCTAGGCCCCGGGGTCGGCGTGGGTCCTGGTGTGGGTCCCGGCGTGGGTCCCGGCGTCGGTCCCGGCGTCGGTCCCGGCATTGGTATTGGCCCCGGCGGTGTTGCAGGTGAGCTGCCCGAGTGAGCGGGCCTGAGGGGCCTCCGAATCCTCCCTGGGTGCTGTCCCTGACCCTGAACTCCCTCCCTCCCTCTCCCTGCAGGAGCAGGGACCCCCGCTGCAGCCAAAGCCGCTGCTAAGGCAGCCGCCAAAGCCCAGTACCGTGAGTACCGAGCCTGAGGGGTGCCCTCCCCACCCTCCACGATACGCAGCTTCATCGGGTCCCAGACCAGCCACCAGAGGGCTCAGAAGCCCAGATGGGGCACGAGGGAGACCTGGGTTCAAGTCCTGGGTCCCACTCTAACCAGGCGACCTCCGAGTTCCGTCCCTGTCCTCCAGTGTGACACATGGGGTGTCCACAACCACCGTGTAGCCCAGAATGCCAGCCTGGGAGGGGCTGGACCTGGCAGTCAGTGGGCGTTTTAGGAAGACCATTCTTGGTGGCGCTATAGAGGGCAGGTTCAGCAGCAGGAGGCCCCTACTTGTGTCTGGGTCGCCCCGCGGGGGGCTGACTCAGCTCCCCAGGCAGGACTCGCCATGCTCCCTGCGCGTGCTCCCTGCCTGCTGTGCCCCTCCACCACTGCCCATGTCCCCCAGGGGCTGCAGCCGGACTTCCTGCCGGCGTTCCTGGCTTTGGGGTTGGTGCCGGCGTTCCCGGATTCGGAGTTGGTGCTGGTGTTCCTGGGTTTGGAGCTGGTGCAGGTGAGGAGCCTTTGAGCCTAGGCAGAAACTGCCCCCTGAGCTCAGAGGAGGGGGACCCCTGTTCCTGCCCACACAACCCAAGCAGCCTCACTCAGGGCCTTGTAGTGAATCCCCCACTAGGTTCTCCTGAGCCATCAGAGATGACCGAGAAACAGACGGGTGGCAGGCTGGGCAAAGGGGGCCCCAGGCCGCTAGATTTCAGAGTTTCAGTTAGACAAGTGACAAAGGTTCCAAACAGAAAAGTAACCCACTACCCCAGAAAGGAGGGTGGAGGTCCGTGGGGTCAGTGGGCCTGAGGGGGCCGGTCTGGCTGCCCTCCAGGAGCATGCTATGGTAAGGGGGCCACTAGGACCTCCGGGTCTCCACCTCCTGCCTGCTCTGCATCCAGCCTCAGGCAGATCACACTGTGCCTGGAGGAGAAGGAAAGGGCAGACAGAAGGACGAGACATGGTCCAGCCTTCAACCAGCCCCAGACCAGGCTGGCCACGGCACGGTTAGATACCGGAGCTCTCTACCTGGCAGGGTGAGCTCCTGGCTGGGGCACCACGGTTTCAGAGCCTTGAGAGGAGCAAGGAAGGCTGAGGAAGTCAGGGAGGGCTCCCTAGAGGAGGCAGAACGCCCAGGCACAGATCTCGGCTGCTGACCGGCTCCCTTTTCCTTTTTTCTCTTTTCCCCCAGTCCCTGGAACCCTGGCTGCAGCTAAAGCAGCCAAATATGGTGAGTGCACTCCCCAACGGCCCCCTGTGGTTAGTCTGCTTGCTGCCCGCCCTGGCCCTGACCAACCCATCTCCCCTCCGTGGGGCTGCGGCCCAGTGCCCAGAGCCCACAGCACAGGGCTAGGAGGGTCAGGGTAGGGAAAGGCAGTTTCTAGGACACATTAATGATGGTTTAGTAGACCTGGTTCCTGCCCGCTAAATACCTATCATGCCCCCAGCTCTGGGACAACTCAAAATGCCCCTCACATTTCCAACACCCATGGTGGCAGCTCCTTGAGGAGGACCATGGTCCCTAAGGCCCTCCTGGCCCCTGACAGTTTCATGGGACCCAAGACCAGGGGCCAGAGCCCAGGCCTGCCTCCCCAGCAGAGCCGGGACACCTCGCCTAGGCCCTCGGCCTCCCGCCCGCCTTGCTGTCAGCACAGCAGCAAGCCTCCGGCAGCTGGGACCTTCAGCAGTGAGCCCAGAGGACGTGGCAAGCCCCGCCTGGACAGCCAGACCCACGCTGTCTGTGGCCCCAGCATTCCTGGCCTCCGAGAAGCCGGCCCAGGACCCCTGCCAGGGAACCGCCAACCAGCCCTGGCCAGCCCGCTTGGGGCCAGTTTCCACCTCGGAAAATCCCGGCTTCCTCAGCCCCCACCCCCCACAGGCCTGGTGACCCACAGGCCCCTCTTCTGTTCCCAGCCGGCGGCTGGCTTGTCTGAGTCTAACAGACGTTGCCAGGGAAACAAAGCAGTTGAGAGCACCGGCTCCCAAGCCACATGTTGCCAGTGGAAACGCGAGGACATTGCTTAACCTCTGGTGTGCCTCAATTTTCTCATCTGCAAAATGGGGATGCTAAGGGTCCCTACCTTCCCTGCTGTAGCGAATGAGAAGCAGGCGACTCTGTGCAAAGCACAGAGACCGGTGAACGTTGCATCAGGTGTTAGCCGTGACCACACCCGGCAGCTCAGCCCTAGGAGGTGGTTCAGAACTCAGAGTGTGTGCACTGGGTGTGGGGGGTGTCCCTTGGCTCCCCTAGATTCCCGCAGCAGGAGCAGAGCAAGGATCTCCAGCTCTGCGGCTCAGAGAGGTGACAGCTAGGAGAGGAGAAAGCAGAATTCGAACACAGGGCTGTCAGAACCTGAGACTAGCTTCACCCCTCAGCAGCTCGTGGCCGCCAGTGGGTCCCAGCACTAACTGGCTGGGAAGGAGAAGAAATGGGCAGGCCAAGGCTCGGGGGGTGGGGGGGGCCTTGCCCAGTTGGGCAGGACAGAGCTGGGACTCAGACCCAAGTGTCTGTCCTATGCCCCTTCCCACTGGGTCACATGGCTTTGGCCACCTGTCTGCTTGCCTAGCGTCCCTGGGCCAGGGAGCCCCCATCCTAAAGAAATTGGGGTACCAACTTCCCACTTTCTCTCCGCAGGAGCTGGGGGGGCCGGGGCTCTCGGAGGAGCAGGTGTCCCAGGCGGTGTGGCAGGTGAGTCGAAAGCCCAGGACAGGCTGGACAGGGAGAAAGACAGACCAGTGGAGAGTCCCCTCCCCCCCAACCCTGAGCTCCTTCTGTGTCCCCAGGAGTCGGACCTGCAGCCTCAGCCGCTGCTGCCAAAGCCGCCGCCAAAGCCGCCCAGTATGGTGAGCACTGGTTGGGGTGCGGCCGCCCAGCCCCTCGGGCTTCGTTGGGGAGGGGGGCTTCTGACCGTGCCTGGGGCCCTCAGGGGCGTCATCTCCCCAGAGCCCAGGCCACACCCTGGCCCCACTAAGGCCTGCGAGGCCCTGGGAGCTCAGGTTCTACCTGGGTCCCGGGAGGAGCCCCCCACCGTCTGGCAGGCAGACCTGCCATTCCCACCCCTAGTTTAACACACAGCTCTCTCCACAGGCCTCGGGGGAGCCGGAGCCCTGGGAGCCGGGGGGCTCGGAGCCGGAGGAGCCATCCCAGGGGTTGGGGGCTTTGGAGGTGAGGAACTGCTGTGGAATCAGAGGGTGCAGGGGGCACATGTGTGTGTGTGTGTGTGTGTGTGTGTGAGAGAGAGAGAGAGAGACTGAGATTTCTTCCTACCTGCCACACTGGCCCCAGCCTTTGAAGGACTTTCCGCAAGCAGCCGCTGGGGCCACCTGGTGCAGCCGGGCGCCCCCTCCTGTCTGTCTCCTGCCTCAGCCCACCCACCCGCTTTAAGCGGGAGCTCATCGGGATGATGGTGGCTGTGCCCATTTTCCGGAGGAGAACAGCAAATCCAGCAGGGAAATGTGTTTCCCCCAAGTCTCTGCCACCGCCTGGGGGGGGGGGGCTCGTGCTGACATGTCACTCTTTGGTGGGTTGTCATGGTGTCCCCCCTGCCTAAATTGGCCCAAATCTCGTCCCCGTGCTCCAGACTGGACACGGGGGAAGAACTCACTAAAGTGTGCACTGGGTGGGGGGGGGGGGGGCGGTGATGGTAGATGAGGGACAGTGGCAGGTGACGAGTGGGTGAGCAGGCCAGGAGGGGACGTGGCTCTGGGAGCCGGGAGCAGTTCCTGAGCCCTCTGCCCCATGTCTCCCCAGGTGTGTCCCCAGCCGCAGCTGCTAAAGCAGCCAAATATGGTGAGTTTCCTCCGAGGCCTCCCTCTGCCCAGGCAGCTGCTTCTGCCGCACCCCCGTTGCCTCGTCCGCGCCCCAGGTCCCACTCAGTCCTGCTCACAGGAGCCCTGAAGGCCTGTGCAGGACGTCCCTGTCCCCAGAACCGGAGGGGGATGCTCAGGGCCCCTTCAGCTGTGCCTCGTCCGAGCCCCCGTCCACCCTCTTCTCAGGTGCCGCTGGCCTTGGAGGTGTCCTGGGAGCCACCAGGCCATTCCAAGTTGGAGGTAGGGGCCACCTCTCTTCGAGAACCTCTGCTCTGCCCGGGTCTGGAGGAGGCCCGTCTGGCTAGCAGGGGGGATGGGCTCCTGGAACCGTAGCCAGCACAAGGACACGAGCGAGAGGGCGGAAGGGACAGTCCAGGAAAGGGACCATTGTGCCCCAGGAAAGGCGCAGCAGACCTCAGGCCAGCGGGCACACCGTGGGCGACAGACACCTGGCTGATGAGCTGGGGATATGGGCGCCCCCCCCCCACCAGGATGCCTGGCAGACACAAGGCTTGTAAGGAAAGCTGATCTGCCAGCCAGGGGCACGTGGCAGGGAGGAGGTGGCCCTGGGCAGGAGGCCAGGGGAGGGAAGCAGGGCCTGCCCCACGCCAACCCCGAGCTCCTCCCACAGGAGTTGCAGCAAGACCCGGCTTCGGACTGTCCCCTATTTTCCCAGGTACACCCGGGCTCCCTGTCTACCCCCCCCCACCCCCGTGCTGCAGCCCCGTCCTCCCCAACCCCTGCTTCATCTGAGATCAGAGTCAGGCCCCGGGGGGCGGGGGGGGGGGTGGTGTTGGCCCATGACCTCCCTTACACGAAGCTGGGTCTCCCCTCCTTCCCCTCCCCCTCCCCTGCAAAGCCAGGGAGCATCAGCTTTTCCAAAGATCCACGTTCCAGATGCGGCAGCCTGAGACTCAGTGCCAGGGGCTCGCCCAGGGTCATGCAAGGAGTGAGGCCGAGCCCAGGGCTCCTGACACCCAGGCCCAGAACTCGGCTGCCCCCAGGGTGGGGAGGGGGGCCCCCTGGGGAGGCTGGGCCGGCTCCCCAGAGCAGACTCACTCACAGCCCCTCTCCTTGTCCCGCAGGTGGCGCAGCTGGGGGCCTGGGCATTGGTGGTGAGTCAGGGCACGGAGCTATTTTCATGGGGGGATGGGAGGGGTTAGGGGCTACCGTGGCAGCTGTGACCGTGGCCACAGCCCCCCGGGGCTGGCTCTCTGATGTCAAGGAAATGCAGCCATGGGATATAGGGCTGGGGGCAAGGAGCCCATTCCTGGGGCTCCCTGCCCAGCATGTGATGGGACACCAGGAGACAGACACCTGGGCCGGCCAGGTCTCTGGTGTAACTGGAGAGCCTGATGGCCCCACAGAAAAGGAAAGGAAATGCGTAAGGTGACCAGGGAGGGCAAAGCCTCAGGCATATTAGGTGGGGCAGTTTGCAGTGGTCCAGGGTCTGGCTGGGGGGCGGGGGGGGAGCCCTCCTAGCTGCTCAGACCTCCACGGGCAGGATACCCTCCACAAGGAGCACAGCATTGTTCCAGCTGGGTGAGACCGAAGGCCAGGCTGCGGGCAGGAAGGTGTTCAGAACCTTCTGTGATGGCTGGAGGCCTGGTACATGGTGGGGGTTCGGGGAGACGCAGCAAAGCCCGGCCCCCTTCCCAACCCCTACCCTTACCTCCACAGGCAAACCTCCCAAGCCCTATGGAGGGGCCCTGGGAGCCCTGGGATACCAAGGTGAGTAGAGACCCAGCCCCTGGGAGAAGGCAGTGAAGGGAGGGGGCCAGACAGAGACAGAGGGCTGGGGGGGGTCCATCAGCCTGGGAGAGAGGAGCGACATTTGGACTAGGCCTAGCGGGGAGGGAGTGGGGAGGTCGGGGAGCAGCCAGAGGCCTCATTCCCATTCCTGTGTCTACCTCTGACACAGACACCCAGAGCTACTAGTGGGCCTGGGACCCTCCTGGCTCGCCCTATGCCAGCCCTGGCAGTTTCTCCGTCCGGGCAGCTCACCCCACCCCCACCAGGAGGAGCCAAGGGAAAGAGAAGGGAGGAACAGAAGAGAGAGAGGGTTCATGGGACAACGGACCCCTACAGTCAGGGAATTTCAGGGATGGATGGGGACCCAAGGTGCCCCCAGCCAGGCAGTGTGGGCAGAAGCCACCCCGGGCCCAGACAGAGCCCCACCCTGGCTCCAAGATGCAGACGTGCCTCTGGGAATTGGTGGGGGGCAGGTAATGGTCACCACCCCCCAAGGAACCTCCCCACAGTGCTCAAAGGAGACTCAAAGAGGCCCAGCTCCCTCCTGGTCTGCTCAGGAGAGGCAGAGGCAAGGGCAGCCTGACCCTCTCCGGGATATGCACCTCTCCGTCGGGCATGGCTTGTTGCCTCTGGCCCAATCCCACCGGTTTCCAGCCCCCCCTCCTACAGCGGTGCCCTGACGGTTTAGAACAAGGCTTGCCAATCAGGGTGCTTGCTGAAGGCTTCCCAAACGCAGTGGACTCAGAATATAGAGACCTTGTCCGAGCCAGGCCCCTTCCCCTCCCTGAGCCTTGATTACCACCATCCCGTGGGCCCTGCTCCCACCCCCCTGCCTGATTAGGAATTAGGGCAGCGCGATGGCTCAGAGCTCAGCAGGAGGTGGTGGCCAGGCTTCTCATGGCTTCGGAGCCTTTGTTCCCCACCGCGTTGATGTGGGTCCAAGAAGAGTCTGGAGCTGGTCTGAGTTGGGCAGGGGCTTGAGCAGACCCTGGGAGGGGTCAGACCGTCATGGGTGCCTCTTCTCGCCCAGCTGGGGCCTGCCTGGGGAAGTCCTGTGGCCGGAAGAGAAAGTGAGCGTCCCAGGACCCCTGACTCACGACCTCATCAACGTTGGTGCTACTGCTTGGTGGAGAATGTAAACCCCTTATGACCCCTTCCCCCTGCCCCCCGTCGCCCCTCCCCAGCCCCCACCCCAGGAGGGGGACAGGCCAGGCTGGGTGGCCTTGGAAATCCACAAAGCGAGGAAACAAGAGTGGTGGCCAAGCGGGACCCAGGAGCCCCCCCTCCCCCGACTTCAGAGGCCAGGGGTGGGTGGGCTTAGCCCCCTGCCCCCACCCCTCCCCACCCAGGAGCTCCCTCTCCATACACTCTCCATCTCCGGGGGAACTTGGTGCTACGCGCTGGTGCTCTCATCTTCCTGGGGGGAGGAGGAGGGAAGGGCGGCCCCATGGGAACCCCCTCCCTGGGGCTCCTCTGAAGATGGTGCAGACACTCCCTGGGCAGTCCCACCTCCCCCCTGCCCATCAGGAACCCCCACCCCCCACCCCGGCTGTGGTCCAGTTGGTACCCAAGCACCTAAAGGCTCAAGCTGGATTCGGTCATACCACCTCTCAGCCCCCAGTCCCTGACTTACTCCCCAAGTCTGGGACACCTGCGGATGAAAAGACGCTCCCCTCCCCCAACATTGGGAACAGCCCTCTTGCTCTTGTGTAATTCATCCAGCCATCTGTCCATCCGTCCATCCGTCCTGGTCCCCAGCTGACCGCCCAGCACCGCTGCCTGGCTGGGGGGCCCCCACCATCAGCCTGTTTAACCAGTCCAGACGGCCTGTGCCCCTCCTCCACCCCCCTCCACACACCCCTACGATGGGGCCTGAGTACCCAGGGTTCGAGGAGCATGCCAGTTGGGGCGGCAGGAATCTCCTCCCCGACCTGGGTCCCCCCCATGCAGTACTGTATCCCCCGTCCCTCCCTCGGACCCTTGTTTTGGGAGCATTTCCCACCCGTACCCCGCCCGTCTCTTTGTGTCTCGCTGTGATAGATCAATAAATATTTTATTTTTTGTCCTGGATACTTGGGGATGATTTTTGATTGTTGATGTTCTCCTGGTTTTATTTTCATGGTTAATTGAAAAAAAAAAAATTTTTTTTCTTCTGATCTGCGGAACTATATTCCCCAGTAGAAGATTAATTTTAATCACTTTGGTATAACTCTGGATGAAATACATATTTTTTTTTCTTTGAAATACGAAAAGAGAATTAACTGCTTGAGAAAAGACTAATAAACGAAAACCTTCGGAAGGAAACTGTTGTGGCCTACTTTGTCCTCTCTCATCTGCCCCGGGGTGGGAATGGGAACTTCTGTTCGTCAAGGTGTATTTGCAGGGGCGGGGAGGGGGGGCGGAGCTATTTACCAAAATCACCTGCCCTCCGATTCCGGCCCCTGGGTGTACCAACCCCTCCCCCAAGTTCTGCTTGCCCTTTACCAAGGAAAGCCCCTTGGCAGGGCCAGACCCATCCAAGTGGGTCTCCCAGCCAGCCACGCCTTCCCCAGACCTAGCCCTTGGGCCCTAGACCTTGAGCATAGAGCCTGGCAGGTGGTCTCCAGATGCTGACCGCAGAGCTGAAGGGGTGGACCAGACCAAACCCTTGGCCTTGGTGCACAGCCATGTGGAGAGAGGAGAAATGGCCCCACTGAAGCGAACCAGAAGATCTCCCTGTGAGACATCCCCGGGAAGGAAGCACTGTTCACCCACCCGGCCCTGCTTCGGTTCTTCTGGGAGCCTCAGAGGCCCTCATTCCCAAGGCCCTTCCCCTCCCCTCGGGGCCAGAAATCCACGGGGCCTGAGCCCAGGCTCACCTGGAGCCCACGACTCCCCTTTATTTTTATTTTTTAAAGATTTTATTTATTCATTTGACAGAGAGAGAAATCACAAGTAGGCAGAGAGGCAGAGAGAGAGAGGGGCAAGCAGGCTCCCAGCTGAGCAGAGAGCCGGATGCGGGGCTGGATCCCAGGACTCTGGGATCAGGACCTGAGCTGAAGACAGAGGCTTTAACCCACTGAGCCACCCAGGCACCCCCACGACTCCCCCTTCAGACGGCGCCCTGGGGGCCAGATTCTAGACTCCCCTCCCCCAACCACCAATTCCACTTCCAGGGCCCATGTGGCATTACGCCTGCATCCGACCGACCTCTGGAGAGCCAACCCGATGGCCCCCGTGGGAGCCCCCCTAACGCAGCAGGATGCAGAGGGAGCTGTTTGTTGGGAGTGTGGGTATCTGTGCCTTTGCCTGCAAAGACCCACGCGGTGCCAGGAGGAGCTGGGATGGAAAGAGGAGCGGGCGGGCTGATGCTCTGGGAGCAAATCCCACAGCACAGCGGAGTAAAAAAAGCCATTTCTCCCCGGGGCTCCTCCTTAGCCATCTCTCCACGTAGCAGCCAAAACAAATCCTTCCAAACCCAAGTCAACTCAAGTCAAGGCATCAGGGCCAGAGCCAGAGACCTTCCCGCAGCCTCGGAGCCCCCACCTGAGTCGGACCAGCTGTTCTGAGCACGCCTCCGGCTCCCCAGCCCTCTGCCAGGCCAGGCCCTCTCGCTTTGCCTGGCAGGGAGGAGGCCTCCCCACTACCGGTCAGCATCTGCCGTCTCCCCCTGCCTGGAGGGCCCTTCCCTCTGCCTAGCAACGTGCTTGGCTCCCCGGCTGCCTCCAGTGACTCCAATGTCACCTTCTCAGCCTCCCTGTCTCAGATGACAAACTGTCCCCTCCTCCCTCACCTGTCCCCGCCTGCTTTCTCTCCAGAGCGCCCACCACCACGTGACACGGGACAGTTTCCCCTCTTTGTCCCTCATCCATCCATGCTCCATCCCAGACTATAAATTCCCCTGAGGCTTAAACACTCTCTGAAGAACAAAAATCCTTAAACGCCTCGGCTTTCCTCGGTTATACGCTCTGGTAGAAAGACGGTCCGTGACTGTGTTGGGCTGATGAGAGCCTCAAAGATACCGGCTCCCCTACCCTGTGAATATTACTGTGTTCATCTGCTCAGGGGGCCACAGCCAAGCACCCCAGACCAGTGGGGGGGGGGGGGGGCCTTCAACAACGGAAATCCATTTTCTCACAGTTCTGGAGACCAGAACTCCAAGATCAAGGTGTGGACGAGCTTGGTTTCTTCGGAGACCCCCCTCCTCGGCATGTTCCCCCTGTGTCTCCCCACGGTGGCCTCCGATCTGTATCTGTTCCTAATCTCCTCGGTTCTTTTAAGTCAGGCTGGACCAGAGCCCATTCCGATGACCTCATTTTAACCTAATTGTCTCGTTAAAGGCTCTCTCTCCAAACGCAGTCACGATCGGAGGTACTGGGGGGGAGGACTTCAACATGCGAAGTTTGCAGAGCTGTAAGTCGACTAGCCCTGACAGTACCTTACGTGGGAAAGCAGTCTTCGCAGGTGTGATTCAGCGAAGGCTCGTGGGATGCGGGAGATTTTCCCGGTTGGCCCTAAATGCCATCGCAAGTATCCTCGTAACCATCGGGACAGACTGTATGCCAACAAATTGGGACAACCCAGAAGAAATGGATACACTCCTAGAAACACGCAACAGAGCGAGACTGAATCGTGAAGAAACAGAAAATCTGAAAAGATGACTAACAAGGAGATTGAATCAATAACCAAAATTCTCCCAACCAAAAAAAAAAAAAATCTCCCAACAAAGAAAAGCCCAGGACCAGATGGCTTCTCTGGTAAATTTTTTTTTTTTTTTTAAGATTTTATTTACTTATTTTTGCGAGAGACAATGAGTGCACAAGCAGGGGGAGCGGTAGAGGCAGAGGGAGAAGCAGACTCCCTGCTGAGCAGGGAACCTGATGAGGGGCTCGATCCCGGGACCCTGGGATCATGACCCAAGCTGAAGGTAGACCATGATTCTGGCTCCCGCCGCCTCCGCCACCGGCCACCACTACGAGATCCAGGAGCAGCAGGTCCTATCCGGCCCCCAGTAAACAGCCCTGCTGGCCTCAGACCTGACTACAGTCCCTAAAATGGCCCCAACTTGGCTCCAGCCCCACTGTACCATGGCCTGGAAGCAGGCCTGCCCACCCAAGGACCAGCCAGCATCACAACGGAAGCACATTCAGGGACCAGCAGAAGCCACGCCCACCCACTTGGTGCCCGGCCAGCCAACCTTGGACCCCTCTGTGGGCCCAACAGATGAGCCCAGCTCCAGCCCCACTATAACATGATCCCCAAGACAGGCCCATAAATCCAGGGAATGGGCAGGGGAAGGTCTTGAGCTATTAAAATGAGTCTGCAAAGCCTGTAAATAAAAAATTTTTTTTTAAGATTTTATTTATTTATTTGACAGACAGAAATCGCAAGGAGGCAGAGAGGCAGGCAGAGAGAGAGGAGGCGGGAAGCAGGCTCCCTGCTGAGCAGAGAGCCCGATGCGGGGCTCAATCTCAGGACCCTGAGATCATGACCTGAGCCGAAGGCAGAGGCTCTAACCCACTGAGCCACCCAGGCGCCCCTAAATAAAATCTTAAAAAAAAAAAAATTGGGGCACCTGGGTGGCTCAGTGGGTTAAAGCCTCTGCCTTCGGCTCGGGTCATGGTCTCAGGGTCCTGGGATCAAGCCCCACATCGGGCTCTCTGCTCAGCCAGGAGCCTGCTTCCTCCTCTCTCTCTCTCTGCCTGCCTCTCTGCCTCCTTGTGATCTCTCTGTCAAATAAATAAATAAAATATTAAAAAAAAAAATTTGAGTCTGAAGGTGCGTCCTTCAGGGCCCGCACACCCACGCAAGGCTCCACACATCACCAAGAATCAGGTAAACACGACAGTGCCAAAGGGAACTAATGAAACTCCAGTGACCAGCTCCGAAGAAATGTAGAGCCATGAGCGCCCTGGCAGAGAATGCAAAGTAATTGTCTCCGAGAAGCCCGGGGAACCATGAGAGGACACCGATACGCAACTCAACAAAATCAGGAACAGAACAAAATTCGAAGCTTAACAAACAGGGACACCCCGGGGAGAGGGGACCCAGTCGGTGAAGCACCTGACTCTTGATTTCAGCTCAGGTCACCATCTTGGGGTCCTGGGATCGAGCCCCACATCGGCCTCCACACTGGGCGTGGAGCCTGTTTAAGTTTCTCTCTCTCTCTTCCCCTCTCCCCTGGTCACATGCACGTGTGAGCTAGCACACTCTCTTGATCTGTCTCAAAAACAAAAAAAGGGGGTTTAAGGTGGGGGTTCCTGGGTGGCTCTCTTGGTTGGATGTCCGGTTCTTGATCTTGGCTCAGGTCGTGATCTCAGGGTCATGAGTTCGGGTCCCGTGCTGGAGCTCTGTGCTAGGCGTGGAGCCTACTTAATAGAAAAAATGATTAAGATGGTAAATTTATATTATGTGCTTTTAAGTGCAGTTTTAAAAAGGAGAAGCTTGGGGCGCCTGGGTGGCTCAGTGGGTTAAAGCCTCTGTCTTTGGCTCAGGTCAGGATCCCTGGGTCCTGGGATCGAGCCCCATGTCGGGCTCTCTGCTCTGTGGGGAGCCTGCTTCCTCCTCTCTCTCTCTGCCTGCCTCTCTGCCTACATGTGATTTCTCTGTCAAATAAATAAAATCTTTAAAAAAAAAAAAAAAAAAGGAGAAGCTTAGGGGTACCTGGGTGGCTCAGAGGATTGGGCCTCTGCCTTCGGCTCAGGTCGTGGTCTCGGGGTCCTGAGATCAAGTCCCGCATCAGGCTCTCTGCTCAGTGGGGAACCTGCTTCCCCCTCTCTCTTTCTGCCTACCTCTCTGTCTACTTGTGATCATCTCTTCCTCTGTGTCAAATAAATAAATAAAATCTTTGAAATAAGAAAAAGAAAAAAAAAAAAAAAGAAGAAGCTTGAAGAGGAAAGGCACTGATTCTCCTCTAGAGTTTCCAGAAGGCGCTTTCCTTTGACTTGGGCTCAAACTGATTTCAGACTTCTGGTCTCCAGAACAGGGAGCAAATTAATTTCTGTAGTTTCTTGATTTGCCCCCCACCCCACACACACACTCACTTACACCGAGTCTGTGGTAATTTTCTAGAGCAGCCCCGAGGAAACAGTCGATAAAGGATTCCCTCCAATGTCAGGGAAATCAGCTCCACCAGGATTAAAAGCCAGGATAGGGGCACCTGGTTGGCTTAGTGGGAAGAGTTGTGAGTTCACGCTCAAGCTGGGGGTAAAGATTACTAAAAAAAAAATAAATAAATAGACTTCGGGGGACGCCTGGGTGGCTCACTCAGTTAAGCATTTGCCTTCGGCTCGGGTCGTGATCTCAGGGTCCTGGGATCAAGGCCCACAGCGGGCTGCCTGCTCAGCAGGGAGTCTGGTTCTCCCTCTGCCTTTCACTCCTGCTCTCTCTGTCTCTCTCTCTCTCAAATAAATAAAATCTTTAAAAAATTTTTTTTAATTAGAAAGAAATAAAAGCCGGGGAAGGACATAGGGAGTGACGGAGAATGTTAAGTCATTGGGATGGGTGAGGACACCCGACCTCCCCTCAAAGAGCCAGTGATGAGCACAGGCTTGGGGCGTTGGAACCGCAGAGGAGGCCCACGATGGTTAACAAAAGTGAGCAAAGAGAGAAGAAATAAAAGCAAAGAACTAGCCAGGGGCTAAGTCCTGTAAAGATCGAAGTAGGGCTTTGGGTTTAAAAGCAAGAAAATGTCACGCTTTGACCCATGTGTTCAGAAGCTCCGAAGGGCATTAGGAGGACGTGACCCGGGATTACTGCCCGGTGCACCCGGCTAGACCAGGGACGAGGGAGAAGTGGTGGAATTTTGGATATATGCTGTGCAGAAAGGCAGCAGAATGTGCCCACGGAACAGACACAAGGGGCAGAGGCAGAGAATGAGAGAAGTCAAGGCCACCGGCAAGTTTGGGCCTGAACCACGAGAGGATGGTATGTCATCGACAGAAATGAGGAACCGCTGCGAACGGCAGCCCCGGGCACCCATGAAGAGCTCTGGCCTGGACACATTAAGCATGAGGTGCCCATGTGCCATCCAAGTGGAGGCGCCGAGGAGACATTTGGGTGCTCAGGTCTCGCAGTTCAAAGACGGGGCAGGCGAGTCACCAAGCGACGTGTCTGGGTGAGGTCACCCAGAGTGGGTGAGAAGGGGACAGACTGCGTCTGACCACAGGGATCCTGTGGTGCCAACTCTTTTTGTCCCGAGGCTAGGACAGCTCAGGCGTAGGCCCCTGCCTGGGTGACAGTCTTGGGCTCATCCTGTGACAGCATCCTTATCCCCCATGGAGCTTCTTGCTTGTCACGAGCTTGTGTTTCTCGCCAGGCACCAACTTAGCAAGTTCGGACAAATCCTAATCAGTGACCTGGAGTAAACGAGCCTTTCCCCTGGGGCTCTTGACCCATCACGAAAATTTTTATTGTGAACTCCATCAGTAAAATATTTTTTTTTTTAGTTTTTAAAAAGATTTTTATTTATGTATTTGACAGAGACAGAGATCACAAGTAGGCAGAGGCGGGGGGGGGGTGGGGGGAGGGCGGTGGCGGGGAGCAGGCTCACTGCTGAGCAGAGGGCCTGATGCGGGGCTCGATCCCAGGACCCTGAGATCATGACCTGAGCCAAAGGCAGAGGCTTTAACCCACTGAGCCACGCAGGTGGTGCCCCTTCCATCAGTAAGATTTTTTTTTTTTTTTTAAAGATTTTATTTATTCGACAGAGAGAGATCACAAGTAGGCAGAGAGGCAGGCAGAGAGAGAGGAGGAAGCAGGCTCACCGCCGAGCAGAGAGCCCGATGCGGGGCTCGATCCCAGGACCCTGGGATCATGACCCGAGCCCAAAGCAGAGGCTTTAACCCACTGAGCCACCCAGGTGCCCCTCCCATCAGTAAGATATTTTTGAGCAAACGTCATATATATGGCAAACAGACTCCTAAAACTTAATGGACCCAAGCCGGGGCTCTCAATTTGCTCCCCACCCCACACACGTACTCTTTCTCACTTGTAAGTCACAGACGTACTCGACCACACGAATAAAACACGGTCATCCCATCACCGCGCAAAAGCGGAGTTCACAAAGAGTCCTCCAAAGATGAAAAACAGTACTTGAACGATAGTATTATTTAAAAATACAAAACTCATTTTTTTTGTCCTAAAAAAAAAGACGTAATACCTTATACGAGCGACTGAACATGTCCGATCTGATGATCCAGTCCCTGGTTCTGCCGGGAGCCGGGGCTGACAAGCAGGTCCTACCAGGGACAGACGCTCCGTCTTTTTTGTTCGTCTTACAGGACCAGCACTGTCTTCCATTTCGGATTTCTTTTCAGGAATCTTTGGCAGCCACAGGTCCGTTCTGTGAAGGTTAGTTTTGTTAAAACTTGACAAAATCGCCCAGCTAAGTCGGCACAGGCGCAGGGTCCCTCCAGGTCCGCTCTGTGCCCCCCTCCAGCCCGCACGATGGCCCGCTCGGGGAAGCCATCTGACCAAGACAGAGCAAGGGCACCGACACCAATATAAATATTAAGTATTTTTAAAGCCCAGCTTCTTTCTTATCAGAAATTAAAATTCTAATGTTCTCTTCCCTCCCCCAGGTAACTGTTTTTTGCATCCAGGGCTGAGGGCCCCTGCCTAGCCAGCACTGGCTGCTGGCCCTGGCTAGAGGAGCCTACACACTTGTGATTATGTAGAACCCAAGTGCGGGCAGATCTAGATAACTCTTGTTCACTGGGCGCCCCTGGGCACGGTGCTCAGCCTCTCTGCTCACCACTTCTCTGCAAGGGAAAGAAGTGGGGGGGGGTGTCTAAAGGGAGAAAGGGTCACCCCTCCCCAGGTCCAGCATTCTAGGAGTCTTCACTTCCAGGCAGAATGGTTCATCTCTTCAGTGCTAGACCGGGGACCCGTGCTTTGGGGACAGCGCAATTCCTCTGGCCATTTCAAAGCTGTGCCTCCTCCTGCACCCTGGGCAGGGCTGGAGCTCCAAGTCTGCAACACTGGGGAGAGCAGACCCCTGAGCACATCTGTCACTGCCCCCCAGGGGTCCACTCCTCCCCAGAGCGTCCTCCTTCAGCTCCCTGCCTAGCCGGTGAGGGCCTGAGACGTGGGCCATGGCCTTCCCCCCGCCGGGGCCTGACCTCACTGCAGGGGTCAGAGAGGGAGAGGACCTGAGAGGCGCCCCTCCTCAAGGCGGCCACCACGGTCCTTCCTCAGGGTCCACACCGCCTCCTCCAGCGCCGGTCTGGGCTCTTGGTCATCAGCTGACTTAGGTCACAGGGACCCCCGCGGGGAAACTGAGGCCCCCGCGTCCGGGCCTCCGCATCCTCCTAGGCTGCCGCACCCGCACCCGAGCACGCTTCCCCTCCGATCCGGCAGTTTTGCGCTTACGAGGCCCCGCCTCGCGGCGCCCAGCGGGGACTTGGCGCTCCCGCGGAGATGAATGAAAGGGCGGGGCGGGGCGCCGCCGGGGGCGCGGGGCGGGGCCGCGCAGGGCAGTTCGGCCGCTCGCCCGCGCCCCGCCCCGCCCCCGTGCCGCAGCTCCAGGCCCCGCCCCGGCCCGCCCCTCCGCTCCGTCCCCAGGCCGCCGCGGCGCGGAGCCGGTGCCCGAGCCGGTGTCCGAGAGGCGGCGGCGGCGGCGCCGGGAGCCCCGAGCCCACCCCGGCCCGGCCCGCGCTTTCCGCCTCCGCCTCCCGGGCCGGCGGCGGCGGCGGCGGCGGCTGCGGCTGCGGCTGCGGGCGAGCTCGCGGGGCCCGGGCCGCCCCCAGCCCCAGCCCGCCGGGCCCCGCCCCCCGCCGAGTGCATGAGGTTGACGCTACTTTGTTGCACCTGGAGGGAAGAACGTATGGGAGAGGAAGGTGCGCGGGCCGCGGGGCGCGGGGCGCGGGCCGGGAGGGGCGCCCACCGGGGCCGAGCGGGCGGGGGCGTCGCGCCGGGGCAGCCGGGGCCCGGGGGGTGGGGGGAGCGGGCGGCCGGGAGGGGGCCGGGGCCGGCGGCCGCGGAGGCCGGGTCTGCCGCGAGGCCGCGCCCCTGCCTTCTCTGGGCTGAGCTCGTCCTTCCCGAGCCCTCCGGCCCCTCCCTGACTCGCTCCCACCCGGTTTCCCCCCGCTCGGCCCGGGCTGGGCCCCTCCTCCCTTTCATCCCCACCTCCCCCTCCCCCGACCGACGACCACCCGGGAGGAGTCCCAGGCGCTGCCGGGCCGGCCCCGGCCTCCCTCCGCGTGCTCTGCCCACCCGGGTACTCGCACTGGGGCCACCCCCTTATCCTGTCTCTAAGCCGGCGGGGAAGAAAGGGGCTGGGAAAGCCGCAGCCCTGGGTCCGTGCCGCCCGCCCAGCTCCTTGACCTTGAGACGGGGGTGGGGGCTACGTGCCAGGCCTCAGTTTCCCCGTCTTTACGATTGGGGGCTGGGTACTTGGCCCCCGGTACTGGTGGTTGGGGCGGGGTTGAGAAGCCTCCTCCAGGGAGCCGTCGGCGGCGGTATCCCGGGGCCTCCGCCCCCTCTCCCTGCACCAAACCCAGTGCCTGCCATCCGTGGCTGGGAAAATGACTCTCATCCTAGTCTCCTCTTCAGCCCCTTTCCCCTTCCTGGGGCCCAGGGATTGGCTTGCCAGACAGTTAGGGAATGAAGACCTCCGAGACTCCCTCCCTGATGTCCCCTGGGGGTTTCCCCAGCAGCCATCACAGAGGCTCACCTGGTCCAGTCCAGGTCCCATTGATGCCAACTCCTCCAGCCCTGCCCTTCCCTAGGGCTCCTGCCAGCCGTCCCCAGGCCCTTGAAGGCCTGCTTGGAGCAAGAGCCCTTCTCACTGTCACCCCTCCCTACCTTTTGGTCCCTGCATCCTCACGGAGGGTCAGGCTGTGGCCTGGGAGCCTGGCTGTATGACAGGCCTGCCCCCTCCAGGACTCAGTCTCCCCATCTGTACAATGGGGACGAGTAGGTTTGGGGGGGGGTCCTCCAGGACCCACCCAGCTCCAAGGATACCAGGCCCTAGAATGACTAAGCACGCCTAATGGCCGGCTTGAAGAGGCACCAGGCATCATCCCCAAAGCAGGTGTCTGCGAGTGCCCAGCTCTAAAGCCCCAGGCCCTCAGAGGCCAAGGCACAGCTGAAACTCAGATGAGGCCAGCACCTCTGGGCTTCCTGCCTTTCTCCTCTTATAGGGGCTTCAGCTCTGGATACACCGTCCCAGCCCTGTCCAGTCCCTGCCCTTTTGAAGCTTCCTCTTTCTGGACAGCCAGGGGAGGAAAGAGGCCATGACAGGAGTGTCGCCTGCTGCCTTATCTCTAAATGCTGCCTCTTGCTTTCTCCGCTTTGACCTTGCTAAACAGGAGTCGCGGCAGGAGAATGCTGTTGCTGGAGAGTGGACATCCTGTCCTCCTCTTCAGTTGACAAATAGGGAAACTGAGGCCCGCAGAGGCCTAGCAAGTTAGCCAAGGTCTCAGCGAGACTCTCGGACCCACGTCCTTTCTCCTTCTGCTAGGCACAGCATCTGGGTGCTCTGGGTACGTGCAGGAGAAGGTGCCGGGTCCCCGTGGGGTGGGCCGGGCAGGCTGGACCTGCACCAGACCATGCCTCCCAAGAGGGGCTGCTGACTGCCTGTGTCCTTACAGGAAGTGAGCTGCCCGTGTGTGCGAGCTGCGGCCAAAGGATCTATGACGGCCAGTACCTCCAGGCCCTGAGTGCTGACTGGCACGCAGACTGCTTCAGGTAAGCCAGGCTGACGGGGGTGGGGGTGCCCCGAGCAAGGCCTGCCAGCGACCAGAGGCCGGCTCAGCGGTCCGGGAGTCCTGGCTAGTCCCTCTGGCACCGTCTCCACCTGTGACTTTCAGCAAGTCTGTGGCCTCAGTTTCCCCACCTGTAAAATGAGGCATGGGGTCCCCAGGGGCCTTTCTGTTTTGTCATCCTAGATCTCTTAGGAGAGGAGAAGGGAGGCCTGCATATCCCCCCCGTATTACTGAGGCCTTCTGGCACCTAGGCAGGGGGAGGCCATGGAGGGCCGTGTGCCCCTGCCTACGGGGTGTTCACACTCCAGAGAAGGAGGGACGATACAGCCCAGGCCCCAGGCTGGTTGTGAACAGGCACAGCCCAATAAGGCCAGCCCCTTCCTCCAGGAAGCAGCTCCAAGCGTCCGAGAGCAAGGTCAGGGCTGTGGCCAAGCACGGGGGACCCAAACATGGCCCCGCCCCCCAGCAGGACCATCCTGAGAGGCAGGTGCAGGGGATGGCCTTAGGGTTAGCCGCGCGGCCGGACCCGGGGCTCGGAGACGGGAGACATGCCGCGCGGGGAAGTATGGCAGGAAGCAGTTCCAGGCGGCACGGCTCCTGGCAGGCGGCAGGGGTGGAGGGTGACAGGACCGGGCCAGTCGGTGAAGAGCAGGGTTGGGGTGGGAAGGCATCCACCGCCCGCTACAGGGGTTTATTTCCACCGGCAGGAACCTCAGACAAGTTTGGTCTATTTGTTTTTTCTTTAAGAACAACGTCCAACATTTTCTGCAACTTAGCAAGGGCCTGGCATCCTTCTAAGGACTTTGTCTAATCAGATACTGTGTTGTCTCCGTTACTGGGGACACAGACGTTAATTCTCTCGACCAGTCACACAGCCAGCGATGATTCTGGCTGATGAGGCCAGAGGAGAGGCAGGCACGGGGCCCAGGGCTCCCGATCAGGGGTTCACAAAGGGGCCTTTGGGGACAAAGAGGGCTCTGGATAGCTGGAGAAAGCCACACGCACAGAGACAGAAATGGGAAGAGCTCATCTGGTTTGGAAAAGAGCGAGCGGGGGAGGAAGGTTGGGATCAGCCTGTGGCAGGACCTCAAGGCCAAGATAAGGCCCTTCCAAGGGCACTAGGGCGTCAGCCGAGGGTTTGCAGAAAGCAGGGGAGGGACGTGGGCGGAAGTGCTAGTGAAAAATGCCATCCCAGTGGGCAGATGGCGGTGACTTGGCAGGGAAGGGACTTCACAGTAGTTCAGGGATCTCAGCTCATAAGGCCTGACCTAGGACCGTGACGACAAATGAAGAGAGGGGACAGTTCCCGCTAGCGATCGTATTAGCCACTGTTTATCGGGCGTTTTTGACTTTACCCTTGACCCTGAACACCCCAGGTTTGAACTGCGCCGGTCTGCTTTCACGCAGATTTCTTTACCGTTTGATACCATAGATGTCTTCTTTCTGTGATTTTCTTAGTAACGTTTTCTCTAGCTTGCTTTGCTGTAAGAATACGGTAGGTGCTCCGTATAACACAGGAAACCCGTGTTAATTGACTGTTGATGTTACGGGGCAGGCTTCCGGGCACCAGCAGGCCAGGAGCAGTGAAGTTTGGGGGAGTTGAAAGTTACTCATGGGTTTGTGGCTCTGCGGGCATTGGTGCCCCTAACTCTGGCACCGTTCGAGGGCCAGCTGGATGGCTTGAAGCCCTCACCATCCCCCTGTGAGGTACCGTGATTTGTGCATTTACACACGACCACAGGGCCCCAAGTCACTGCAGAGGTGAAGAGGGGAGGGGCGCGGCAGTGGGGACTGGGAATAGCAGGGGAGCATCTGAAGCCGCCTGGGCTTTTGCCCTGGGCGCTGGGGAGCGTGGCGCTCCTTCAGTTCCCTGGGAACCACGCAGCGGGCTGATTCCGAACTGTGCCCAGCCACGTCGAATTGAGATGCAGCAGGCCGTCCGGGGTGGCAGGGCCCGGCCCAGAGCTGGTGAGGTGCTTTGAGACCCCTCAGAGGCGGGAAGGCTGGAGAGGCAGCTCCTGCGGGGCCAGAATGCTGCGATGGTGGGCTGGATTCAGGATGGGGCCGAGGAATCCGGAGGAACTTCGGGGACCCCTGTCCTGAGGGTGGGGGCGGGAGGTGGAATTTGGGGAGACACAGGGGAGGGCCGGGAATGCGGCCATGGAAGCCACAACAGGGAAGCCGGGTGGGGGGCAAGGGACAGGATCTGGCTTTGGAGGGGTCCCTGCCCTGTGACCAGGAGGAGTCAGGCCCGTGTCAGGGAGGAGGAGGAAGGATGTGCCGCCGTCCCTGGTGTGGTGGGGGTACAGGCTCCCACCACGGAAGCAGCCCCACAGGCGGTAAGAACCACGGCATCAGCCTTCTGGCCTCCACACGTGCTCCTGGCCCAGTGGTCTGCGCTTCTCCCAACGGCTCCCAGACCTGTGCCAGGCCAGTGGTGTCCTCACCACCGTGACAGTTAGGAAGCTCTGTCCGAGAGGAGTCACCACGTGCCCAAGTCCCAAGGCCACCCAGCGGCTGGGCTCTGGACTCTTCTTACTTTGTCCCTAGGAGCCTCTCGGGACCATGACGTGGGGCTGCCACCAGCTCCCAGGCCCCGAGTTCCTTGCCATGGGAGAGTTGCACAGGCCCATCGCCTGCCTCTGGCATTAGCACAGCGGGTCACTGTCACCACAGGGCCCACTCCTTTCTCCGTTCTAGCTGTCCCACCTCCTGTGGGCCCCACCTCCCAGGAGGTCACGACCAGATGGAATGGTCCAAGCGTTGCTCAGGTCCAGCTGCTGGCCGGAAAGAGTCCGTCCCAGAAGCCAGCAGCCCTCCGGCCCTGGGGCCCCGCCGTAGCTCCGGTGACACCTTGGAGGCTGGGTGGGCTGCGCCCCCAGCGAGTAGGGGTGAGCACGCAGCGGGCACGCAGTTCAGAGCCCGGGCCAGGGTGCGGTCTCCCCCTCTCCGGGGGACCTTTCAGGCAGGGAGGACAGACCATCTGTGGAAGTCAACCTCTGTCCCCTTGGGAGCAACACCGGAAGAAGCAGCTGCTTTGGGGCTTGTCCCTGTCCCCAGGGAGTCCCAAGCATCCCTTGGTCCAGCCAGAGGCTAAGGGGCCTAAAGGGCGCGCTCGGAGGTGCACAGGGCTGAGGGCGGAGTGGGGGGCCCCGCCTCCCTGCCTGCACCAGCAGAAGGCCCCCCAACGTCTTCCTGTTGTGGGCCTGGACCAAGTCCTCCTCAGCCTCCTCAGCCGCAGCCCTGCAGCCTCCTCCCCCACCATGTGGCCGCTCTGGCCCCACCCTCTGACCCTCTGCGGCCTCCAATCCTGAGGGCCTGGAGTAGGATGGGGAAGCAGCTGGCTGGGCCCACCCCCCCACGCTGCACCCCTGCGGCAAGGGATGCTGGCCCTGAGAAGAAGCCGCTTCCTCAGAGGAGCCAAGTAAGTGCAAATCCCCCTGCCCAACCGAGCCCACACCTCAGGCTGGGTGCCTGGTCTGAGGGCCCCCTGGGGCCAGAGGCCGCCCTGTGGGGCAGACCTACCTGGGAGCGGGCAGCTCCGGGGGCAGGAGAACTGAAACTCCTTGGTCACTGTTGGCTGCCTGTTGGGGGAGGCAGGCTGGCAGCTGCTGAGCCTTCCTCTGGCCCTTTGGTCCGGTCTCCCCGTGAGGCTGGTCCTTGGACTGTTTTTTTCTTCACCCCTGGTGTCCCGGGATGTGGCCCTGGCTGGAGGGCATCCCTGGGAGGAATGGACCTGTGCCTGCCTGCCCTCCAGCAGTTCCTCTGTCCGGCCCAGGGCCTTCTCTGCCGCCCGCAGTGCCTGGTGCTCCCCCCTTGACATCCCTGCTGGAGGCAGCAGCAGGGGTGGGGTGCCCTTAAGAGCCCCCCCCCCTTTCCTGCTCTGGCTGGTGGCCAGATACTGGTCTGAGAGGTGAAGAGGTGGACAGGGCCAGGGGCTCCTCTGTGCCTTCCACATGCAGAGGTCCACTGAGACCCTGAGTGCCAGCCCCAAGCTGCTCCCCTGTCCGAGGTGGAGACCCCCTCCGCAGGGGCGGTCTGGGATGCTCGGGGCGGACCCTCTCCAGGTTCAGTGTTATGCAGGAACCACTTCCGTTCTCTCTGGGTCCAGCATTCGTGGACTTCTGGCATGGGATCTCAGAGAGCCCTTGGGGTGATGGCAGAGAGTGGGGGTGCCGGCCAGGGCTGGCGATGGAGGCTGCATGGGGGGGCACTCCAGCCAGGTGACTGAGTGGGCTTCAAGGAAGTGGTGACCGGGGAGCTGAATGGGCTCCCAGTCCTTGGGGGAGTCAGCGTCCCATCTTCCGGGGCGACTGCAGTGAGGAATGTCAGTGCAGGAGTGTAGGAGCTGGCCGGCTGGAGAGGAACATTCTCCTCCCCCAGAGGAAGGCAGCTGCCGGGAGCCCCCACCAGGCCACCCACCAGAGGCAGGCGGGGCCCTGCTTCCTGCAGCCCGGCAGCCCGCAGTGAGGGGGAGACTAATGTGGTGACATTGCTGTGACGCGCCGAGTGTCTAGCCGGTGGAAGGGCAAAGTGAATCACTCGCGGATGGCACAGGGCGCGCGGGCGGTGGGGGAGCCTCGCCAAGGTCACGGTGCGGGGCGCGCGCCCGCCTCTTCGCGGAGCCGGCTCCTCGGCTGCGCACCTTCTCGCCTGGCTGGGGGCCCCTGAGGGCGTGCACTGGGGATCCCCCTCCTCCTGGGTAGCCTCCTTCCAGGACCCGAGGCTTCCGTGCCCCTTCGCCCATGAGATGCGCCCCCTAAGGGCACCGGGGTCCCGGGGCAGGGGCCGGGTGTGCGGGGGCAGGAAGGGCTGGGGATGACGTCATGGCTCCCGGCTAGCGTTGCTTCCGCTGCCTCCTCTCTCGTCCCAGGGCGGTCTCCGGAGGCCTTCCCTCCCCCACCCCCACCTTTCCTAGGGGAGCTCATTGGACCCCCCTTCCTGGGTGCACCCCCACCCGGGTGCATCTGCACCCAGGCGCTTTGTGCCTTCTCCTCCCCGACCCTCAGGCCCCCGGCTGTGGTCCCCCAGCCCCTCCCCTCAGGCTCCCAGACAATGGGGAACTGGCTGGATCCTCTTAAAGGGACAGTGTCCCACCAGCACTCTGGGTTGCCGCCCTCTCCCGCCTCTTCATCTGCCATTGCTAAAGAGCATCAGTGAGTGAGGTCACGCCATCAGGGGGCTGGCCGCAGAGACTGACGGTTCCCTGCCCCGCCGGGCGGTCTCACTCAGGTCCCCGTCTTCCTCCCCTCCTCTCTCCTGGATTGTTCCCTTACTGGGACTGAGCTCTGAGCCTGGTCCCCTGTCCCTGCATGACCTTGGCACATGACCCAGCATGCTTAGAGGGCAGTGGAGGAGCCTGGCAGATTCTCTACTCACTGCAGACTCTGGCCCAGACGTACCTGTGCAGCCAGGACCCTCCGTCAGGCTCTCCAAAACCCAGCGTGGCTCCTGGCTCTTGGGACATCGTGTATTTCTGCGGTTGCTTGTCCTGACTTAGCTGAGCTCCTGGTCCCCATCCAGTTCACTTGGGTGGAAAGAAGCCAGGCATGTAGGTCCAGTTCCTGGCCTGTGGGATAACACAGGGAAGGAAGCAGAAAGCTTTCTCATTTCTCCCCAGGTCCTTTAAGGAGCCCCAACTGGGCCTGTCCTGTATCCCCTCCTGGCAAAGCAGGAGGTCCCAGCCTTGATGACTACACATCTGGGTGTCATACCTACGGTGTGACTGCTCCTCTGAGGGTGGGGGCGGGCGCTGGGGTCCTGGTCGAGCAGGGTTGAGCCGGCCCAGGCTGTGCCCCCTTCTTGGGACCTCAGCACCCGAGTGCTGGATGAGGTCTAGGAATCAGGGAGCTCCTCTGTCTTCAGTGATGCTGGCTGGGGTCTGCCAAGCTACATTCTTGCCTTATATCATAGTGGAACAGGGAGGAGCTTTGCTTGGGGTTGTGGCACCCATCCCATGACCTTCAGCCGTCTCGAGCCTCCAGAATTCATCTGCCTCATGGTGGCCAGTCTGGATTAAGTACATTGAGCCCAGGCAGTGGGCAGGTGCCGGCTTTTGGTAGTTCTCCACAGCTCCCCCCAGGTCACGGCCATCCGCATTAGCCCCACCCGAGTCCCAGGTGCCCAGGTTCCATTTCCCCCTCCACTGGACTGGTGAGCACAAGAGCAAGTCGTTTGCCTTCCCTGGGCCATCTCCTTTGCATGATGAGGGACAGGGGCTCAGAAGTGAAGAGCACTTCTCACCCTGGGGCTGGCAGGTTGGCCAGGTGATCTGGTGCTCTGGAGGCAGAATGGCCATGGGTGGTTGTGCAGGCTGTGCACTGCACCGAGGCTTCCGGCTGAAGCCATCCCAGACTCCACCTGCTGAGCCCTGGGCCCCAGCACACGCTGCTTCTGCCCAAGGAAGGTGGCCCTTTTTCTCATTCTTACAGGGGCACCTGCTGTTGGGGAAAGGGGCCAGACTGAGTCCCTGTGCCTCTTCCCCCCAGGTGTTGTGAGTGCAGTGCCCCTCTTTCACACCAGTACTATGAGAAGGATGGGCAGCTCTTCTGCAAGAGAGACTACTGGGCCCGCTATGGAGAGTCCTGCCATGGGTGCTCAGAGCACATCACCAAGGGACTGGTCATGGTAAGCGCCCTCTCTGGTTCTCCTTTTCGCTGGTTCGGACTCTGCCCCCTACCCCCTGGCCCTCTGAGCCTCTTGGTTTGCCTGTGCGTCTCTGGAACCAGCATCCTAGAGCCAGCCAGCCGGGCCCCCAAAGTTGGCTCGGGGCTGTCCTTCCAAGGGGAGGAGCCGGAGGGGCGGAAGGGGCTGCTGAGCTGGGTTGTCTCCGCCACCCCCCCGCCAGGTGGCCGGGGAGCTGAAATACCACCCCGAGTGCTTCATCTGCCTCACGTGCGGGACCTTCATCGGTGACGGGGACACCTACACGCTCGTGGAGCACTCCAAGCTGTACTGGTGAGTGCCCAGGCCCCCTCCAAGCCCGGGGTGCCCGCCCCGTTCTGAGCCTCCTGCGCCGGCATCCTTTCCCTCCCCGCGTGGGGCAGGTGTGAGGACAAGGTTGGTGTAGAAGTCACGGAGTGGACGCGGGAGTCACAGGGAGGACGCGCCCCCCCCCCCATACCCGCTCTCCCATGTCACGGGGGTGCAGTTCTGGTACGCACCCCACAAGCTCGGCCCAGCCCGCAACTGACCCCGAGTTCAGGGGTTTTGATCAAGGCTGCAGATCCTCCTGTATGAGGACCAGCCAGCAGAAGCGACGCAAATAGCGGAGTTGGGGGGGTCCCCAAATGTGGAGTTCCCATGCGTCCCCTGCACCTCGGAATCAGGACGTGTGACGCCCCCACCTGCCTTGACATCACCAGAGTTTTTATTGGGGTCTCATTATGTAGGCACCATTGGTTGAGTCATTGGGCACGTGATCGAGCTTTACTCTTCCACTGCCCACCCTCGCTGCCGCCTCCAAGGTCGGGCTGGGTCACAGGCCCCCCCTCTCCCCCCACCATCTAGTCACGTGGTTGGTTTTTTCCTGGTGACTGCCCCCCACCCTGAGTCATCTGTTAACACAAGCTCAGGTATGGGCTGAGGGACACTTATATTCCAAAGATTCAGAGCCTCTTTCCCAGGAACCAGGACAGAGACCAGACCAATTCTTTATTCGACGGTGCTGATCAAGCTGGATTCCCTGGGCAGCATGGCTCAGTCCCAAATGGGCTTTTAATGACTTCCTCCTGAACTGGATTCATCCCCTGGCCTTTTCCTGGCCGGCTCACAAGCATGACAGTGGTAGACGAGCCCAGAATGACCGAGGGGGCAGGGGCTGGGCTGGACATCTCAGTTCCTGCTCTGGGCCTATGGGGCAGTTACAACCCTCCGGCCCCTCCTGCCCTGGGGAGCCGGAGGTGGGCAGGAGAGAAGAGCCTGGGGCGGGGGTAGAGCCTGGGGAGGCAGCGGTGATGCTGGTAGCTGTCCTCACACCCTTTTCTTCCCCCTCCTTGGGTCCCTGCCATCCGTGGCCCTCACAGTGGGCACTGCTACTACCAGACCGTGGTGACCCCCGTCATCGAGCAGATCCTGCCCGACTCCCCCGGCTCCCGCCTGCCCCACACGGTTACCCTCGTGTCCATCCCAGCCTCGGCTCATGGCAGACGTGGCCTTTCCGTCTCCATCGACCCCCCCCACGGCCCGCCGGGCTGCAGCACGGAGCACTCCCACACCGTCCGGGTCCAGGGGTGAGTCCGGCTTTGCCCGTGGGTGCTCTGGGTGAAGGGGGGCTGGCAGGCTCCAGGGCTGGGACGCATTTGGGCACACACAGAACCCAGCTCTGACAACCTGGTATGCCACATCCTTGGTCCTCTCATTCCTTTAAAAACCACGACCAGCATTAGATAAAATATTTTAAAACTTCTTTAGTCCATGTGTCACCCAACAAGAAAGGGGAGTAACCAAGTCAAGGATATTGGATGCAGGGAGTCCGGGACAGACAGCAGAACCCCCGAAGACGGCCATGCCCTGAGGCCCAATTGAAATTGAGGCAACTTAAGCTTCAGTTTTTAAGTCCTTTCATGGCTGGGCCTTTGGAAGCCCTGACCGGCTCCAGAAAGCCAGTCCCATTAGACAACTCCTCCTCCATTAAGCTGAGATCCCAGAGGGCTCTCCGGGTAGGGATGAGTGAGAGACAGACCACACCTTCCATCAGTCCCCCACTCCCAGAACCGAAAGATAAACTGATTGGCCTGAATGGAAGGGGAGGGGGAAATCTCCTCCCAGAATTCATGAACTTGGGTTTGCAAACCAAATTCGTAGGCCTGGATGGCTCAGAAACTCCCAAGTCGCCACGGTACAAGTTTCAAGTGCTTCCCCGCTAGCAGTGTTTCCAGTTCCTGAAAGAATCAGATGCAGGTCCTTTGACTGAGTTTCCTGAGCTAAGTGTCCCAAGGAAGATGAGCAGTTCCGCGAAGAATCACTGAACGCATACGGAGGCGGGGCGTGTAAGGAAGAGCCAGCCGAAACACAGGAAGGAGAACCAGACCTACAGAACCTCCAGGGACCGGGACGATGGGACACAATACAACGTCATTACGTTCCGTGTGGTGTAATCAGTAAGAGAAATTTGGAAGAAATGAGCAAAGAGCGAATAAATTCCAAGTAAATGGAAAAGAATCAAACAGAACCCCTAGGAACGAAATAACGGAAACCTCAATGCAAGGTTTTTAACGGTGGGGTAGGGCTTTAAGCTACTGAAGGGAGAGGCAGAGACCAACAGGATGAAAGCTGCGAAAGAGAGGTTAGGACCCGTGGAGGACAGAGGTTAGGACATAGGGAAGCCATTTGGGGTTCCAGGAGAAGCACGAGACGGTGGGAGGGAGGTGGTGTTTGAAGATACAGTGGCTGAGAACATCCTAGAACTATACCAATCCACCAACCTCCAGCCCAGTAAATCCCAAGCAGAACAAAAAGAAATCCAGCCATGGGTCACGCCATCCAGTGGAACTACTGCGCCCGAGGTGAAAGAGAAGTCCTTAAAAGTGGCCACAGAGCCTGGGTGGCTCAGTCGGTTGAGCATCTGAGTCTGGATTTCCACTCAGGTCATGATTTCAGGGTCGTGAGACGGAGCCGCGCGGCGGGCTCCGTGCTGAATGCGGAGGTTTCCTGAGTCTCTCCCTCCCTCTCGCCCTGCTCACCAGCACTCTCTCTCTCAAAAAACATAAAAATAAAAAATGTCGCCATAGAAAATAGACATCTTCGAAGAGGGGCCACTGATTTCTCCACAGAAACTGGGGAAGCGGAAAGAAGCAGAATGATGTGTTCGGTGCCCTGAGCCAAGAATAACCATCAGCCCAAGATTCTGTCCTTGGTGAAAGTAGTCTTCAAGAAGGGGGAGAAAAAAACGTATTCGGGCCGACAGGATTCAGGGAACCAAGATCAGTGATGGGCAGGTTGTCCCTAACCAGGGTTCTAAAGGATGTGGAAAAAGTGTGAAATGCAAGAAGGCAGATAAAGGAGCCAGCAGAGTTGGCCAGCCCGCTGTGTGACGCCAAGCAGCCCCCTGCCCTCTCTGGGCTTTGTACAGAGAGGCAGTTGGACACCTTGGAGCCTTCTAAGATGTCTCCTGGGCATTGATGGACTCCTTGAGAAGTAACCAGTGGGCCTGGGAGCCAAGTGCCAGCTTCTGTAGCACCACCGCGAGGCATGGGTCAGGAGGGGGGAGGTGCTGGGTGCAGGATGCATCCGGTCTTAACCTTGCCTCTGCCTGCCCCCCGCCTCACGCCCCGTGAACGCCAGCCAGGCCAGCAGCTGCCTCGTCTACAGCAGCGGGCAGACAGACTGGTGAGAGAGCTGGGGGAACCCCCAGACCAGCTGGTCTCTGGAAGCCAGGCAGGATTTTAGGAACAGAAAGCCAAGGAACGGCACTCCTCCTGCCTGCCTCTCGCCGGCGGAGCCTCCGCCAGCTCAGCCGGCAGCTGCTTTCCTGGCAGTCTCGGCCCAGACCACCACGCCCCTCGGAGGAGCCGCCCTGCCTGCCCAGAGGCTGCTGACCGGATTTACGTGTTTGTTTTAAGCCCGCCCCTGTGGACCACTTCGCTTTTTGTCCGGCAGCATCGGAAGGAGAGTTCTGCATCTGTGCCGCAGCCCCCTGCCGCCGTAGCAGGAGATCGGGGAGGCAGGGAGGCTGAGGGATACACTTCGAAGACCGCATCCACGAGAAGACTGTATCGACGAAATAGACTCACTTCCAAGTTTTTATCTGGAAATTTTCAAATTTACGGGATGTTCACTAATGGAACTTTTTGGCAGGGGGGCACATTTAGGGTATGCGTTTCTTTCTGCATATGCGTATGTGTACATTGGAATGATTTATATTTACACATACACATACGTACGCGTTACTGTTAGTAAATTTACTAAGTGGCTCAAGATTCCGTTCCAAGCTCTACTGGCCCTTCTGCCCCCACCAGACACCTGACACTGTTCTACAAACAAGGGCGCTCTCCTGCCTAATTACCGATCGTGTCTCATCGCACAGTTACGACGCTAAAGAAATTGAGCACCGACGTGATACTTGGATCCACTGGCCAGCCCACGTTCACGTTTTACCGGTTTTCTCAACACCACCCTTAGGGCCACTTTCCTCCCCCCAGCCTCCAGCCCAAGACCATACATGGCGCTGAACCCGCGTGTCCCTTTCCATCTCTGAATCTGTGACAGTCCTTAGCTTTTCGTCGTCCTCCGTGAGCTGGACGTTTACAAAGAGGACGGGCCAGCGGTTAAGCAGAACTCCCTCCATCCGGGTCTGGCTGACTTGCTCTGACCACTTCGTCAGACTCAGGTTATGGGTTTTGACCTGATGCGGCGTCGTGATGCCGTGTCCTTCCTGCGACTGCCGACCTGACCCACGAAGTCAGTAAAGCCTGCCGTTGATTCCTCGGTCAGAAGTACAGTCCTCTGCTATCTAGGATATTTTTTTTCCCTTTGAAACATCATCAATAAATCATTTGTGAGATTTGAGTCTGTAAACCTCCTGCCCCCAGCAGCCTTTCCCCAGATGGTCTGGGCACCCGTGCAGGATTCTTGGCTGTCTCGCTTACTCCTGCAATGGCTACACCGTGGTGGTCCCCAAGCTTCTTCTTCCTCTCGCACGAATGACTTGGCTTGCCAGGGTAAGGGACAGCTTCTCCCCCGTGTGAGACTATACCCTTGATGATGGAGAACTTGAACGAACCTTTTTCTTTTTCTTTTTTTTTTTTTTTTGAGAGAGCGAGCACATGCATGTGCACGAGGAGGGGGCAGGGGCCGAGGCAGGGAGAGAATCCCAAGCAGGCTCCACGCTCAGCACGGAGCCGACGCAGGACTCGATCTCACGACCCTGAGATGATCCGTGACCCGCGCGGAAACCGAGTCGGACGCTTAACCAAGCGCTCCACCCAGCCGCCCCCTTAGGAACCTTTTTCCCTAAAGTCCCTGGTCTCCTTTCCGTCCCACTGCCGGCCGGCCCCTTCCCCATCTCAGCGCAAAGACAAAGTGAACATTCCTTAAAAAAGCTTGCGTGAAGACAAGGTAGCCGAGGGGTTCAGAGAAGCAGATAAATGTGGCAAACTGGCCGTTCCCCGGGTCCAAGCGTGGGTGCCAGTCCTGCCTCCAGCCCGCGGCTGTGGCTCAGGGTGGGCTCCCGGCCCCTCCCTCTGAGTCTGCGGGAGGAGAAGCCTCTGCTTCATCTCGAGGGGCCGGTTTGGGACTCAGGAAGCCGATGGTTCCAGACCCGCAGGGGACTCCTCCTGGGGCACTCGTCTGCCTGAAACACACCAGACAGTTGGAAGGATCCGTCTGAGCCTCCAGGACTAGAGCAGCAAATCCCACTTCCTCCGCTTTTACAGCCACAGCCGACAACCGGCGTCGGTGACAGAATTCTTTCCCCCAAACCAGAACTGCCGATCTAGACCGCTGCCATAGGTCAGGCATGCCACAGAGAAAGTCGCTTCCTCCTCACCCCAGTCTGATCCCCTCGGCCTTGGTTTCCCATCAGGGCTCTGGGGGACAGGCAGGCAGGGGTCTGACCACTCCTCTCTCTACCCCTAGGGTGGACCCAGGCTGCATGAGCCCGGACGTAAAGAATTCCATCCACGTCGGAGACCGGATCCTGGAAATCAATGGCACACCCATCCGGAATGTGCCCCTGGATGAGGTACGGGTCCTGGGTCCTGGGTCCCGGGTCCGGTGAGCAGGGTCGGGGCTCCTCCCCCGCCTCGGACTCAACCCATCTGCCCACCCGCTCTCCCCAGATTGACCTGCTGATTCAGGAAACCAGCCGCCTGCTGCAGCTCACCCTCGAGCACGACCCCCACGACACACTGGGCCATGGGCCGGGGCCTGAGCCCAGCCCCCTGAGCTCCCCAACTCCCACTCCCAGTGGGGAGGTGGGCAGCTCTACTCGGCAGAAGCCTGTCCTGTAAGTCAGCCCTGCGCCTTGTAACTGGAAACCAGGTCTTGGGGGGTGGGGCCTGGTCCCTGCTCTCGAGGCTCCCCTAGTCTGGTGGCCGAGTGTGCCTTGCAGAAAAGCAGGCCAGTGGGGGGTGCAGAGGGGGCTAAGACAGGAGAAGGGTCATGAGAGGTGGGAGAGGGGCACAGCTGCCCCGGCTGGGGGTTACGGAGTGCTCCGGGGGGGACAGGCACCCTGGCTTCAGGGAGGATAGACAGGTAGCTCAGGACAGTGGGAGCATCGAATGTCTTTGGGCAGGGGTGGGCCCCCTGAAGGGAGTGTTCTAGAGATCGCGCTGGTTCCCTGTGCACCAGGTGCCCGAGCCCAGAGATGGCTCACAGGGCCATGGCAGGGGCCCAGGCAGGCGCTGCCACGAGCCCCAAACTCTCGAAGGGAGAGGGAGCACGAGTAAGAAACCCAAAGGCAGCCTGGGTCCTCACAGCGCACACCGTGAGGCCTGCTCAGGACTCTGGGCAGAGATTTTGGGGGAAGGGGCACCTCCTGGGGAAATCGCGTGTACTCTGAGACGTGGTGGTGGGAAAGGGCTGTGGTTCCTGCTTGTCTGAGTTTGCCTGGAGGCCTCGCTGGCCCGGGGAGCCGCTCACACGGCAGGGCTACAGCACCCGGCCAGGCTATCTGGCTCCACACCCCAGGGCCTGGCGCCCGAATGCTGGGAGATGAAGCCCCTGACCTCGGGTCCCCCGGCAGAGAAGGCCGAGGGCAGACGGTGCTGCGGAGGCACCTGCAGGAGAGCAGGCCTAGGACAGGGCCCTGGGTGCCGGGTCAGGATGGGGCGAGGGCCGTACGACCACCCAGGGGGGCCGCCCCGTGCCACGCTCGCCCGCGCTGGGGGCGGGGGGGGTGCCGACTGCGTGCACGGGCGTGGATGGGAGCGTGGCAGGCAGGAGGGGTCAGGGCTGAGGCCTGGTGCCCGCGTGCCCCAGGGACACTGAGCCCCACATGCACCTTCCCAGGAGGAGCTACAGCATCGACAGGTCTCCCGGAGCCGGCTCCCTGAGCTCCCCGGCCTCCCAGCGCAAGGACCTGGGGCGCTCCGAGTCCCTGCGCGTGGTCTGCCGGCCACACCGCATCTTCCGGCCGTCGGACCTCATCCACGGGGAGGTGCTGGGCAAGGGCTGCTTTGGCCAGGCCATCAAGGTACGGGGTGCACCTGTGCAGGGATGGGGGCAGTCCCGGTGAGACCTGTCCGTCCTTCTGCCTCCCTGCACTGCCTCCAGGAACGCACAGTGGAAGGGGCACCCAGCTTCCAGACTCCCTGGCCCATACTCTCATCCGGCCGGGCTTCCCTGAGCTGGTTATAGCAGGAGGGGTGGACCCACTTCACGGAGACCCAGAACTTTATGTGGAGGACGTGGTTGGAAGATGGGGGGAGGGATCCAGAAGGGTCCTTCCCTGGGGCCCTGCACTGAGCCTGAGGCCAGCCCCAACTGCTTATCCCTTCCCACACTCCCTCAGTAGAAACCCTTGGCTCTGATGTCCCCTGACTATGACAGGGCTGGAAGGTTCAGGATCATGCAGAAGGTGCCCTGTGCCTGGTCCCCCTCCCAGGGGAGGGGAGTCCCTGGTAGAGCCGCCAGTTGACCTCCCAGCGGAGCCGAGGAAAGAGGGCTGGGCTCTGGGTCGGGCAGTGCTGGACCTGAACCCCAGCCACCCGCCTTCCCTCCTGCTGGGTGACCTCGGGCTCTCAGGAAGCCTCATCTGTGAGGCGGTCGATAAGTCCCGCCCCTCGGGGGTCGGGGACATCCCCTGAAATGCCCATGAAAAGCTTCAAGCCAGGTGTGTCCGTCTCCCCTGCAGTTTTGGGGAGCAGCTGGGCCTCCTGCACGGCGGGCAGAGAGCAGAGCCTCTGTCTGTCGGTGCTGAGTCTCTGTGCCTCGGTGTCCCCACACAGGTGACGCACCGGGAGACGGGCGAGGTGATGGTGATGAAGGAGCTGATCAGGTTCGACGAAGAGACCCAGAGGACATTCCTCAAGGAGGTCGGCAAGTGGACCCGCCCCGCCCTTCCCCAGACTTCTCTGTCGAGGGGGCGGCACGGGGTTCCGGGAGGACGGGACACTCAAGCCACAGGCTGGAAGAAGAGAAAGTGTCTCCCCGGGAGAGCGAGGCGGGCAGGGGCATGGCCGGGGGGTGGGTGCGGCCCTCGCAGACCTCACAGGGACCGGACGGGTGGGGACTCTTCCACCTCCGGGACCGGTGGGGGCCTCTGGAGGGGCAGCGGGGGGAGAGGGGCCGGGGCAGAGCCCCAGGCCTAGCCTGTCCGCCCCCCCCCCCCGCCAGGTGAAGGTCATGAGATGCTTGGAACACCCCAACGTGCTCAGGTTCATCGGGGTGCTCTATAAGGACAAGAGGCTCAACTTCATCACTGAGTACATCAAGGGCGGCACCCTCCGGGGCATCATCAAGAGCATGGTGAGCGTCCAGATCCCGCCTGCTCCCCGCCCCACCCCCGCCACCAGCACCGCGGGCCCTGGGCGGGCGGCTGCTCTCTGGGCCCCCCCAGCCCCTTCAGTGATTCTGAATCAGACAGGGGGACAGGGAGCCGCCCACGCCCACCTAAAGCGGAGGTCCGGAGTGGGCGGCAGCTCCTCCCAGCGGACACACGGGCTGTTCGGGGTGGCCATCCTGTGGACCCCCGGCCTGACCCCACCCGGGCCCTGGGTAGCTGGACCCAGCCTTACCTGTCCGGGCTGGGGGCGGAACCCCTCAGGAGAGGCACCTTTGTGCTGTCCCCATGGGGGGGCTTTTTTACTGTTTACTCTGTTTTGCGAAATCGGAACTTACTTTAAGGGCTTGAAGAAAAACTGCAAATCCAAACTGAAAACAGATTTGGGGAGGAGCCGGTAGCACCCCGGTGCTCGCGGATGGCGCCCCGCCTTGGCGTCCCCCCCCCCCCCGAGACCGAGCGGTCCTGCTCCCCGGATGCCTCCCCCTCCTCAGGCTGGGTCCCTGCAGGCCAGGCCCCTAACAGGTGCACCTTCCTGGAAAGGGTGCTCTGGTCAAGTTCAGTTTGGAAATGCCGAGCTACACCCTCTGGGGCTTCCTCACTGCACACCCGTCTTTGATATGCTTCAGTGTCCTCACCCCACAATGCAAGGTCCCCGGCAGTGGGGAGAACCAAGCATTTCCCCGGAGGATCTGAGCCCAGAGCCCTGTTCGCTGGTGCCCTGTAGGCATTCTCATTGGGCACGTCTGTCTGCCCTTACAGGAAAGCAGGTTCGGATTTTCGAAAAACCTGAAAGAACAGGATTGTGTTGAAGATAGAAGATGGTGTTTTTTTTTTTTCCTCCAAAGAGCGGGGTCAGGAGTCATAGAGGAATATTCCCCGCTTTGTGTTTGAAATCCCATAGTGGAGAATGATGTGGGTTTTTTTGTTGTTGTTTGTTTTGTTTTGTTTTGTTTTTTTAAAGATTTTATTTATGTATTTGACAGAGAGACATCACAAGTAGGCAGAGAGGCAGGCAGGGTGGTGGGAAGCAGGCTCCCTGCTGAGCAGAGAGCCCGATGTGGGGCTCCATCCCAGGACCCCGAGATCATGACCTGAGCTGAAAGCAGAGGTTTCATCCTCTGAGCCACCCAGGCGCCCCGAGAATGATGTTTTCGAGTTATCCAGACACACCCCTTCGATGCGGACAGACGTGGGTGCCAGAGAGAGTGGGGAGGGGGCGGTCACGGGACTCACCGGGACGCTCGCTGCCCTGGCTGATCTCTCTCACCCGACCGTCCGCCGCCGTGGCCCCGTTGGCCCATCCTGGCCCTTCTCCCCCCACACAGGACAGCCAGTACCCGTGGAGTCAGAGGGTGAGCTTTGCCAAGGACATCGCTTCAGGGATGGTGAGTAGGCTCGGGGGGGTTGTGGGCTGGGTGAGCTAACCCCACTTGTACCAAAACTCTGTCCCACTAACCTAACTCTGACTCTGGAAAGTCAGAGGCAGAAGCTGTCAGAAAGCTCTGAGAGCAAGCAGAGGGCATCAGCGGGGGGGCAGGAGGAGCACCCCTCCCTTGTCTGAGTGGGGGGAGCCTCTGGGGAGCCAGGGCCGGGCTGGGCTGGGCTCCCTGGGCACAGCGGCCCCCTGACCTCCGTGCCCCCTGCCCCCAGGCCTACCTTCACTCCATGAATATCATCCACCGGGACCTCAACTCCCACAACTGCCTGGTCCGAGAGGTGAGCAGCCTGGGCCCCGGGGAGGGAGACCCCCCCACCCCCGCACACTCCTGGCCTCGGGAGGCCTTGCAGGGACGGCGATCCTGGCTTGCCTCCTCCACGCCTCCTCGGGCTCACGGGGAAGCAGTGCCAGGCCGCCGCCAGACCCGGCGCGGCCATCTGCTTGGACCGTGGCTCCCGGTTGTTGGGAGGCTCTGATAAACGGATAAAGGAAAAAGTGATGGGTAACCCGTGACGGCTCATGAGCACGGCTGTCGCCAAAACAGCCCACGGCACAGCGACTGGGCCGACTGGGCCTGCTGCACGCAGCGCCAACAACCCCGGATCTGGAGGGAGGCCTGGGCGTGTGGGTGGGCGTGGTCGAGGCCGGCTTCCCAGAGGCTGGGGGGCGGGGGGCACACACTGAAGTCAGGAAGTGGGGGTTGTGGAGGGGCTGCGAGCCCAGGGTCTGAGAGGTGGGGATGGAGGGGACCATAGGCCCCATAGTGGGGGGTGACCGACCATGCCCAGCTAGAGACGGGGCTCCCTCGTTTCCCGGGGGAACCATAGCCTGGATGTGGCCGAAACGCACTCGCAGGGTTCAGGAAGCAAAAAGTCCCAAAACCAGGTGCTGACAAGGTGGGCTCCTCCTGGAGACTCTGGGGGAGGATCTGTCCCGTGCTTCTCTCCCGGCTCCGGAGGCTGCTGCCACTCCTTGGCCGGCAGCCACATCATTGCAGCCTCTGCCAGAGACTGACGGCCCACGGTGTGTCCGCTTCGTACAAAGACAGCAGGCCCTGGATTTAGGGACCCCTCCCCACCGATCTAGTATAATCTCATCTGAACTGGTAGCGTCTGCAGAAGTCCCGTGTCCAAACACAGTCGGTCTGAGGTTCTAAGTGGGCATAAATTTGGAGAAGGAAACTCCTCATCCCACTAGGCAGGTTGAGATCCAGGCGTGGAGGAGGCAGTTTCTCCAGGCAGGTGTTTGCTGAATGAACTCAGCACAAGAAGGGTTTCAGGCACTGGCATATGACATTGGGGAAGCAATGAGCTGGTCGCTGTAGAGTCCGCGCGGTTGGGGGGCAGGGGCGGGTGTCTCAGCCCACGGGGAATTTCCCGGAGGCTCTGGGGCCACCTGGACTCGGAAAGCGGCAGAAAGCAGAGCACTGAGGTGGGCGGGGCTGTATCCACGGGACTCACACTGCCCCTGCTGGTGATGAGCGTCACTGCAGGGCTGAGCCCGTGTGACCTGCAGGGCCTGGAGAGGGTGACCTGTCACAGCCACCACCCGCAGCAGGGGCCATCCCTTGAGGATGAGGATCTGATGCGAGTTGTGAGCTCCCCGCCCGCCATCCCCAGAATCCATCTCTGCACAAAGCAGAACTTCTGCCCACCATCTGGGGCCTCTGAGAATCCACTGGTCACCCTTGGCTGGTTTTCCTGGAGCTGTTTCCCACTGCAGGGTCTGGGCGCTGCTGTATCATTAGTCCCTGGGGGGACCCTCAAAAGTGGAGGCCTGCACAGAGGGATGGGGCTGGAAGGAGCCCTTGAACGATCCTGGCCGACCCTGCCTGTGCTCAGCCCCTCCCTTGCTTGCTGTCTTTGTACAGTGTCCTCTAGGCAGCTGTCCGCATTCGTGTCACTCCTAGAGGCGACACAGAGTCCTTCTCTTAAGAGTTAGCCTGGTCCTGGGGCACCTGGGTGGCTCAGTAGGTTAAAGCCTCTGCCTTCGGCTCAGGTCACAGTCCCTGGGTTCTGGGATCGAGCCCCGCATCGGTCTCTCTGCTCAGTGGGGAGCCTGCTTCCCCCTCTCTCTCTGCCTGCCTCTCTGCCTGCTTGTGATCTCTGTCTGTCAAATAAATAAATAGAATCTTTAAAAAAAAAAAAAAAAGAGTTAGCCTGGTCCTAAGCCCCCCTGGCCGGGGTCCTGCAGCCTCCCACTCTGGGCCCACTCCTCAGCGTCCAGGCACCATGGCCAATCCTGGTGCTGGCACAGAGGGTCCATTAGAGGACCTCCCCAGCCCCCTGACTTGTCACCGGTGCCCTGGGGTGCTCCCCAGCCCTTCAGGGGGGCCCTTCCCTGGTTTTCCATCTTTTTTTTTTTTAAGATTTTATTTATTTGACAAAGAGATCACAAGCAGGTAAAGAGGCAGGCGGTGGGGGGCAGGGGGAAGCACTCTCCCCCCTGAGCAGGGAGCCCAGTGCCGGGCTCAGTCCCAGGACCCTGGGATCATTACCCGAGCGGAAGGCAGAGGCCCAACAACTGAGCCACCCAGGCGCCCCCTGATTTTCCATCCTGCGGGGTAGACACAGCAGTCAGCATCTCCACTCCGCAGGGTTCTGGGTGTACAGGGGCTCCTGCAAACCTGAAACAGTGGAGCTGACCGGCTGGATGGCCTCGGGCAGCTTTCTTAACCTCTCTGGGCCTGAGTAATAGCCTGTGTGAAGTGGGTATGAAAATAACCTCCCCAGATTGCTGGAGGGAGGAGTAAGAGACAAAGCCATCCCTGGCAGAGCAGAGGGCCTGGGTCTTGAAGGGGAGCCACCACCGTCCCCATGCAGCCCGGCGGCCCTGGCACCCTGACGGGGCGGGCACAGTACTCCCAGGCCCCCAGGAGTCCGGGGCACGTCCTCGGAGCCAGCTGCGGACCAGTCCCGACAGGGCGTGGGGTGGGCTGGTGGTGCCGGGAGCCTGTCCCAGCGTGGCCCCGCTTCCTCATCACCCTAGAACAAGAACGTGGTGGTGGCCGACTTCGGGCTGGCCCGGCTCATGGTGGAAGAGAAGACCCAGCCCGCGGACCTGCGAAGCCTCAAGAAGCCAGACCGCAAGAAGCGATACACGGTGGTGGGTAACCCATACTGGATGGCGCCCGAGATGATCAACGGTGAGTGGGCGGCCCCCCCGGTCCCCGGTCTCCGCTTCCTCCCCTCGGCTCCCTCCTCGCCTCCCGCCACCCGTTCCCTGTCCCGCTGTAACAGATCGCCCCCCCCCCCCCGCGTGGCTTGGAGACCAAGTTACCATCTAGTCCTGGGAGTGGGAAGTCCGCGTCGGTCTCGGGTGTCAGCTGGGCCGGGTTCCTTCTGGAGGCTCGAGGGGAGAACCCCTTTCCCTTCTGGCCTCTACAGGCTGCCTCCGTCCCTTGGCCCGAGAGGCCCCTTCGCCGACGAAGGCTAGGACCCTGGCCCCTTCTCTGACCTCTGTCCGTTGTCAGGTCTCCTTCCTTGCCTGCGTCCCTCATAAGGAACGTGGTTGTACCGTCCTCTGTCTACGCCCAGATCCTGAGCTTAATCAAACGAGCATGTCCCACGCAAGGTGACATCTCCACGGGGCCCAGGGAGTAGGTGGTGGGGCCCCTCTCCTGCTCCATTTCTTTTTGGTCAGGCCCGTCACCCAGTGCCCCACGTGTGGCCACACGGCGTGCTATAAAGCCCCCGCGCGGGCAGGTGCACACACGGGGTCGGGACGGCCAGGGGATGGGGCCCCCTCGGCGCCAGCACCGCCCACGTCCCGGCCCGCTGGCAGCCTGCAAGACGGGGCTCGCTCCCTGCTTTTAAGGGGGTCTGTGAGCATCCGCTGAGGAGCTGAGGCTTGTAAACTAGTCAGAATCGGACACGGGGGAGCGGCCGTACGGGTTGTTAATGTCGCGCGGTAGACAGTCGCACGCCGCACGTCACAGCTGAAGAACCCAAGCCTCAGAGAGCCTGTGCCCGTCCCCGGAGCTGCCGTCAACAGACTTCCACCAGCTGGCCGGCTTAAACAACAGAAATGAATTCTCTCATAGTTCTGGAAACCCAAAGTCAGAAATTCAGGAGAGCCGTGGGCCCTCCAGGGATCTGAGGGGAGAACCCACTCCCGGCTGCCGGGGGCTGTCTCGGGCTTGTGGCCCCCGCCGCCTCTCCTGTCTCCTCTTCCTCCTAAGACCCTCATAATGGTGCTTAGAGCCCACCCAGATAACCCAGGATTCTCTCGTTTCCTGGTCCTTAGCAATCATATGGTCAAAGACCTTATTTCTAAGAGAGCAGGGGTCACCCGTCCCGGGGGTGTGACATGGATATATTTCAAGCCCACCATGTGGTCCGTGATTTTCCTAAAGTCACAGCTGGTCAGTGGTCGAGCTGGGTCTGGAACCCCCTGCCCAGGGCTCTCATTCTCATCCCCCAAAGGTTTGTGCAGACCTGGTAGGGTCCGGGGGTAAAGGGGCAGAGCCTAAGCCCTGGTCCCTGAGCCAGCCTCTCCTGCTGACAGCCGGTCTCTCCACCCAGGCCGCAGCTACGACGAGAAGGTGGACGTGTTTTCCTTTGGAATCGTCCTGTGCGAGGTAGGTCTGGGGGGTGGGCGGCGGTCGGCATCAGGCTTGGTGGCTCCGATCCACCTCCGACACTCCCGGGCCGCGGGCTGGAAGTCTGCAGGGGCCGCCCACAGCAGCTGCACCCCTGGGGGAGTGTGGTGGCCTGGCACCTGCTCCCAGCCACTGGGGCACCCCCTCCACCCCCACCCCCACCCCCGCCCCGGCCAAGCCCTCACCACCCTGGGTAACTGCTGGGCCTTGCGCTGGACAGATCATTGGGCGGGTGAACGCAGACCCCGACTACCTGCCCCGCACCATGGACTTCGGCCTCAATGTGCGAGGCTTCCTGGACCGTTACTGCCCCCCGAACTGCCCGCCCAGCTTCTTCCCCATCACCGTGCGCTGCTGCGATCTGGACCCTGAGAAGAGGTCAGTGTAGCCTGGGCTCCCCAGGGAGGGGCAGCCCTAGGGGTGGGCCCCGTCCCCTCCAGGGCAGAACCCAACACCCCCTGCCCCCGCCTGTGCCCCCCCAGGCCTTCCTTCGGGAAGCTGGAGCAGTGGCTGGAGACCCTCCGCATGCACCTGGCCGGCCACCTGCCGCTCGGCCCGCAGCTGGAGCAGCTGGACAAGGGCTTCTGGGAGACCTACCGGCGCGGCGAGAGCGGACTGCCTGCGCACCCCGAGGTCCCCGACTGAGCCCGGCCCACCCAGCCGCCCCCATCCCCACCGCCGGCACCGCGCTCCTCTGCGTGTCCTGGCGGGGTGCGGAGCCCCCAGACTCCTCCCTGACGCCGGGCCCTGCCTTGCCTTCTCCTCCCCTGCGGGCCGAGGCCCCGGAGCTGGCCTGGCCGCGCACACACAGTCACCTCGCCCTGCCTTACCTCCGCCGCGGCGGGGCCGCCCCCTCTCGCTTCTCCTTGCATGAGCCGGAGGGCCCGCGTGAGTCCAGCCCCATCCTGCACCCTTCCGCGCCCCCCCCAAGCCGTCCTGTGCACCCCCCACCCATCTGCAGCGCCTCTGAGGCTGGACTGGTAGACGCCTCCACCGCCTGGGTAGGCAGGGGAGGGCGCGGAGTGAGGGAGAGGCCCCGCTGCTGGGGTGCGTCGCCCCCGGGGGGTGTCTCGTAGCCGGAGGTGTCGGTATTTACCCAAACCCCCGAACGCGGAGAGGTCTGCCCCTGCAGGATGGAAACCCCCGGTCGCTCAGCCGCAGGCCTCTCTTGGCTTTGGGTCTCTTCGTTTCTTTCTTGAAGCCACTTTAGTGAGAAGCAGGTACCAGGCCTCAGGGTGAAGGGAGGGTCCGCTGGGGGACAGGGGAGTCGGCGCCCCGGGTCAGAGCTGCCGGGCGGAGCCACAGAGGGACGCTGGGCAGAGCGGACGAGGCAGGTGTCCACCAGCATCCCCGCCCCCGCAGTTCATCTCAGTACCCCCCCCCGGGGGGGGCTTCTCCCCAGGTGTCTCCCTCCCCCCATCCCCCTCCCCCACTGTGGCCCTCTGTCCTCTGGGTTCTTTCTGTGTAATCTATTTTTTAAGAAGAATTTGTATTATTTTTTCATACGGCCGTAGCAGCTGCTGTCGGGGGGGGGCTTGGGGTTTTATTTTTCTGGCGGGCGGGGGTGGGGGGGCCATTTTGTCACTTCGCCTCGGTTGAGCATCTAGGAAGTATTAAAACTGTGAAGCCTTCTCAGTGCACTTTGAACCTGGAAAACAATCCCAACAGGCCCATGGCATTACGAGGCCAGGACGGGGGACACGTCCCCTCCGTCCGGGAACCGTGATGTCTAAGGAACACACATCCAGACTCAGAACAATAAAATAAATTCCATACTCCCCACGCGGATTCCCCGTCGCCGTGTGTGTCTGGGGCCCCGAGGAACCGGGAATGGGAGTGGCGCTTTGTGACAGAAGCCCCGTGGGAAGACCAGAGAGGAACGCGGGTGGGGACAGCTGGCAGGGCGGGAGTGGGGGGCAGGGGCGGCCCACCCCCCAAACGGGAAGTTCTCCAAAGCTGGGTTTGGGAGCCGGGAGGACGAGGTACCAGGGAATGTATCGCTTTCACAGATTAAGAAATGTTCTTCCTACGACGTTAAGGGGTCCAGTCAGGAAAGGCCACCGGCTCTTTCACATGGAGAGGCTTTCGATAGAAGGCTGCCGTGGCCCTGGCGGGGGCATTTAGGAAAAGAAGGGGTTACTTTAGCTATCTGCTGTTGCTGTATCAAATCACCCCTTAAACTCAGCAGCTCCAAAAAATTGGGGAGCAGCTTGGGTCGGTGGTTTAGGCCTGGGGTCTCTTCCTGAGGTTGTGCTCGCATACTGTCTTGGCTGCAGCCCTCTAAGGACGTGATGGGAGCTGGAGGGTCCCCACTCAAGGACCCTTGGGGCTTCCTCATGTGGCGGCAAGCTGATGCCGGCTGCTGACCCGAGGCCTCGGTGCCCGTCTGGGCCCCTCCACCGGGCTCCTGGAGCATCCCAAGAGAGCCGAGCACAAGCGGCGCTGCCTTTCATGACCCCATCTCAGAAGTCACAACATTCCTTCCACCATATTCCTCTGGTCACATGGGCCACCCTGATTCCCTGTGGGAGCGGACGACACAAGGCCACCAGAAGGGATCAGTGGGGGTCTTGGAAGCTGGCTAGGACCTTGGAGAGACCCTGGGAGACCAGTGCTCGGATTTTTAAAGTTCTTATTTTGAGGGGCACCAGGATGGCTCAGTCGGTTAAGCGTCTGCCTTCAGCTCAGGTTACAATCCCAGAATCCTGGGATCCAGCCGGCGCAGCAGGCTCCCTCCTCAGCAGGGACTCTGCTTCTCTCTCTGTCCCTCCCCCTACTTGTGTGTATGTGCTCCCTCTCTCTCTCTCTCTCAAAGAGAGAGCAGGGGAGGGGCAGGGGGCGGGAGAATCTTAAGCAGGCTCCACACTCAGCATGGAGCTTAACGCGGGGCTCGATCTCACGACCCTGAGATCATGACCCGAGCCGAAATCAACAGTGAGATGCTTAACCGACTGAGCCACCCAGGTGCCCCTGCAGTGCTTGGATCTTTGATGTGTGCTGGGGGGAAAGGCTGGATTCGAAGCAGTTGATGCTGGAACTTCTAAGAAGGTGGGTGCAAAAACAGTCATCCCGGGGGCCCAAATCGGCCGAGGCTGACGAGCGCGGGAGAGCTCAAGAAAGACCCTTCCTTTGTTTCAGTTCCAGGTCTCCCCCAGCTGGCCCCTATTAGCAGGTGGCCCTTAACAGGAAGCCAGCTGCCAGGGAAGCCTGGGAAATGTAGTTTTCTGAAGTCCAGCAACAGCATCACAGAAAGTGGAGTGGGTCTGGGGCTGAAACAGTAACCAGCACAGTCCACCCTTTGGCTGGTGGTCACCCGTACACACCTTTCTACTGTACTGGATTTCCATACGAGTCTAACAACTTCTTGCTTCCCCCTATCAGGGAGTGAGGATCCTTTGTGCACACACTGTTCTCTTCCTAAAAGGGAGGGACAAACAGCACGCCGGAGTCACCATATCCACCCCTTGGATTCCCCTGGAGTGCTGTGCAACTTAAATCGCGAAGTTCCCCATCTTCATCAATACGTTTACATCAGATAACGGAAGGGAGGGGCAGTTAGCTCATGGACACGCAAGCAACAAAGGAAATATCCAGAGCTGCTGTGGTCCTCACTAACAAAACCCGTTCTGATGTCATAATTGATTTTTTAACACTTAGAAGGAGAGACAATTCACACGCAAGTCAACTACGTACAAAGTTGTTTCTGATGTCTTCACAGAGCTGTGCGACCATCACCACAGTTTGATTTTAGAACATTTTCATCGCAGTCTTGATAGTGTCCTTTGATGCACAGAAGTGTTAAATATTGATGAGATGGACGGGTGGCTTAAAAGACACGATCAAAACTCACCAAAGAAGAAACAGCAAATGTGACCGTTCATTTATTTACCGAATGAACTGAATTTATAGTTCAGGACGCTCAGAAAAACAAAACTTCAGGCCCCCGAAGGGGTCATTGGCAAATTTAAAGGAGGAAAGGCACCAAACCTACACAAGTTCTTCCAGAAAACAGAAGAGCAGGGAGCACTCTTGAATTCATCTTAGGAGCTCAGAATGGCCCTGACACAAAATCCGATACAGTACAGGAAGAGAACAATTTCACACCAATAGCATTCAGGGATAGAAAAAGCAAAAATCTTCGGCAAAGTATCAGCAAGTAGAATCGAGAAACATCTAAAAACAATATACTCCAACTTTATGCTCCCAGCTTGGCGCTGGGAATATACTCACAGTCCAGTAGTCAAACAAGGCTTGCAAAAAACGCAGCCAGACGTCACTTCACACTCACCAGGATGGCCATACTCGTTTAAAAGAAAGAAAATGAGTGCGGGAAACGATGTGGGGAAACTGGAACCCATGCTGATGAGAATATGAAACAACACCGCTGGGGCACCTGGGGGGCTCAGGTCATGATGGATCGAGCCCCGCATCAGGCTCCCTGCTCAGCGGGAAGCCTGCTTCTCCCTCTCCCACTCCCCCTGCTTATGTTCCCTCTCTCTTTGTGTCTCTCTCTGTCAAATAAAATCTTTTTTAAAAATAATATAAAATTTTTTAAATAAGCAAAACTTAAAAAGATGCTCCACATCCCTAGTCCCAGGGATATGCAAATTAAAGCTGTAACGAGTTGTGGCTCGCACCTGTCAGAACGGCTAGCATCTTTGGAACTGACGACACGAAGTGTCTAGGTCTATATGAAGCAACTGGAACGCTCACATACTGGTAGGAAGAATGCCAGATAATGCGGTCACTCTGTGTTCCCCCCTAAAGTTAAACACACACGTACCGTGTACTTCCCATGCAACACTGCAGTCCCACTCCTAGGGATTTACCCTAAAGAAATTAAAAGTTATGTCCACACGTTCCCTGTAAGGACACGGACGTTTCTAAAAGCTCTGTTCATAATTGCCAAAATCTGGTGATAACCCAACTTCCCTTTCACAAGAAAACGGGTAGACTGTCGTGGGTACGTGCAGGAACAGGGGTGTATCTCAAAAGCACTGCGGTAGGGGCGCCTGGGTGGCTCAGTGGGTTAAGCCTCTGCCTTCAGCTCGGGTCATGATCTCGGGGTCCTGGGATCAAGTCCTGAGTCGGACTCTCTGTTCAGCGGGGAGTCTGCTTCCCCCTCTCTCTCTGCCTGCCTCTCTGCCTACTTGTGATCTCTCTCTCTCTGTCAAATAAATAAAAATCTCTAAAAAAACAAAAACAAAAACAAAAACTACATTGAGCTATAAGCAGAAAAAGAAATCAATTTTACTCTATGTGTAGTTTTTAAATAATGGTCTTGAAAAATCTAACCAGAGCAGATGGCAAGTAAGGAAAAAATATCTGCAACATATAAAAAATATTTGCAAACAGTGTGACAAAGAATTCTATAATATATAAAGCGTTCCTACCAAAAAAGAGACTGTCAGGTTGGATTTTTTGTTGTTGTTTATATGCTGTTCACAAGACACACACTTGAAATATAATGATACAGTAGGTTAAAAGCAAAAGGATGGAAAAAGATATACTATCCAAACATTAATTTTTTTTAAAGATTTTATTTATTTATTTGAGAGAGAGAGACAGTGAGAGAGAGCATGAGCGAGGAAAAGGTCAGAGGGAGAAGCAGACTCCCCATGGAGCTGGGAGCCCGATGTGGGATTCGATCCTGGGACTCCAGGATCATGACCTGAGCCGAAGTCAGTCGTCCAACCAACTGAGCCACCCAGGCATCCCCAAACATTAATTTTTTTAACATTAATTTTTTAAGCTGGTTTGGCCATATTTAGATTGGATTCCTTCGATTAATATCAAAGGAGTCTAAAGAACTGTGAAAAAGGGGCACCTGGGTGGCTCAGTGGGTTAGGGCCTCTGCCTTCGGCTCAGGTCATGATCCCAGGGTTCTGGGATCGAGCCCCACATCGGGCTCTCTGCTCAGCGGGGAGCCTGCTTCCCTTCCTCTCTCTCTGCCTACCTGTGATCTCTCTCTGTCAAATAAATAAATAAAATCTTAAAAAAAAAACTGTCAAAAGAAAAAAAAACTGAAAATGATTAAGGATAAAGAGCATTTGCATAGTAATAAAACAGCTGACTAACCACCAGATTTTAACCGTCTAGTCTAATCATGTGTGCCCCTACCGGCGCCTGGGAGGCACAGTCGGTTAAGCGACCGACTCCTGGTTTACCTCAGGGTCATGAGATCGAGCCCCACAACCAGCTCTGCACCCCAACACGGGCACTGGGCTCTGCTTCCCCACATCAGGCTCCACACTGAGCACAGAGTCTGCTTACGGCTTCTCTCTCCCTCTCCCCCTGTGCCCCCACTTCAAATAAATAAATCTTGGGGAAAAAAATGTGTACACACCTAAAAACGTTGTTTTGAAATACGTGAAGTGAAAACTAGAACTGAAAGGAAAAATCGACATTACATCCACTTTCCAGCCATGTGAAGCAGAACCTTTGAATGGGTCCTGCCGCCTAGTCAAGGCCTCAGCTGACTGGGGACCCCGGCCAGTCTCTTGACTGCAAGTTCGGGAGAGACCCAGAGCCAGAACCTTCTAGATCAGCCACTCCTGAATTCCAGGCCCCAAGAAACTGGGAGAGAGATGTGTTTATTATAATTTTGAGCCACTAAACTCTAGAGTCATTTGTTTCACAGCTGCAGACAGTTGACAGAGCCAGCACAAAACCCGTCTGGTTCTTTGACCTCGACTTGAGCTGAGAACTTAAAGCCCCAAGCTAAACCTTTTCCTCTGGGTTTTCCTTTTTTTTTTTTTTTTTAAAGATTTTATTTATTTATTTGACAGAGAGAGAGATCACAAGCAGGCAGAGAGGCAGGCAGAGAGAGAGGAGGAAGCAGGCTCCCTGCTGAGCAGAGAGCCCGATGCGGGGCTCGATCCCAGGACCCCGAGATCATGACCTGAGCCGAAGGCAGCGGCTTAACCACTGAGCCACCCAGGCACCCCAGTCCTCTGGGTTTTCCTTACCCATTTGTTTCCACAGCAGGTTGGGTTATCTAACTGGGTTATCTAATTCATTGGGTAATTAGATTATCTCTTCTCTGGCGGGTCTCTCTCTGCCAGCAGATACCAGAATCCCATTTAAATTGGCAAGATGCTCTGAGTTCAAGGTCGAAAATCTAACCAAGTGCATTTCACAGTCCCACCTGTGAAGGTCCGTTTCTCTTTCCTGCGGGCTTCCTTCTAACTTCTGACAACGGGAAGCACCAAAGGGCCCCTGGAAAAAGGACCAAGAGGAGAAAGACGTTCCTTCCGGTCTTCCAGGGGTGTCTGTATTTCTCCAACAACAGCAACCACTTGGCTTCTGTCCCCATCCACGTGCAGAATGCACAGCCCAAGCTGCCCGGGGCTCTCTCTTCAGGGTCCAGCGCCAGCTGCAGGACCCACCACCTCTACCGTAGTCTGGGCACCCATCAAGGGCATCCTTTCCGTAGGGTTCTGAACACCACTCAGAGCTCTTAGCCCTGGTAAATTACAAGTTTTGGTTTCCCTAATTGTCACTGGCCCCTGATGGCTACAGTACTGGGTACCAGGAGAGGGGGCTGGAGTATTTGCTGGATACATTAATGAATAAAATAATGTGTGATTGAGGGGCACCTGGGTGGCTCAGTGGGTTAAGCCTCTGCCTTCAGCTCAGGTCATGATCCCAGGACCGTGGGATCGAGCCCCGTGTCGGGCTCTCTGCTCAACAGGGAGTCTGCTTCCCCCCCACCCTCTCTCTCTGCCTACTTGTGATCTCTCTCTCTGTGTCAAATAAGTAAATAAAATCTTTTTAAAAAAATAAATAATAATGTGTAATTGAACTTGCAAGATTTGGAGGACCCTCAGCTGCCATCTTACCTTCAGGCTGGAGAGCTGAATCACTCCTTCAGTAATTACATTCAGTAATTACATCATTCAACTTTCAGTCTCCGCCATCCTTAACCTCCGGCCACTCCATCAAACAACCCGTCAACCCCCTTCTGCTTCCACTTCTTAGGACTGGACATGGAACTGAGGCTCAGACTTCACCGCCCTCTGTGTGAGTAAGAAATTCAACAGATTCAGAGGTTTATTAGATTCAACAGAAATTCAACAGATTCAGAGGTTTATTTCAACAGATTCAGAGGTAAGGCCAGGAAAAAAGCGCCAGGGACCCTTTCCTGAATTAAAAAAAGAATCTTATTTATATTTCTTAAATACACCAAAAGTATACAGGCATTAAATTAACCATCATTACAAGGGCAACAAATTAGTAAATAACTAGAATGCCGGCTTTTGGGGGTTACTGAATAGAGTTCACAGAATACAGCAAAAAAACCCTGAAGTCTGCTTGTCTTATAAGACTCCTTTGAGGGGCGCCTGGGTGGCTCCGTCGTTAAGCATCTGCCTTGGGCTCAGGTCATGATCCTAGCAACCTGGGATGGAGCCCTGCATCGGACGCCCAAACCTGCAGGAACCCTACTTTTCCCTCTCCCACTCCCCCGATTCTGTTCCCTCTCTTGCAGTATCTCTCTCTGTCAAATAAATAAATAAAATATTTTTTAAAAAAAAAAAGACTCAAATAAATAGATAAAATTAAAAAAAAAAGACTCATTCGAACAAATTATACAAAATCCTACATTCACGTACTCTCCGTAGTAGTACAGAAATGGCATTAGCACAGAAATGACACTTCTGTGAATGCTCTCAAGTTACCGCTCTATCAGAAACCACTTCATAGGGGCGCCTGGGTGGCTCAGTGGGTTAAAGCCTCTGCCTTCGGCTCAGGTCATGATCTCAGGGTCCTGGGATCGAGTCCCGCATCGGGCTCTCTGCTCAGCAGGGAGCCTGCTTCCTCCTCTCTCTCTGCCTGCCTCTCTGCCTACTTGTGATCTCTCTCTGTCAAATAAATAAATAAAATCTTTAAAAAAAAAAAAAAAAAGAAACCACTTCATAATACTCAGTGTCTGCATTTGTGCAGCTGAAAGGCAACAGCACACATTCTATACTAAGATTTTGTTTCAGGATTTTTTATTTTGAAGATGTGATTCGAAAGAAAGAGAGAGAATGAGCAGGGTGGGGAGCAGGCTCCCCCGCTGAGCAGGGAGCCCGATGCGGGGCTCGATCTTAGAACTCCACGACCATGACCTGAGCCGAAGCCAGTCACTTAACCCACTGAACCACCCAGGAGCCCTGAAGTCTTTTTATTTTAATATTTTATTTATTTGAGAGAGAGACAGAGGTAGAAAGCACAAGCAGGGGAGGGACAGAGGGAGAAGGAGAAGCAGATCCCTCACTGAGTGCGGAGCCCCACATGGGGCTCGATTCCAGGACCCTGATATCATGACCTGAGCCAAAGCCGGACTAAGTCACTCAGGTGCCCCCGAAGACAATCTTTTAAATGGACAAAACTCGGGGCGCCTGGGTGGCTCAGTGGGTTAAAGCCTCTGCCTGCATCTCAGGTCATGATCTCAGGGTCCCAGGGTCCTGGTCATCGGGCTCTCTGCTCAGCAGGGAGCCTGCTTCCTCCTCTCTCTCTGCCTGCCTCCCTGCCTGCTTGTGATCTCTGTCTGTCAAATAAATAAATAAAGTCTTTTTTTTTTTTTAAAGATTTTATTTATTTATTTGACAGACAGAGATCACAAGTAGGCAGAGAGGCAGGCAGAGAGAGAGAGAGAAGGAAGCAGGCTCTCCACGGAGCAGATAGCCCGATGCGGGGCTCGATCCCAGGACCCTGGGATCATGACCTGAGCCGAAGGCAGAGGCTTTAACCCACTGAGCCACCCAGGCGCCCCTAAATAAATAAAGTCTTAAAAAAAAAAAAAAAAAGAAGAAGAAGAAGTCTTTGTGGCCACGATTACTTCAAAACGCCACTGCATTCAGATAATCTGACATATCATGCTTTAGCAATGACGGAAGTGTGATTTTTGACACACGGCGATTTTATAAAAGTTAGGCAAATCTAAAATGCTAAAAAATGGGAACAACTGTTCCTCTGTGGAAGCTTAGAGCACAGCGAGGTGTAAGTAATGGTTTTCAAGGGACATAATCAGCCTGTGATAACAGCATTCTACGTCGGAGAGACTTTTTGGAAGCACAAATCTAAAGAGGGTAATTCCTTCTCCAAATGACACAATTTTGCCAAATGCATACGATCCTGTTGGTTCTTTGTAATACAGTAAAACTAGGCTGCAATTGTTGGACTTCTGTATCACCTCAGTGACCGTTTCAACTACAAAAACAACCGTTTAAGCGTAAAATCAAATCACTGTCTTTCCGGCAGTTTATTGCAGAGCCGGTTGTTTTATACAAATTACTATGATTTTTAAATTTACGCAATTTCCTTCTTTCAGATTTCATTACACCTTTTTAACTGCTGAGCTTACAGAGCCCGGCAGTTACATAGCTATAAAATGTGCTGATTCCTGCCCAGGTTGGCCCAAACCACTCATGAAAGGCTTTAAACTTTTACTTTAAGAACCTCAAACTTGGGGGCGCCTGGGTGGCTCAGTGGATTAAGCCACTGCCTTCGGCTCAGGTCATGATCTCAGGGTCCTGGGATCGAGCCCCGCATCGGGCTCTTTGCTCAGCAGGGAGCCTGCTTCTCTCTCTCTCTGCCTCTCTGCCTACTTGTGATCTCCCTCTCTGTCAAATAAATAAATAAAATCTTTAAAAAAAAAAAAAAAAGAACCTCAAACTTGCCAATAACAAATTAACTTTTTCAAATCTTGGTAAGACTTCCATAAATAGGGGAACCCTCAAAATACAGATGATCACGTATGTAATTTTTTTTTTTTTTTTGAACCAACATAATCTATTCCAATTCAGATATCATTGGCTTGGGTGCCTGGGTGGCTCAGTGGGTTAAAGCCTCTGCCTTCGGCTCAGGTCGTGATCCCAGGGTCCCGGGATCGAGTCCCACATCGGGCTCTCTGCTCAGCAGGGAGCCTGCTTCCTCCTCTCTCTCTGCCAGCCTCTCTGCCTACTTGAGATGTCTATCAAATAAATACAATATTTTTAAAAATTTTAGTTTTTAATTTTATGTGTAAGCAATCCCTGCCCCTAACATGGGGCTCGAACTCACAACCCCGAGACCAAGGTCGCTTACTCCACCCACTGAGCCAGCCAGGGCCCCCTGGTGTTTTTTTTAAACTGATGATGTGATGAATTAGGTTAGTATTTTTTCAATGTTAAAAGCCTTGCATTCTTAAAAAAAAAAAAAAAAAACTTGCATTCTTGGAACAGCCTAGTTTTGCTCTAATGTCCTCATTTTTATGCATGCAGTTGGATTCTGTTGGTGGAGATTTTTTTACTATGCCCATAATTCAGAAGAAGATGGTCCTCTGCCTTTGTCCTGTGGTCTTAGCTTTGTTTTGCATTGAGCTTATACTGACCTCATAGAATCCATGTGTACGGTTCCTTTTCCTTTTATCTTTCTATTTTCTGGAAGCATTTGTATTATGCTTCTGTGTAATACCTCCAACATTTAAAGAAGTCATCCCTAAAGCTGTTGTGTTGTCATTTTCGGAAGACTTAAAATACCGTTCAAGAAGAAGGCAGTGAACTAGAAACAGTTCCTCCCTTTAAAGTGTATTTTCGGGGCGCCTGGGTGGCTCAGTGGGTTAAAGCCTCTGCCTTCGGCTCAGGTCATGATCCCAGCGTCCTGGGATCGAGCCCTGCATCAGGCTCTCTGCTCAGAGAGCCTGCTCCCCCGCCCCTCTGCCTACTTTGTGATTTCTGTCTGTCAAATAAATAAATGAAATCTTTAAAAAAATAAACTCTTAGGGCATCTGGGTGGCTCGGTCAATTCAGCGTCTGTCTTGCAGTTCTGAAAAACCAAAATCAGTATCTCTTTTTTGATATTCTCTGCGTGATGAGTGACATTCCTACTTCCTTTCATTCTTTAAACACGTGTTCCTTTGGTTCTTTGAACACAGTTGTAAAGCCGACTTAAAATCTTTGTCTACTAAGTCTAGCATCTGGACCCCCCTCTGACGGTTCCTGGCCTTTCTCCTGGGTTCGGGCTACTCTCCTGTTTCTCTGCGTGTCCCGCACACCGGAGTCCTTGTATCAGCCCCGCTGTGTGTTAGCTGTGTGACCTAGAGCAAGTTACTTGACCTCTCTGAGCCTTGTTTTTCCCAAATGCGAGCTAGAATGTCCTCTGTGGGACAGATTCAATGAGATCTGTCTCGGGGCGCCTGGGTGGCTCAGTCCGCTGAGCGTGTGACTCTGGATTATATGCTAGAGGCTTCCGTATTCCCCTGTGGCTATCTTGTGCCCTAGATCTCCTTCTCAAAATTGCGGCGAGTCATTTGCTTGCCCCAAACGGCGCTGCAGCCTTAGGTGGCCATGACATTGGCCTTCCCCTATTTGCTTGCCGCGAATAGATATTATTTTCAACACTGCCTCTCACCATGAGTTGTTTCTGCAGAGCTCCAAATCAGGTCAGCCCCTCCAGCGGAAGTGAGGCTGCCAGTTTTCATGGCCACCGTGTCCTGGCCTTTGGGGGCGGGGGTGGGTGGGAAACGGGAGTCACCTGGAGATAAAAAGTCACAGATGCCACCGTTATGAATGAGACTCTCGAGAGTTTTTGTCGAATAAATGCCTTCCAAATTGCTGTCTGCCTTTGTTAACTTCCAGGATCCCGAAATGATTGCTTTTGATAATTTTGCCAGTTTTTCCCACTGCTTTTTTGAGGGTCACCTGCCCTCCTTGTTCCTCATTCCTTTCTTACGATACTCCAAACAGAAGTTTCTTCTTCCTCAACTACGCAGTTAACAATTCTTTCAGAAAGGGTCTGTGGGAGAGAAAATCTTTTTTTATACATTTTGGTCTTCTGCATATTTCTACTGCAGAAATCTACACGCACCATCTTTCACCGTGTTCAGGATTCACAGTGTTTCCTCGTTTCTCGAGAAATCAGGTCCCAACCGTTGCAGAAAAGTCTTTAGTCATTCCATCTTCAGATGTTACCTCTGCCTCGTTCTGCGGATCATACTCTTTCTGGAAATTCTATTAGACGTTGAATATTCGGATCCCGCTGTCTGCGTCTCCTAACGTCCTTTTCATATTTCTTTCATCATTTCAGCTTTCTACAGTCCTTGAAATCTTATCACAGCTCACCTATCCTCTCTTCCGCAGGATGTGATCTGTGATCTGCTTCAACGTCTACACTTTTCATTGTTAGAAACTCTGGCTCTTTGTCAAATGGGGGGGTGTTTATGATGTTTGTTTTCTTAGGGTTTGGGTTTCCTATTTGATGTCCATAATCAACATCAACATATTGAATTTTATGCTCCCTTTCCTGTTGTGTAATCTCAAGATTGGGGCAGGGTGGGGGGCGCCTGGGTGGCTCAGTGGGTTAAAGCCTCTGCCTTCACCTCAGGTCATGATTCCCAGAGTCCTGGGATTGAGTCCCGCATCCGGCTCTCTGCTCCGCAGGGAGCCTGCTTCCCCCTCTCTCTCTGCCTGCCTCTCTACCTACTTGTGATCTCTGTCCGTCAAATAAATAAATAAAATCTTTAAAAAAAAAAAAAAAGATTGGGGCAGGAGCTCTGATTGTCCTAATTGTTGTGCCTCTGAGTCACATGTGGAAAATTATCCCCTCAAGGCTCTGATATTTCTTTTTAAAAAAATTTTTATTTAGGACGCCTGGGTGGCTCAGTGGGTTAAGCCGCTGCCTTCAGCTCAGGTGGGATCGAGTCCCACATCGGGCTCTCTGCTCAGCAGGGAGCCTGCTTCCTCCTCTCTCTCTCTGCCTGCCTCTCTGCCTACTTGTGATCTCTCTCTGTCAAATAAATAATAAAATCTTTTAAAAAAATGTTTAAAAAAATTTTTTTTATTGAAAGTCAATTAATAACATATAGTGTATTATTCATTTTGGAGGTAGAGGTCAGTGACTGGCCAGTTGCAAACGCCGCCCAGGGCTGATCGCATCACGTGACCTCCTCAGGGCCCACCCCTCCAACCACCTCCCCTTCCGCAACCCTCGGTTTGTTTCCTAGAGCTGAGAGTCTCTCACAATTTTCTCCCTCTCTGATTTGGTTTTTTTTTAATCTTTTTTTTTTTATTATTTTTAAAAAAGATTTTACTTACTGATTTGACACACAGAGATTGCAAGTAGGCAGAGATGCAGGCGGGTGGTGGGGGGAGGAAGCAGGCCCCCTGCTGAGCAGAGAGCCTGAGGCGGGGCTCGATTCCAGGATCCTGAGATCGTGACCTGAGCCGAAGGCAGAGGCTTTAATCCACTAAGCCACCCAGACGCCCCTGATTTCGTATTATTTTAATGCTCAACCAACTGAACCACCCAGGAGCCCCTACAATTTCCATTTTAAGTGGGTCCAAGCTGCCATAGCCAAAAAAAGCCCCTATACTTACATACATGTGTATTTATGTATGTGATGCATGTATCTGTACACACACACACACACACACAAATGAGCATCCTGTACTTTTTTCCTAGCAACCCTAGTGCAGGCAGGGTCTCCTCTCTGGGCTCTCCTGGTTATTAACTTTCACGGACCCCTAAGGCAATCACATTATCAACCCGTGGGCCATCATATACCGTGCTTCGGCCCCTCTTTTGTTCCTAGACTCCTGGGATTTTTCAAAATTTCATGAAACCTTTCAAAGAGTTTCACTAGCAGAGTTCTCTGGTTATCTGAGCCTGCCAAATCAGAGACATATGGGGAGGATTTTCGGGAGAACAAGCTTCGTAGCCCCTCTTGGCCTGCCAGAATTCTGATACAGCCTGCTAGGGAATACGCCAAAATCTGGGGGGAGCTGGAGCCAGAAATAGGGTGGAGGGGGGGCATCGTTCCTGTGTAACTTGAAAGCAACACACAAGATTCTGGATTCAATTCCCAGCGTCTCAGATCTTTGTATCCCCAACGCCCAGTGCAGTTTACTGGCCCCCAGGAAATACTGGATGAGTGTGTGTTGAATGAACGAAGGCCCGACACTTGGGCCGACACCTTGCGGCCGGCATAAGGCCCGTGGTGCAGGTCTGATCTGATACGCCATCAAACCAGGTAGTGCCTGACTGCCCAGCACATAGTAACTGCTCAGTAAAAGGCCATTTTCCCTTCCCCTAAAACAGGAAGAAGGGGCTCCCCACGGCCCTATGGGCTGGGCAGGCTCAGGCCAGCCGCATCCCAGGGTGTGGACAGCCGGCATTCCAGCCTTGGTCCCAGACTCTGACCATCTCGATGGAGCTCAAGTGGGAACCGTGTGGGCTGGCCTAGATTCCATTCTGTGGATTTGGACCCGCAAGTGCCTGAAGAATGGGTCAGTCTGCCGGGAGGACCGGAGGCCCCGGCGCTGCCCCAGGGACCTCTATTAGGCCCCACCTGTTTATCTGTTGAGGGTGTGGCACAGATTGAGAAAGATTAGGAACATCTAGAAGGACTGTCAGAAGGCCAGGGCCTCTTGTGCACCTTAAAGGCCTGGCTGTCCTTCTCCGCGCCCTCCGCCCCCATCTGGTCCCCAGCCGCTCAGGCTCTTTCCGGATCCTCCGATCCTCATACTCCCCCTGAGGGCTCCTCCTCTGGGAGGGCCACTCTCCCCTCGGCCTCAGGCTCCCTCTCCAGGTCTCCAGCCAGGACACCACTTCTTCCCCTTTCTGACCTCCTCCTGTGATTCCACCTCCGGAGTATCCTCCCCACCCATCCGGGGCCCACGCAGACATGAGGACCCGCGGACTCCACCCTCCCCTTCCCGAATCTGCTTAGTCACTGAGTCTCCTGGCTGGAGGCCGCCGCCTCGGGATGCCTCTGCCGACAGGCCTCCCCATCACCACCTGAGGTCGGCCCCAGCACCCGCCTCCCCTGGACTGTCACACCTCCTCACTCCCCCAGGGATGGTGTCCCCAGAACCTGACCACGTGGCTTCAATCTGGCTTTGTCTGCTTCCAATAGGGTTTTGCTTTTTTTTTTTTTTAAAGATTTTATTCATTTATTTGACTCAGAGAGAGATCACAAGTAGGCAGAGAGGCGGTGGGGCGGGGGAGAAGCAGGCTCCCTGCCGGGCAGAGAGCCTGATGCGGGGCTCGATCCCAGGACCCTGAGATCATGACCTGGGCTGAAGGCCGAGGCTTAACCCACTGAGCCACCCAGGTGCCCCTTGCTTCTGCTTTTAAAAATGAGCCGCTACAAACTAGATGATTCTCATACAAAGAATCCCAGATGCTCTCGAGAAGTTCTCTGGACCCACGTGCATTTTGCCCCCTTGGAGGGACGATCGGAGCTCCCCAAGGGGCAGCTGTTCCCTACCAAGGGGACTCCTATCTCCCCTGATGGTCCCAGACCCCACCCAGGCTGCCTGGCCCCTCAATGAGACCAAGGCTCCGTCCTCCAGCCCATCAGCACCCTCACTGCTCCCACTGACATGCCGGGCCGTGCCATGGCTTCCAGGCCCCTGCAGACAAAATCAGCCTCCTGAACCTGGCACTCAAGGCCCTTCCTCATTCCATCCAGGCCCCCTCTCTGGCCTCACCCCAGTACTTCCGAAACCTTCCCAGATCCCAGAAATCCCAAGCCCTCCTCGGTGTCCCCGGGCCATTCTGATTATCACCTGGGCTTTTGGTTCTCCTTAGTTTACAAACGACCACACGCCACAGGGAATACACTCAGGGAATTGGAACGCTGTCTCAGGCTCCCTGCTCAGTGGGGAGCCCGCCCGCTCCTCCTGCTGCACTCTCTGTCAAATAAATAAATAAAATCTTTAAAATACACACACACAAAAAACAAAAAAACATAACTCTGGGGCACCTGGCTGGCTCATTCTGTAGAGCATGTGACTCTTGATCTTGGGGTTGTAAGTTTGAGCCCCATGTTGGGTGTGGAGATTACTTAAAAAAAATAAAAATAAAATCTTGGGGCACCTGGGTGGCTCAGTGGGTTAAAGCCTCTGCCTTCGGCTCAGGTCATGGTCTCCGGGTCCTGAGATGGAGCCCCCGCATCGGGCTCTCTGCTCAGCCAGGGAGCCTGCTCCCCCGCCCCTGCCTGCCTCTCCGCCTACTTGCCGTCTCTATCTGTTAAATAAATTTAAAAAATCTTTAAAAAAATAAAATAAATAAAATAAAATCTTAAAAAAACAAAACTACAATCCCATTATCAGACTCGAGAGAATTAACGGTAACTCCCAGTATTCTCTGTATCTAGTCCTAGTTAAAGTTTCCCCAGTTGTCTCAGAAAAGTAGTTTATGGCTGTTTTGTCTTGTTGGTCATGGAAGGAGCCAGTCAAAGCTTGGGGGCTACTTTGCCTGCTGGGTCTTTTCCATTCTCTGTTACTCTGAAACACGGCCCCCACCAATCTTTTTCTCCCTTTTTCTAAAGATTTTATTTACTTATTTGTCGGACAGAGAGAGAGGGAGAGCACAAGCAGGGGGAGAAGCAGGCTCCCAACTGGGCAAGAAGCCCAATGCAGAGCTCCATCCCAGGACCCTGGGATCGTGACCTGAACCGAAGGCAGATGCTTAACTACTGAGCAACCCAGGCGCGCCCCCGCCACCCCTGCCAGTATTCTTGATTCCTATTCCATGTCTGTTGGAATACCTCCAGTGACGGGGATCTCACTACCTCACATGGCAGCACCTCCAGGGTCAGACAGCTGTGGTCACTGTCCAGTCGTTAAGACCCTCTTGTATCTTTCCGCTATTACGCAAGTCTGGTCCTCTCAGGATACCTCTCTGCAGCCAGGGGAGCTTCCCCGCTCCTGGCTGAAAGTCCCCAGGTCTTGCTCCTTTTACATAGAGGACGAGGTCTCCAGAACTCTCACCGCACTGGGAATGAGCAGCATTTTTTTTTTTTTTAAAGATTTTATTTATTTATTTGACAGAGATCAGAAGCAGGCAGAGACACAGGCAGAGAGGAGGCAGAGAGGAGGAAGCAGGCCCCCTGCCGAGCAGAGAGCCTATGTGGGGCTCGATCCCAGGACCCTGAGACCATGACCCGAGCCGAAGGCAGAGGATCAACCCACTGAGCCACCCAGGCGCCCCCAATGAGCAGCATTTTATTTCTCTCCCTCTAACGCTGCACTGCTCCCGGCTGATACAGCTCTCTGCCCGGAAGCACGCACTTGCCTTGACTCGGCCTTCATTTAAGTCCAGCTTTTGTGGTTTCTAGCGATGGAAACCAACTCAGACTGGCTTCAGAGAAACGCAGCAAAGCACAGATCAAATCCAGTGGCTCACCAAGCTGTTCCCACCGAGCAACCCCAGGGAGGGTTTGCCTCCCTGCAAAAGGGCATCGTCACAAGGAATGCGACCGATTGACCTGCTGGCTCGCATGCACGCCAATCCAGACGGATCGCTGTCCCCAGGTAGCTGAGTACCATGCCTGCCCAGGCGTGGATCCTATGTCCTCGCTGACGGGGAGTGGCTGGGTGCGGGCATGAGAAACCACAATGCTGGCATCTGCCTTCCCGCCTCCCAGAACCACTCTCCAGGTGCGCGCAAGTTCCACCTCAGCCCGGTCTAGAGCCACGCGTCGTGCAATGCTACCAGGTTTTTAGAAAATTCATTTCTTCAGCACGCAGGAGAGGCCCACCCATTGCCTGCGCTCTGGGGGGGTGGATGGGATAGAAATGAACCCCATGGGGCCCTAAGTCTGGATGACCCACAGCACAGCTGGGGAGGCGGCCATGCTGAGAGACCGTGATGAGGAAATCAGGGCTGTGAGGGGCTCCCTGGAGGAGGCGGCATGTGCAGGGAGCCTAGAAAAGGTGTAGGTGGGTGTCTGGTGGGCACGTGGGAGCAACAGGGACAAAGAGGGAGAAGCGTTCTGGGAAGCGGGAACAGCACAGGCAAAGGCACAGAGGTGAGCAAGGACTTGGGAGTGGAGGACTTAGTAGGGGGCACAGGCTGGGGATGGGGTGGCTCGGGAAGGCAGGACCCTATGGCAACTTCCAACCAGCACGGTGACACCTGTGGCCCCAGGATCGCCAAGCTCCCTGGCTTCTACAACACAACTGGCCATCCAGCACCTGGGCCAGGGGACTCAGGAAGTCCAGTGTCTTCCCCGCAAGGGCCAAGGGCCGCTGAGGTCTCTGGGGAGGGCTTCCAGTTAGCAAGAATCGCACCTCAGATAAACCTCTCTGGTGGCGACAAGGTCACGGCACGGAGCTCGGGGGAGGGGCTCCACCCCGACCTCGGCCCCATCGCCCCTCGCCTGACTTGCTGCTTCAGTTGCTCTCTCCGTGGAACCTCCCCACTGTCTGGTACCCCTCAGGACCCGCCCCTCAACAGCCTGCCACCTCTCCCTTCCCTCTGGCCTCCACTCTAGAAAAACAAATGTAGGATAAAAACCCCGTTTGGCGGTGCTCGGAGCGGGGCAGCTTCTGCACAAGCCTGCCCAGTTCTGCATGTACCACCCCTCCGCTCGCTCTTCTCTGAGCCAGTCCCAAGAGGAACAAAAGCAAAAGTCACCCCCACGCCCCTGGATATGGAAACGGTCCGCCTTTCAAGTAATCGTCCAACACCGACTTGTTGAGGAGCGGACGGTGTTCCCGGCACGGCCTTTTCCACTCGGCTCTCCATTGGGTCAGCGCTGCACGGCTGTTGGAGGGACCCGGCAAGAGCATCAGTGTCCTTCCCACGCCTGGCGCCCAGAAACGTGCTGCCCTCGAATCGAAATCTTCTTTGATCAGACAGTCCGAATATTCTTGGAAAGGCGAAGTTGGCCTTGATTTCCAAGCTGAGGGCTTCTGCGGGGCCCCCCCTCTCCCACCTGCCTCCCCGGGGTCCTTGCCCTCCCCAGGGAGCTGGGTCTCCCTGACACCTTGCTAAATAAGGGAGTCGCATTTCCAAAGGTAGGCCAGAGGAGGTGGCAGGATCCCAGCCCAAAACACCTGCCCTGAGCCGTGTCACTTCTGTGCAGGGAGGTGGTAGGAATGGAGGCTACTGTCTGTGATGCCCGTGATGCCCGGGGACCAGGCTCCAGCTCCAGCCCTGCGCCTTTGATTTCAAAGCTTGGGGTGGTGGGTGGGGGGTTTACAGTGGTACTGTGGTCCATTCTTCTGTTAGGGGCTCACAGACCCCCATTAAGGCTCCATTATTCTCACTTTTACTGCCCCGCAGCCTTGTCCGCAGGTGGCCGTGGTTTGCCCAAGCTTAAGTGCCTTCCTGTGCCCAGAGAGCCTGCAGAGAATGGACAAGATCAGCCCCGGGCTCCAGGCACTTGCTGTCCATTGACAGGTCAAAAGAAATCCTGAGGGGCGCCTGGGTGGCTCAGTGGGTTAAAGCCTCTGCCTGCAGCTCAGGTCATGATCCCAGGGTCCTGGGATCAAGCCGCACATGCACATCTGGCTCTCTGCTCAGCAGGGAGCCTGCTTCCCCCTCTCTCTCTGCCTGCCTCTCTGCCTACTTGTGATCTCTGTCTGTCAAATAAATAAATACAATCTTTAAAAAAACAAAAACCAAAAACAAAAGCAAAAAAAAAAAAAAAATCCTCAGGTCCTTCTAGAAGGAAGGGTGTTCCTGGCGTTGAGGGACAGCAGTTGCCCTGGGGAAGGGGAAGAGGGCGGCCTGGAACCCAGGGTGTGGGGGAGACAACCTTGCTGTCTACTCAGGGATGAGGCGTGAATTTTGTCCACTGTGCACATAAAATGTCCTCCCATGAACGTTTTATGTACTTGAGCATGTACAGATCTACACACACACTTGCCTATCAGAAGAGTATGAGAGTCCAGAGAGCTTGGGGAGTACAGAAATTTGAGATCGTTTTGAAAGAGAATGGGGGACTGGAAGGGCCTCTTCAGCCAGAGCAGCCCCACCCGGTTGAACTGCTGTTTCTTGCTGTAAAGCTTAAATTGACCTTGCCACCCACCTCCCAGGGGAACTTATTTAAAAGCAAGTCCGGGAAAGCAGTCCCAAGTAACAAAGTCCAAGTACAAGGGTGGGTCAGGCCAGGTGGAAGTATTCAATGGGGGGGGGGGATACTGTCTCCTAGCTACCAAGGAGTATGGCCCCTGCCCTTTGGGAGCCTTTTGGCGCCAATCCTAACCAAGGTGTGATAGGCTGGTTCAAATGTCTACTAGGGTAAATTGTAATTCAGTTGGTCGCCTAGCATCACTGTGGAGTTTCCTGTGTGTGTTACAATCTCATTGGCCACCTGTGCGTGGCCGGGCCCAACCACACGGCCTTTGCTCTATAAAAGTTAGTCTGGGTGGGGGGGGCAGCTGGGTAGCTCAGTGGGTTAAGCCGCTGCCTTCAGCTCAGGTCGTGATTTCAGGGTCCTGGGATCGAGTCCTGAAGTGGACTCTCTGCTCAGCGGGGAGCCTGCTTCCCTCTCTCTCTCTCTCTGCCTACTTGTGATCTTTCTCTGTCAAATAAATAAATAAATAATCTTAAAAAAAAAAAAAAGTTTGGGAAGCAGGGAGGGGTTGTCCTCTCTGGAGGGGCGCCCCCAACCGTTATGTTTGACGGGTCGGTCTGATTCCTGATGCTTGGCACGAAATAAAGCTTTGCTTGACCTTCGCTTTGTATCAGTCTCGCTCCTTTAATCATGGACCCATTATTGGGGTACCCAATTTGGGGGACCCAACAGGGACACCTGGGTGGCTCAGTCAGTTGAGCGTCTGCCTTCAGCTCAGGTCATGATCCCAGGGTCCTGGGATGGAGCCCACATCGGGCTCTCTGCTCAGCGGGGAGCCTGCTTCTTCCTGTCCCTCTGCTGCTCCCCCTTCTTGTGCTCTCTCAAAAAAATAAATCTTAAGAATGAAAATGTGCCCATTGAGAAAGTCGGGGAGGGGGGTGGTGGTGACAGAGGGACAGCTAGGAAGGAGGAATGGCAGAGGTACAGACACACAGGCTGGGGAAAGCGGGATGTGTCTATGGGATCCTGAGCCCTGTAAGGCTGTCACTGAGGCCCTCTGGGGAGCTCAAGCCCTTTGGGTGGGCAGCCTTGGCAGGGGAGGAGCCCTCCAGGGAAAGCCTGAGGGTCAGAAAGGGCTTAGGACAGAAGGGGTAGGGGGCGGTGAAGAAAGCAAGCCAAGGCTTCAAGGGACAAAAGGGTTCCCATTGGGGACCTGACTGTCACTTAAGGAAACTGCCCTCAACAGATAAACAGGTGGGGCCTAATAGAGGTCCCTGGGGCACCCCCTCAGGCCTGTCCTCCAGGCACACTGACCCATTCTTCAGGCACTTGCTCGTCCAAATCCACAGCATGGAATCTAGGCCAACCCACACGATTCCCACTTGAGCTCCGTCAAGATGGTCAGAGCCGGGACCAAGGCTGGAATGCAGGCTGTCCACACCCTGGGATTCATCTGGCCTGAGCCTGCCCAGCCCCTGGGCCCATGGGGAGCACCTCTTTCCTTCCCAAGAATATGCTGCCCGGTACGGGAGCCACTAGCTACCTGTCACTACTTAGACTTCAGTGTCCATTAATGAAAATTAAATACCAGTTCCACAACCACATTATTCGGACACAGCCACAAGCGCTCCGTGAAGACCCCCTCAGGTGTTTCTGATTTTGCATACCAAAGCGACCTGGAATTTTTCTCATCACCGACTCCTTGAAATGGTCAACGAGACAGAAACTATTTCAAATGCACAGCTGCAATGGCATAAAAGAAAGAGAAATCTCCAGATGCTGGAAACAAGAGGGCCCTGTCCCCAGCAGCTGACAGCTAATGAGCTCATCCTGCTTCTGCCCTGTGCTGAGGAAAGGGTGGGCGGCAGGGGCTGGGCCATAGAGCCCAGGTGGGGATAGGAGACAGCCCTGGGACACACCCAAGACCAGAGGGGGTCCCGAGACCTCTGAGAAGTGAACAGGGGACCTTGAGAAAATGTGCCCATCTACAGGGAGGTGACAAGCACGCTTTGTCTGTTTCACCCCGAGAATCCACAACTCCCAGCCCAGCATCATGTGGTTGGAGATGTCAATGTACCAGACTCAGACGGTCCAGAAAGTCCCAGGCCAAACACTGACATAAATACTGGGCCTAGTCTGGTGATACTCCCAGGGCATAAGCGAAGGAAGCCATGCTCCATTCTATCCAGGCCACAACACATTTTATTGGAGGCAAGGATCATTAAGAACCAGTTACCCTGGGGCGCCTGCGTGGATCAGTGGGTTAGGCCACTGCCTTCGGCTCCGGTCATGATCTCAGGGTCCTGGGATCGAGCCCCGCATCGGGCTCTCTGCTCAGCGGGGAGCCTGCTTCCCTCTCTCTCTCTCTCTGCCTGCCTCTCTGCCTACCTGTGATCTCTCTCTGTCAAATAAATAAATAAAATCTTTAAAGAAAAATAGCTAAACTCAAAACTAGCAAGCTGGGAGACATGTCTGCAGAAAGATTTTCTATGCCCAGAATGCACAGAGAGCTAAAATGAGGGGAAGTTAGAAGGCATCAAAGAGAGAATAACAGAAGTGAACACAGCTCTAGGAGGATCCTCCAAGGAGAAAGAACGAACAGGGGAAGGGCAAGGTTTAAAGACTAACAAAGTCTACATGTTCAAAACTAACAAAAGGTATTTTAAAGATTTTTAAGATTCAAGAAGTGAAAACCCTACCCATGCTTAGAAATGGTAAGTCTTCATTTAGAAACCATTACAGTGAATGCACAGAACAAAAGCAAAAACGGAAAAAAATAAGTTTAAAGCTACCAGAGGGGGTCAAAATGTTGATTATCTGACCATAATGATAAGGGAGCAGAAGGCAAGCGGAGGACAGCTAACACCCCAAAACCACCTCCAGCCCCCCCACTCCCTGCACCCCAGACTCCTGGATGTGAGATATATGTGACATTCCTCCAGGAAACTCACAACCGTCTTTTTCTAAGCCATTTGAGAGAGAAAGCGAACACAAAACAGGGGAGAGGCAAAGTGAGAGGGAGAAGCTGACTTCCTGTTTAGGTGGGGCTCCATCCCAGGACCTGGAGATCGTGACCTTGACCTAAGCCAAGGCAGAACCATCTTGAGCTACCCAGCCGCCCCTCCAGGCTGTCTTAATGTTAATGCTTTGCCAGAGGGGAAAACAACCTTAGCTTGACAATAGCAAGGCCTCCAGTAGCCTGAGGGTTTCCTTTAGCAGATGAAAGGCCTTGGGGCACCTCCCTTTTTCCTTACCTCCCCTCCCCAAACTCCCAAGTGGGTATGATCAGCTATTCCTCATAACCCCTGTGCAGCTCTTTCCTGCCCAAGGGTCTTGACTCTGTGCCTTAAATAAAATGACCTTTTTGCACCACAGACAGTTCTAGATTTTGTTCTCGGCCATGGGCATGGGACCTCACCAACATTCCAAAACTACATCAGGAAGACCAACAGCAGAGGGGCACCTTCTGGCTGGCTCAGACAGAGGAGTGGGCAACTCCTGATCACAGGGTCTGAGTTTGAGCTAACTTAAAACATAAAGAGTTCTAGGGCCCTTCTCTTGTTTGGGATTAACATTAGGCTTTGTGGAATCAAAAATGCATCCTGGGTGGCTCAGTGGGTTAAAGCCTCTGCCTTTGGCTCAGGTCATGATCCCGGGGTCCTGGGATCAAGCCCCGCATCTGGCTCTCCGCTCAGCGGGGAGCCTGCTTCCCCCTCTCTGCCTGCCTCTCTGCCTACTTGTGATCTCTGTCTGTCAAATAGATAAAAATCTTTTTAAAAAATGCGTGCTGGGTACTGCATGACAACCTCTAAAATAGTTGAAATAGAATTATAAGAAAGGTTGGAGGAAGGAATAAAAGATATTGACCAACTTAATACAAGGACATAAATAATTTAAATACATCAGTCATCACAATAAATGGAAACGGACTAACTTGCCAATTCTCGGGTATAGTGATTATATCTATTAGTAATATGTAACCATCGGCTACTTGCAAGAGTCTCACCTAAAAATACAAAGATTCAGAAAAGCTAAATGTAAGGAGATGAGGGGAAAACAGGGCAAAAGAAAGCTGGTATGCAGGTGTGTCTGACACATTGGTATGGACATATTCAAGCTGACTGTAAGGCAAAAACAGAACAAAACAAAACACTAGTAGGAAAAAGGAGGGTCATGATTTGATGTTAAAAGGATCAGACGACCAAGATGATAAAAGAATTTAAACTTGGATGCCCACAATAACAGTCTCCAAATAAGTACTGCAAAAACTTACAGACTTACTTAGGAAAATAAATTTGGCAAATCCACAATCACAGGTAAAGACATTAAAATACCCCCTCACCAGCTGAGAGCTAGGTCAAGCAGACAAAAATCAGTGTCGATGAAGATTTAAAGGACCTTCACAGGGGCGCCTGGCCGGCTCAGCAGGAAGAGCGTGGGATCCTTGATCTCAGGATCTTGGGTTTGAGCCTGATATTGAGTGTAAAGATTACTCACAAAACAAAATAAAATAAAAAATATTGAGGCACCTGGGTGTCTCAGTTAAGCTTCTGATTTCGGCTCAGTTCATAATCTCTGGGTCTTAGGACAGAGCCTGGCCACTGGGCGTGCAGGGGGGTGGTCTGCATTCAGAAGGGGGTCTGCTGCTCCTTTTCACCCTCCCACTGCTTATGCTCTCAATTCCCCTCCCCCTCTCTCTAATAAATAAAATATTAAAAAATCTTAAAAAAAAAAAGAAAAGAAAAAGAAATAAACTACCCTTATAGAGCTCCAAATGTGATAATTAAAGAATACATATGGACTCTTTTCAAAAACTGACCACATACTAAGTCAGAAACAAAAGTCTTAATAAATACCCCAAAACTGGGCGCCTGGGTGGCTCAGTGGGTTAGGCCACTGCCTTTGGCTCGGGTCATGATTTCAGGGTCCTGGGATCGAGCCCCACATCGGGCTCTCTGCTCGGCGGGGAGCCTGCTTCCTCTCTCTCTCTCTCTCTCTGCCTGCCTCTCTGTCTACTTGTGATCTCTGTCAAATAAATAAATAAAATCTTTAAAAATAAATAAATAAATACCCCAAAATTACCATCATGCATATCATATTCTCTGGCTATATTACAATATAGTGAAAAATCAGTGAGACAAAACATAAGCAAATCCCCAGGCATTCAAAACTTGAAAATACACTTCTCAGTATTTACTAGTCAAAGAAGAAAGGAAAATACCATATAACAAAACTGGGCGGATATGGCTACTGGAATACTTAGGGCAAAATTTATAACCTTAAATGCGCATGTTAGAAATAAAGACCAAAAGTCAGTGAGCTGGGCAGTCAACTCAGGAAGTGGGGGGCGGGGGGGATGACAAAACAAAAATCCCAAAAAAGAATAAAAGAAACAATAAAATCGAGAACAAAGAAAAGAGCGGTCTCCAACGCAAAACTGTTTCTTTTAAAACCCTAATAAATCCTCAGGCGAAAGACATAAAAGGAGACAGTGCAGAAATAAAAACTATGGGGAGGAAATAGGATGTTGTACTATGAACCAATTCAGGATGGTAAATTTTAAATCTTACATGGAATAGGTAATATGTCTTTTTTTTTCATTTAATCAAGCCAACTTATAGTACATCATTAGTTTCAGATGGATTAGGCAATATGCCTTAAAAATGTAACTTACCGGGTGCCTGGGTGGCTCAGTGGGTTAAGCCTCTGCCTTCAGCTCAGGTCATGATCCCGGGGACCAGGGATGGAGCCCCGGGGCTCTCTGCTCAGCAAGGAGCCTGCTTCCCTTCCTCTCTCTGTCTGCCTCTCTGCCTGCTTGTGATCTCTGTCAAATAAATAAATAAAATCTTTTTAAAAAAATAAATAAAAAATAAAACAGACATAAATTGGACAAGATTAAAATTTAAAAATTTTATGCTTCAGATTGACACCATTAAAAAAAATAAAAATAAATTAAAAAAAAAACCACCCATAGAATAGGAGAATTCCGCAAACCCTATGTCTGATAAAAGTCTTGTATCTAGACTATATAAAATACTCTCACAATTCAATAATAATAAGATAAACAACCCAATTTAAAAATGGGCAAAGGACCTGAAAACATATTTCTCTAAATAAGATCTATATACAGCTAATAAGCACATGCAAATATGTTCGCAGCCATCAGCGAAATGCACATTGAAACCCAACAAGATAGCATTTCGGATTCATGAGATGGTTATAACCAAAAACGCAGTTAACAACCAGTGTCGAAGAGGCCGGGGAGACACAGGACCCCTTACACGCTGCTGGTGGGAACATAAGATAGCGCAGCCCCTTAGGAAAACAGTCTGGAAATTCCTCAAAAAGTTAAACACAGGGGCGCCTGCGTGGCTTAGTGGGTTAAAGCCTCTGTCTTCGGGGCATCGGGCTCTCTGCTCAGCAGGGAGCCTGCTTCCTCCTCCTCTCTCTCTGCCTGTCTCTCTGCCTACTTGTGATCTCTGCCTGTCAAATAAATAAATAAAATATTAAAAAAAAAAAAGTTAAACACAGAATTCCCCAAGTGTCTAGCGTTTCCACTTCTAGGTGCATATCCACAAGAAGGGAAAGTGTGTCCACACAAAGATGTGTACACAAATGCTCACACATTGTTTCTAAGTGACCAAAAATGGAAACAACTCCCATGTGCATCAGCTGAGGAACAGAGAAATTAAACAGGGTCCACTTAGACAATGAGATTTTTATTCGGCAATAAAAAGAAAAAGACACTGATAACACGCCACAGGTTGGAGGAACCCTGAAAACATCATGCTGAGTGACAGAAGGCACGTCCCACAGGACCACGTATTCTAGGACTCCTTTTACACGGAATGTCCAAAGGGCGCAAACCTGTAAAGATAAAAGGTAGACTGGTTGGGTCCCAGCTCTGGGGAGCAGGTGAGGATTTGGAAATTAAGACTAAGGGGAGCACTGCCCATTCTTTCAGGTAATGAAAATGTTCTGGGGCACCTGGGTGGCTGGGTGGGTTAAGTGTCTTACTTTTTTTTTAAGTTTTTTTTTTTTTGACAGAGATCACAAGTAGGCAGAGAGGCAGGCAGAGAGAGAGGAGGAAGCAGGGTCCCCGCTGAGCAGAGAGCTCAATGCCAGGCTGGATCCCATGACCCTGGGATCATGACTTGAGCCAAAGGCAGAGGCTTTAACCCACTGAGCCACCCAGGCGCCCCTAAGTGTCCTACTCTTGATCTCAGTTCAGGTCTGGATCTCAGGATCCAGAGTTCAAGCCCCGTGTTGGGCTCCACATTGGCTGTGGAGCAAGAAAAGGTATTGGGCGTCTGCCTTCGGCTCAGGTCATGATCTCAGGGTCCTGGGATCGAGTCCCACATCGGGCTCTCTGCTCAGCAGGGGGCCTGCTTCCCTTCCTCTCTCCTACTGTGATCTCTGTCAAATAAATAAATAAAATCTTTAAAAAAAAAAATCGTGTTGTTGGGGACACCTGGGTGGCTCAGTAGGTTAAGTGTTTGCCTTCGGCTCAGGTTCTGATCTCAGAGTCCTGGAATCGAGCCCCATATTGGGCTCCCCGCTCAGCGAGGAGTCTGCTTCTCCCTCTTCCTCTAATCCTGTTCATGCTCTCTCTCAAATAAATATAAAATCTTAAAAATAAAAATAAAGTTGTGGGGCGTCTGGGTGGCTCAGTGGGTTAAGCCGCTGCCTTCAGCTCAGGTCATGATCTCAGGGTCCTGGGATCGAGCCCCGCGTCGGGCTCTCTGCTCAGCAGGGAGCCTGCTTCCTCCTCTCTCTCTGCCTGCCTCTCTGCCTACTTGTGATCTCTGTCTGTCAAATAAATAAATAAATAATCTTTAAAAATAAATAAATAAAATAAAATAAAACAAAATTGTGTTGATGGTTGTACAATTCTGTGGTACTGCAAACCACTGTATCGTATACCTTAATGGGTGGAAGGTATGGTACATGAATTATATCTCAATAAAATTGTCAAAAATAACTTTAACAGAGCCCATGAGCGGTGTCACCATCGAATCCCAGGGTCTTTGAGTCCATGAAGGCACAGCTGCTGCAGCAGCTCTTTGCGATGCCACCCAAGTTGACGGACCGGAGGAAATAGGATGATGGAGAAAGGCTTTTAATCTGATTTTCATCGGATTCCTGTCTCCGTAGAAGCAACCAGTATTTATTGAGCATCCTCTACGTGATGAGCCCTGCTGCAGGTGGTGAGACTTTATCAGCAAGCGCAAAACACAAGCTCCCTGCTCTCAGGACAGACAGACCTTAAATATGAAAACAACAGATGGTATCTTCGGTGATATGGGAACTGAGGCATGCTGCTATCTCAAGTGGAGGGGCTAGGGAGGGCTTCCCTGAGCAGAAGCCTAAAGGAAGGGAAGGTGGGTGCCTTGTGGGTCTTAGGGGAACAGCAGATGCAGAGGCTCGAAGTTTGCGGCATTACACGTACAGACCAAAGAAACCAGTGAGGCTGGGCAGAGAGCTCTAGGGGAGACAGGGAGGGCCTGGCTCCTATTCAGGACAGGAGGACAGGAGCCGAGACAGAGGTACCCCTTGATTTCGGTTTTCCAAGAAACACTGTAGCTGCTCCCTGGCAAACAGACCAGACCAAGAAGACAGACTGGAAGCATCCTTCTTCTTCAAACATTCCCATCCTTTGTCTGATAAATTTGAGATCTTTCTAAACAATTTTTTTTTTCCCAGTTATTTTGCCAAGTCCGCCCGCTTTTAGTGCCAGGGGACTACAGTTTTGGTTACAGAGACAACATCATGTGCCTAGAAGGAGAACTCCTCGAGTCAATTTCCACTTTTCTCATACTCCGATTCACTTGTTTGGAAAGTCTCTGACCCAGAGTAACACGCTTGTAACAGAAACGCTACTGTAGCTCAACAAAGATGCTTACTGAGAACAGGAAGAGGATCTGTACACACGTGCCGAGTATCCATGCGTCTTTGCACAGAAACTGACTATTCAAATCACTGACCGTAATGGTGACATGAAAATGATTCAGATTGCAGTTGTTTTAGGTACGGGAACAATATCACACCAATCAGAACTTAAAAAACAGCCAAATACTAAAGACTGAGATCACAATGACTATTAATTCTGTCTTATACACAAAGAACTGACATTTGCCTGAGGTCACATCGCTAGTAGTGAATGGCTTGGCCAGAATGAAACACAAGCAGTTTGAAATGCAACAGGCAGGCCTCACCACTCACTACACAAAAGGTTCCCAGAGAAAGTGGCTTCTGGTTGGGCCTTGAGGGGTTGGCGGGGTGGGGGGCCTTCCCGGGCACTGTAAAGGCTAGGATATGCACTCTGCAGAAGGAGCTCTGGAACTTTCTAGGGCTAGCGTCCATCCTTTGGATCCCTGGCAGGAGGCAGGCTGTGTGCTGGAGACCCGAAAAGAGAAAGGGTTTTAGCTAGTCGTAGTGCGGCCTGAGGCTGGCCCTGGGTGCTGGCTGGATAGAGCAGGGAGGATTAAGTTGGAATTAAGGGGATGAGCCAGCCTTCAGCCTTTCTAGAAGTTTTCTGTCTTTTTATTTCATTAATGATCAATTACCCCCTTATCATGTAGGGCCCTATGAGGGATGACAGAGACCCCAATATGGGTTCCTGTCCCTCAGGATTTCACAGTGGGAGACTTTACGATAAAAAGTGTAAGGCCAAAAAAAAAAAAAAAAAAAGTGTAAGGCCATTTAAGAATAAATATTAAGGGGCACCTGAGTGGCTCAGTGGGTTAAAGCCTCTGCCTTCAGCTCAGGTCATGATCTCAGGGTCCTGGGATCAAGCCCCGCATCGGGCTCTCTGCTCATCGGGGAGCCTGCTTCCTCCTCTCTCTCTGCCTGCTTCTCTGCCTACTTGTGATGTGTCTGTCAAATAAATAAATAAAATCTTAAAAAAAAAATTAAGGTCTCAATAAAACTGGGAGAAAGGAAATAAAAATAATAAGGTTTCCATTCAGTGAAGTGCATTTACGTACGTTTTAAGAGTAATGGAGTGATGGGGCAGAGAGGTCGAAGGAGGGTCCAAGTTCAAACTCTGCAGGGACAGAAGCAGCCCTATAGTCCTAAGGAGGCCAGGCACATGGATGTGTGCTCCATACAAATTATGGTGCACCAGGAATTTTCCCAACACAACGCTTAGGAAGTAGGCGATACCCTCCCCTTGAACAGATGATAAAATTCAGACAGTAAAGAGGTTAAGTAACTTGTTCAAAGTCACACAGCTAGCAAGAGACAGAGCCCAAGGACCTCTGGATTTACCGCACAGTCAAGTGGTTTTATCACTTGGAGATAAAAAGAGATGAAAGCAAAAAAAAAAAAAAAAAAAAAAAAAGAAAGAAAAAGAAAAAGACAAGACTTCATAGCCGCTCTGTCCATCCCAGCACCGGGAGAAAGCAGCAAAAACTGCCCAAGCAGAAAAGCACCGAGCGTATAGTGCAACAATCCCGAGGTTCTTTTAAATCGTGTCTAGATACAATGTATCACCGAGAAACCCGGGGAAGCGCCGGTGTCATTAATTCTCGTGGCATCCCCGCTCTCCGCTACGGCTAGATGAAATTCAAGTCCGTGTTGAATTCTTTCCGGGCGCGATGACCTCTGCAAGATCGGGATGCGCGAGGCGCCGGCTCGACCTCCGCTCTGCTCTCCGCCGCCCGCCACCCGCCCTGAGGCGGCCGGGGGACCCCCCCCCCCGGACGCGGGATCCCGAGCTGCACCCCCACCGCCTGGCACGCTCGGATCCTCGCCTCTCCGGGGCCGTCCGTCCCCGTGCATTCTCAGCAAGTGCCCAGCTTGGGGGCGGGGGCGCGGGGAGGGAGGGGGGTCCCTGGAGGAGGCGGCCCTTACTCGGGTGTAGGCGGGCGACCCTCTGCCCAGAAGAGGGCGTCGGGAGCGGGGCCAAGCGGAGCAGGCCTCCGGGGGCCTGTCCGGTCCGGAGTACGGAACGCTGAGGGGCAGCCGGCAGCGCAGCGCGCCGGGCGCAGGGTCCCGGGCCAGCCGCCCGAGGGGCCGAGGGAGCGCGCCGAGCCGGCCACCCGAGCTTCCCGCGGGACAGCCCGGCCGGCGCGCACGGGCGGGGCGGGGCGGGGGCGGCGGGCGTCTGCGGGTGAAGCCCCGGGGCCAGCACACAATGGGCGGGGGCGCGAGGCCAGGCGCCCCGCGGACGCGGCCGCCGCACCACGTGGGCCGCAGAGCGCGCCGGGCCAGCAGCGGCCCGTCGGCCCAGGCCGGGCGCGGCGCGGCGTACGTGCGCGCGCGCGCGCGTGCGTGCGTGCGATTTGCGATCAGGCGGCGCGGCGGACAGCCCCGGCGGCGGGGCGGGGGGAGTTATATTGCGGGGGTCCTTCCTCGCTCACCCTGGGTTCCTCTCGGAGCGGAGACGGCAAATGGCGGACTTCGATACCTACGACGATCGGGCCTACAGCAGCTTCGGCGGCGGCAGAGGGTGAGGCGGGCGTGCGCGGGGCCGCGGCCGGGCGCGGGGGGCGGGCGGAGTCGGGGACCCCGGGGCGGCGGCCTTCCCGCGCTCACCGGGGGCGGCGGGCGGTCGGGGGGGGCGCTCGGCGGGGCCCGCGGAGGCCTGGGAGAGGCGCCGGCGGGGCCGGGGCCTGGAAATGGCGCGCTCCGGGAGGGGGCGGCGGCGGTTAGGCTCCCCCGCGTCCTGCTCGCGGCGCAGGTCGTCCCCGTGTGTCCCGCCGCGGCCGCCGGGTCGTCTCGGCCCTGCCTCGGCCGCAGGGCCAGGCCGCGGTGGCCCCGAGCGCCCGGGAGGACGGGCTCCCGCTCCCGTCCCCATCCCCCAGGACGGCAGGGCCCGCGCGGGGCTCTGCTGCAGCGCGGGGTGGGGGCCGGCGCCGGGCCCGCTCCGGCCGCGGTCGGAGTCGCGGCCTCCGGCGGTCGGTCTGCCCTGCCAGCTCCGCCGCCCGCTTCGCTGGGAGGCCAGCGGACGGGGTAAGGTCGGGAGGGCGAGGGGTGCCTCCCTTCCCTGACGCGCGAGGCCGGCGTTTGGCGGCTAGAGCTCGGGAAGGGCCCGATGGAGAGGGGGGCACCGAGCAAAGGAAAACACAGTCGGATTTCCTCTTCTGCTGTGTCTTGGGTCAGGGCGCCTTCGTGACAGGTGCTCCGTGCTTCCCGGCGGAAAATCTTTCATTCCTCCCCGGTTTCTCCTTTTCTGACCTGGGGAAGGAATCGCAGTTAAGCCTCGTTCTGACTTCGGTCGTATACAGACCCTATATAATGGAGACACCTCGTTTCCACGCTGGGTTTTGCGCGATTTTTTCTTTTTTTTTTTTTTTTTAAATGCAAGTTCCCTTCTCCAGAATTCAGGAGATGGGCTCTTAAGCATCTTCCTGTTGGTGAAGGACACACTTGGCCATTGTGTACTTTGACAGAAAGGATTCCTTTCCCAGGATAACCCCACAATAGTACCTACTGAGGTGTCCGGTCTCCTGGGTTTTCAATCCGAAAAGTATCTTTGTTCGGTGAAGAGTGATCTTTTAAAACCTTGGTTTGGGACTGGCTCAGACAAAGGCTGTTCGGGTGCCGGAGTGTACCCGGTATTAATGACACTGGAACATGGGAGTCCGGGAAGGTGGAGCCACCTGTTCTTTTCAAAGAATATTTTATTTGCTAATAAAAAAAAAAAAAGAAATAGATGTCGGACGACCTGTAAAAGTACTTGCCTTTGGGGTATGTTTCTAGACGTGAAATTTGCAGCTAAGTCATCTTGAAATTTAATAACTGGGATTTTTTTTTTTGTTTTCCAGTTCCAAGAAACATTTGGAAGTGCCCAGGAAAACTCTTAAACAGAGGGGTTTGGTTTGATTGGAGGCAGATCCGAGGAGTTTTAGTTGGGTTTGGGACTATAATAAGTTAGTCATATTAATATTGAATCTGGGTTTTGGAGTTTGGGTGGGGTTTTTTTTGTTTTTTGTTTGTTTGTTTGTTTGTTTGTTTTGTTTTCTTTTCTTTTTTCCCCTTACTCTGCCTTTTGACAGACTTGCCGGCTGTTCCGATGATTTCAGGTGTTTGAGGCAGACTTTCAGTGGATGTCACATTTTGACAGTTGGGTTGCCTTGAAACGATACCAAGTGGTCGAAATTCTCTTGCTTTGCTCTTTGTTAGAAACATCAGAAGACAAGTAAGAGATGTTAGCCCTGTGTCCAGATGTGCTCCAGTGGGAAAATAGCTAGGCACTCTGCATGTCCTAAACTTACTTTTTTTTTTTTTTTTTTTTAAGATTTTATTTATTTATTTGACATACAGAGATCACAAGTAGGCAGAGAGAGAAGGGGAAGCAGGCTCCCTGCTGAGCAGAGAGCCAGATGCAGGCCTCACAGGATCCTGGGATCATGACCTGAGCCAAGGCAGAGGCTTAACCCACTGAGCCACCCAGGCACCCCTGCATGTCCTAAACTTTCTGATAAAAAGTCACTTTACTGTTAAAGCTCTTCACATCTGACCTTGTTGGAGCTTTCCGCTTGACTTCAAATCCATGTAAAACTATACGGGAAATACCATTCAGATTTCTAAAAGTTGTTCTAAAAACCTCTTGGTGAATTTGTGTGTTGATGTAAACAGTGTCTGGAGCAGGTCCAGAAACTTCGCAGACAATCAAACATGCCGCTGTGTGGCCTGGGCCGAAGCTTCCTTTTCCAGTGTCAATGTTAATTTTAATTTCCTTATATCTGGAGTTACTAAGTTACTGGTTTCTCTGAAATTTAGCAAGATGGTAGGCTAGTTGATAACCTTCAGTGATCATTTCTACCGTTATGTGCATTATGTGTCACATCCACAGATGTCTCAGTGCTCTCTGCTTATGCTCAGGCATTTTAGAAGGTTGTCGCTTCTGGAAAGCCAGTCTTTCGCATTGCTGTGTTTGGTACTTCGATACCAAGACACCTTCCCTCTAGTCTGAAACACCTTAGCTGAGTAAGAGGTCTCAACTCTAAGCCACTTGGGTCCAGACGAAGGGAATCGCAGGTTTGAAGTACATTGGTCATAACAAAAAACTTGGTTTAATAATTACCATTACCCTGTAAGTTTGTTTGTAGGTATGTAGTAATCAGTGCTGTTGTCAGGAAGCAGGGTTAAGCTACTACTTAATTTTCTCCACTGATAGAGGCATGTCCCTGGCAGCCAGAGAGAGAGCTGGGGACTGCATTGCTGGCTGAAAGACAAGTCCAATCAGAATTCCAAATTAATGTAGTTAACTGTACTAGATCTGGAGTGTATTTTGTTCGGCAGTTTGCTAAATTTTCTTCCTGGGTTTTAATTCCTCATTTGCCATTGGTGGTAGAGTAGAGTACTAGTGTTTACATTGCTGACTACAACACGCTTTTGAGTGCTCCCATCTAAAACCATCAGTTCTGAGAATCAGTGGAACTTGGAGGTAACAAGAATTGAAATTGCTGAAAATGGTACCTTCTGAAAAGTGGTAAAACTATACGTTTTAAGTATTCTTCATCAAGTTCCAGGTTGGGGGGAGGGGGATTGGAATTCTAGCTTTTGAGTCGTCTTAGACTTAAGCTTGGCATCTCCGTCTAAATTTCTAAGCATATCTTAAGACTAAAACGGGGAGGAAAGCAGTCTATAAAAACAGTAACTATTTGCATCGATCATGGTAGAATTCATGAAAGTATTTAAAAGCTGATTTTTAAAATCCTGTTTGCCTACCGAATGACAAGTAGCTTGGGGTTACTGTCCTCCCCCTCCCCCTCCCCACTCCCTAATCTCCCAGTGCTGGATTCTGAATCATTATCTTATATGAAGTACTTGGCTTTACCAAGAGCCTCTGACACAGTTTGGGGGAAAGGCCTAGATTTGGATTAGAATCAGGCAGAGAGGACAAAGGTCAGGCGTCAGCTGAGCCTTGAACCACAGACTAGCTGTGAGACGTGGAACCAGTTCCTTTACCTCTCTGAGCCTCATTTCCCCACATGTAAGATAGAAACTCTCTGAGGGTATCAGGAATACTCAGTGAGATGTCTCAAGCATGCAGCATGGCGTCCGGTATGCTTATTAAATCTTAGCTCTTGATTTATAATTTTTTATAAATTACGATTTTTACTAAAAATCCATAATTTTTTTAGTTCTTAAAATACTTCCCTTGCACCAGTAAGAATGGGAAAATTTCTGTTGAGTTAACGAGTGAATTTTTAATTTCCTGGCTGCGTTCCTAAAGCCAAGTAAGCAAAATCTATTCAGTTCATAGGTATAAAGCATCTTACGAGGAGCGTACTGTATTCTAAATGAATGCTAGCTGAGTAATTCGTTCTTGTATGTTAATTGGTTTCTTACACAATTTATGCTTGGAATATTTAGTGTAAGTGCTTCTGAGATTCCTAAAAAACTTTCTTAGTATATTTCTGTTTTGAAATTAACCTTTAGTGTTCTGGGAGGCTATGATGCAAGTTCAAGCAAGTAGCCTTCCCAGAAACTTGGACCATGTTAAAACATTGGTGGGGGAGGGGTAGCAGTCCCAAGTTGAGACACCCACCCCCCTTCCAGTCTGCAGCTCTCCTAGAACTAGAAGAGAGGGGTGGGTGGGAAGGCACGTCGTGCCTCTGCAGTCCGTGTGTACAGCTGGTTCGACCTGCGCACTCGGGCCACCACGAAGTGATTGCTTGATTTTGATAGAACTTAACAACTGTAAGACCTAAGTTGGCTTTTTTAATTGAATGTCCTTCGTTCTTTGAAGTTTTCCACATTTTTTTTTAAATTTTACCTATTTATGACAGAGAGAGAGAGAGGGAACACAACCATGGGGGAGCTGGAGAGAGAGAGAAGCAGGCTCCCGAATGGGGCTCGATCCCAGGACGCTGGGACCCTGACCTGAGCGGAAGGCAGACACTTAACGCCTGAGCCACCCAGACGCCCCTCTGAAACGTTCTTGCTGGGACCCCTTGGATGTGTTCCGATACGCTGGGACTCTGTTGAAGACACGGCATCTCTGGTTAAACCTTGTATTTCGGGATAGGGCACACAGGGCATAGTTCAGGGGGATTCTTCACAAATGCGTGATTTGCAGCATGATGGGTTGGTTGTTACTGGGTGACGCCGATCTTCCAGCTGTTGGCACGTTTCATTATAGAGCATCAAAAGTCATGTTTATTAATATCACCATTGATTTTATCAGAAATTTCAGGTATTGTGAGGTTGTCAAGCTTATGCTGATGGATACAAGTTTTCTTTTTTCTTTTTTCTTTTTTTTTAAAGATTTATTTATTAATTTATTTGACAGGCAGAGATCACAAGTAGGCAGAGAGGCAGGCAGAGAGAGAGGAAGGAACAGGCTCCCCACCGAGCAGAGAGCCCCATGCGGGCTCATGACCCTGGGATCATGACCTGAGCCGAAGACCGAGGCTTTAAACCGAGCCATCCAGGCGCCCCTACAAGTTTTCTAAAACTTTATTTTTTGCCTAAAAGCCCAGTCCTGCATTTTATCATTGGTAACAGATACTATTTTCTTTGAAGTGACATATTCACTTCATTTTCAAGACAGTGTCTGTCTCGGTGGCTTGGGTACCTGGTCATGGTCTCTAGGTCCTGGGATTGAGCCTAACATCGGCCTCCAAGCTCAGTGGGGAGTCTGCTTGTCCCTCTCCCTCTGCTGCTCCCCCTGCTTGTGCGCTCTCACTCTCTGTTTCAAATAAATCTTTTAGAGAAAAGAAAATGTCAGCCTGATACCAAAGTCTGAATAACCATTGTTTAGGTCTTCAGGTAAAAATGGTGTCCACAAAAGGAAGAGCTAGTTCAGCTTGTAACTCACTTGCACGAGTGTTTTCCTGGACATAACCATTGCATTTCTTTTCCTTCCTTCCTTTCTTTTTTTATTTTTTTTATTTTTTTTTTTTTTTTTTTGATTCATTAATTTTAGAGAGAGCACAAGCAAAGGGAGGGGAGGGGGTGGTGGTGCGGAGCCCGGTGTGAGGCTGAGTCTCACGACCGGATACCCTGCCCTGATTGGAAATCAGGAGTTGGAAACCCAGCCGACTGAGCCACCCAGGCGCCCATGACCATTTCCAAGTATACAGTTTGCCGACCCTAATGCCTACAGTGACACTCCCCATGCTGTGTCATTGCCACCACTGTTCCCAGACTTTCTCACCATCCCTGAACAGAAACCCATTAAGCACCTCTTCATTCATTTCCATTCATTTAACTTGATAAACCTTTTTGGCTGTTCCTCTTTTCATCTGTCTTCCCCCATTGTGGGGAGGGGACAGAGTACTTTCAAGCCAGTCACAGCATCCTGTCATTTTGCCTTAGAGTACTTCTAAACCTGCACACACATTTCAAGCTGCCCAGGGGTCTCTTTCTAACCACCAGCGTTTCTGTTGCCCAGTTCATACTCAGTTTTGCACAGTTGCCTCAAGAATTATTTCATAGAGGGCGCCTGGGTGGCTCAGTGGGTTAAGCCGCTGCCTTCGGCTCAGGTCATGATCTCAGGGTCCTGGGATCGAGTCCTACATCGGGCTCTCTGCTCTGTGGAGAGCCTGCTTCCTCCTCTCTCTGCCTGCCTCCCTGCCTGCTTGTGATCTCTCTTTGTCAAATAAACAATAAAATCTTAAAAAAAAAAAAATTATTTCATAGAGTTGGCCTTTTTGAATCTGCAGAAATCTGATTACGGAGCATTTAAAGCACAAAAGTAGAGTCCAGTGTAATGACACACTGTGTGTGCCTGGACCCGCTTTGTAGAGTGACCACTTGTATCTCATCTGTACTTCCGCGCGCCTCCTTCCTGCCGCGCGCTTCTGGATTATTTTCAGGCACATCTTAGACATCACGTTTCATTTCAACTGCAAGTACTACAGGATGAGCTTCAAAGTACAGACTCTAGAAAATGTGACCACTGGGGCGCCTGGGTGGCTCAGTGGGTTGAGCCTCTCTACCTTCTGCTCAGGTCATGATCTCAGCATCCTGGGATTGAGCCCCACATCGGGCTCTCTGCTCAGCGGGGAGCCTGCTTCTCCCTCTCTCTCTGCCTGCTTGTGATCTCTCTCTCTCAGATAATAATCTTTTTATTAAAATAGTGACCACAATATTTTCACATCCAAAAACTTCCCAGGAAATGTTTTGATTTCTCTTAATTAGCTGATACATTTTGGTGTACAAACGGATTTGTTTGAATCAGAAGCAAAAGTTTGCACATAGCATTTGGTTGCAGGGCCCACTAAAATCTACTGATAGGTTCCTATGAAGTAGGGGTGTGTGTGTACCCTTTTTCGGGGCCCTTTCAAAGCATTTGATTGTTTTTTTTATAAATATTTTATTTATTGAACAGAGATCATGGGTAGGCAGAGAGGCAGGCAGAGAGAGAGAGAGAGAGAGGGAGAAGCAGGCTCCCCGCCAAGCAGAGAGCCAGATGTGGGGCTTGATCCCAGGACCCTGAGATGATGACCTGAGCCACCCAGGTGCCCCAAAGCATTCTAGCAGCTTCCCATGTGTAAGGAAGCTAGAAGTTAAATTTGTTATTAGCAGAAATACTAATACCATTAGAAATACTAATAATACTATTAGCAGAAAACAGTACGTACTAAGTATTCATCTTAATACATGTGTTTTAGTGCAAGTAACTTAATATGACGTTTCTAATTTTTTTTTTTTTTTGAAGTATAACATACAGTGTTGTATTCGTGGTTTTTCAGATAGTAAGTAGAGAAGAACTGGTAGTTTTGTATGCCTTTGAATTCTACCTTTTAACTGGTGGTCTGTCTGTGGCACTTTGTACTTCTCTAAATAATTGAAACGTGGGGCGTCTCGGTGGCTCTGTCGTTAAGCGTCTGCCTTCAGCTCGGGTCATGGTCTGAGGGTCTTGGGATCGGGCCCCGTGTCGGGCTCCCTACTTGGTGGGAAGCCTGCTTCTCCCTTTCCCACTCCCCCTCCTTCTGTTCACTCTCTTGTGGTCTCTCTCTGTCAGATAGATAAAATCTTCCAAATAAATGAATGAATGAAACTTGTAGATCATATAAAATTGACCATCACATGAAAATGTGAAGTTTTCTTCAGAACAAATTGGAGCTGGTAGTATGTGGAATGTCTGGTCTCAGATAAGCATTCAAATTTAGAAAAAAAGAATTCTTGGCTTATAAAGTACAAACTAATCCATAGAAAGAGTTTACATCATAGCTTCAAGACAGATGTTTTTTGTGGCGGTATTCTCTGAGGACCAATAAACAGCTTGAGGTTTGAGTTTTTATTTCCTCTGAAAAATCTGGAACCTTGGATTGAATAAGCTTTTGCACATGTCAAGTTACTAAATTAATAACCCATTTATTTGCTTTCACTGATGTGTGGGAGCCCAAGATTTTATTACATTGTGATAAGTGCCTTTTTGCCTAGTAGGAAAATTTCCTAAAAGACCATGTAAAGCAGAAGTCCCCCTTGTGTTCGTGCTTCTCTTATTACAAGGCTTTCAGACTGCCTGTCCTGTCCTGGTGGTAGTTGATGAGGTCAGTTTCCTGCGAGTCCTGACCAGCTTTTCTTACAGATGAACCGGAAGAGAACCGTGAGTGTTACCCCACGAGTGTAGCCGTGCTGTTGGGCAAACTCCTCATTATTTGTACAGTTAGTTCACCGTCGGGCGCGTATGTGTACGTGGCTTTAGTCATCTTGGTCACAGCCAGAAATGTTTCTGACAAACACTGAAGTACGGTGGCTCATTTGCTTGAAGCCTCTGCCTTCGGCCCAGGTGATGATCTCAGGGTGTTGGCGTGGAGCCTCGTGCAGAGCTCCTGGCCGAGCAGGGAGTTGCTTCTCTTGTCTGTGCGTTCTCAAATAAATGGATAAAGTCTTAAAAAAAAAAAAAAAAAAAGGAGAAGACGAAGAAAGAAACTCACTTAAGTACCTAATTGAAGAAGTCATCTAAATACATGTAACTCTCTTACATTTTAGATCTTTTTCCAAATACAATAACCCATATTAGTGGAAGAAGTTATTTGTGATCCTAAGAGTAGCGGCTAGGTCTGTGTCTTCATGCCTCCCACCCGTGCTGAGTACCAGAGACTGTAATAGTTCTGAAGATAAAACCAGATTCCTGCCTTAGAACCACTTTGGATTTCCCTGCAAGGCTTGCTTTTTTTTTTTTTTTTTTTTTAGATGAGACTGACTTATGAAAACCTTGTTCACAGTAGAAAAGAGCTCCTTGAAACAGGGTTCACCACTGATCCTGCCCCTGCCCCCAGGGTTGATCAGAAACGTTCAGAGGCTTTCATGCCTGTCCTGTAGTAATGCCAGGTATCAATTTAAAGGGGTTTAATCGTGAATGCTGAATGGAGGCCTTGGAGAATGCATACGTTTAGCAGAGGGAGATGTTTGTGTTTTTTTAAGATTTTATTTATTTGGGAGAGATCATAAGTAGAGAGGAAGGGAAGCAGGCTCCCTGTTGAGCAGAGAGCCCAATTCGGGGCTCTATCCCAGGACCCTGAGATTATGACCTGAGCCGAAGGCAGAGGCTTTAACCCACTGAGCCACCCAGGTGCCCTGGGAGATGTACTTTTAATAAAATAAAAATAAAGTACTGTACATCTGTGCTGCATCGGGCTAGTTTTTGAAAACCTAAGCTACAGCTGAAATGTCATGTGGCTTTGGATGGGCTCGAGAAGTAAGGATGTGAATAAACAACTTTAGTTAGTAGAGTTTTGATCGGGGTTCAGTGATTTTAATCAGTGTATCCTCCTAATGTGAGATGTTAGTGATAGGGAAGATAAATCAGTGTATGTGAAATGAGGCCTTGGCTTTTCAGAGTTCAACCTTTTTTTGTTATTTTCTAGAAACCGAGTAAGTTGCACATTTTGACTATTACTATTTTATTCTTTTTACACATGTTGAGTGGGTTTTGTTCTTAACTTGTAGCATTTGTGATTTTTTTCTTTTTTCTTTTTCTTTTTTTTTTTTTTTAAAGCCCAGCAAGGGGCTGGAACTCAGGACCCTGGGATCGAGACCCGAGCTGAGATCAAGAGTCGGGATGCTTAACCGACTGAGCCGCACAGGCTTGTGACTTTTTTATATAAGATCTCGCGTGGTGCCACGTGTGGACAATGTAATCTACCCAGTTAAGCGTTCTCTGGATGGCGCATGGAAGAGCGGGGCTGTTGATCAGCTCCACCAGCGCGGTGTCCCTAACCTAGAGGTAACAGGAGGACACCTGATGTTGCAAATACCAGAGAGTTAATGCTCTGTGCTGGGTATCTTGGCACTGGTCTTGAGTTTTCAAGAGTGGCAGCAACAGGGCTTAAGTTCTGTGTAGCTCGTAAAGGCCGCTAGAGATGTTTATAGGTTCCTCTCCCAGAGAAGAGCTTAGCGTGAGTCCTCCCTTTTTCCTGATCTTTCTTACTGGGGCAGTCAGTCTGGGGCACTTCCTTTTCCTTCTCGCATCTCCTGACTGGATCTCATCCCAGCCCTGATACTCTCGGCTCTCCTGTCTTCCGGTCCCCTCTCCCTCCAGGCTCTCCTGGTCTGACTGTTCCTCCTCTCCTCCTCCTGGACTGCCTGTCCGCAGTTAGTGTCTCGTGAAGAGTTCAGTATTTCCCCGTGTGCTCGGCCACGTGGAGCGGCCGAATCGACTGCTCCCGGGGTGTCTTCCGAATGACCTGCCGTCCTTTGTTCGGGATGTGGTTTCTCCTTTCCAGGTGCCTGGACCCCCTCGGTGGAAGCATCAGCTCCTTCGGGGCAGGGACTCTGAGCTGTGAGCCCTCTACTGTGCTCTGTACTTCGTAGACGTTGTCCAGATTTTATAGCCAGTTTGAGTGAAGAAGAGGGATTTGTCTCTAAAGATTTTTGGTCAGACTCGGAGTTGAAAGTTAGATTCCCTGAGTTACTGAGGATGTAATTTACCTTAAAACTTGCATATGTTGTTTTCAAAAGCAGTGGCCTGCCTGACGGGTAGTCGGAAGCAGCCGTGAGCAGGAAGGATGGTTGGGGAGTGGAGGGCGCAGTGTGATCGGGCCAGGGTTTGCAGTGCAGACCAGAGGGGAGGTGGGGGGCTGCTGTGGCCTGCTGCCGCGGTTCATCTGTTTCTGCCAGAGCAGCATGGCCTTGGGCGTGTTTAGACTTCGCTGTAACGTTTCAGTGTTGTTATTAAACTTTTATAAAGCATTCAGGATTTATGAGGTGTTTTTATGGTCAGTTTTAAACTTTATAAAATAAAGATTGGAAATAAAGATTGGAAGTATTTGTCAGTTACAGACCAGCAAACTGAGGCAGCGCGGTAATTTGGAAGAGGTCTTCCGCCACCTTTAAAGCTCACGTGACTCTTCTCTCCCTGTTATTTTTAACCTATTCTAGAAAGTGTTTTCGTGTAACCTAGCTTGTTCAGTTAGAGGATCTTAGGTATCTTAGGACTTTTAGCTCAGGATTTCCTGGCGTTGGGGGTTTTTTATTCTGTGGGCTGCTACCAGGCTGGACCCTTTCGTGACCTGCACATGTGCTCTCTGCTTTGTCTCTGTCACTCTTGTTGCTCAGGTTGCTGGCACACTGTAGAGTTCCACTTTTCTTTTTTCTTTCTTTTTTTTTTTTTTTTAAGATTTTATTTATTTATTTCACAGACAAAGATCCCAAGTAGGCAGAGAGGCAGGCAGAGAGAGAGGAGGAAGCAGGACCCTGAGATCATGACCTGAACCGAAGGCAGAGGCTTAACCCACTGAGCCACCCACACACCCCAAATTCCACCGTCGGAGCCAGTAAACAAAGCTAGCTTGGGGGGGGTGCTGTTCCCATCCCGCTGCACTGGCTGCCGTATCCTGTCGTCAGCAAACTACTCAGTGAAAAGCTAAAACACACTTTTTTAAGTCCCGTAGAACTGACCATGTCAGATCGGGTAGCGTTTAGGGCCTCTGCAGTGATTTCTTGGAAAAGCCTCGAATAGTAAACCAGTGGCAGTTTTGTGAGGCTCAGGTGAAGGGAGCAGTTAATGGGCTGGGTTAGCTGTTCCCACATTTCTAGCTTTCCAGACACTGCTTGCCTGGCGCCTGGGTGGCTCAGTGGGTTGAGCCTCTGCCTTCGGCTCAGGTCATGATCTCAGGGTCCTGGGATCGAGCCCTGAATTGGGCTCTCTGCTCAGCAGGGAGGCCCCCCCCCCCCCCCCCCCGCCTCTCTGCCTGCTTGTGATCTCTGTCAAGTAAATAAATAAAATCTTTAAAATACTGCTTGCCTGGGACGCCTGGGTGGCTCAGTGAGGAACCTGCTTCTCCTTGTGCTGGTGCGCATGGGCGCTTGCTCTCCAACAAATAAATAAAATCTTTTAAATAAAACCAAGTACTGCTTCCCTGAAATGGGATTCTTTCGTCTTCCCAAAGCCAGGGCTGGGTTCCTACCCGACCGCATTCTCCGTGTCCGGGTCACCGGAGGAGCTCAGCCAGCCCAGGCGGCAGTGCTTATCTAGACTCCGCAGGGGCCCGGAGCTCAGAGCCGGGACCCTGCACTCCCAGGCCTGCATCCAGCGGCCCTGTGAGGGCATCCCACGTGCCCTTTGAGCACACCTTCCTGCCTCTGTTTTTCTTGATTCATCAGACGTATACCTGCTGAATTTATCAGTTTTTCTTCCTCACCTTCTCCTTAAATTTTTTTTTTAAGATTTTATTTATTTGTTCTACAGAGAAAGAGGGATCACAAGTAAGCAGAGAGGCAGGCAGAGAAAGGGGAAGGCAGACTCCCTGCTGTGCAGGCTGTGGGGCTCGATCCCAGGACCCTGAGATCATGACCTGAGCTGAAGGCAGAGGCTCAACCCACTGAGCCACCCAGGGCCCCTTCCCTTAAATTTTTAAAAAATCATTGTAGCTGTCAGCCATGTGTACAAGCACGTGCTCGCATATATACACAAACACGCCGGCATGTGTGCTCAGTTACTTGTGTTTATATGTCCTGCTCACTTGTGAGCTGTTTGAGGGCAGGGGACTGTTTCTGCCAGATGTTTAGTAAATGTTGAATAAATGAATTTAAGGTTATTAAAAGTATGATTCATCCTGTGTTTTGATGGTTTTCCAAATGTTTATACTTAACACCGTAGCTTACATACTCCATGTTCAGTCTCAAAGAGTGTCTTACTGAAAATATTTTAGCGTTTAGGGGCACCTGGGTGGCTCAGTAGGTTAAGCAGCCAACTCTTGATGTCAGCTCAGAGCATGATCTCGAGCCTCATGCTGGGCCCCGCATTCAGCAGAGGGGGCTGCTTGGGATTCCCTGCACCTCCCTCAGCGCGTGTGCGCCCGCACACCTGCGCACACTCTGGCTCGCTCTCCAGTAAATAAATCTTTATAGGGGCGCCTGGGTGGCTCGCCAGTTCAGCGCTTGCCTTCAGCTCAGGTCATGATCTCCGAGTCCCAGAACTGAGCCCCACATCGGTCTCCTTGCTCAGCAGGGAGCTTGCTTCTGCCTCGCTCGCTCTCAAATAAATTTTAAAAAGTGTTTTGGGGTTTAAGATCATCGAGAAAAGAGCAGTGGTGTTGCAAAGAGTACAGAGGTGCGAAAATAAGTCGATTTACTAAATAAACTTCATGGGGTGGGAGCGGGAGCCAGTGGAATACAGTTCTCTGGAGAACAAAACCGGATTTCTTAACCGGAAGGAGCAGAGTTCTGAGTCACTACACTTAAAAAATTTTAGCCATCTAAGAATTAGGTCATGATTTGGTGCTGCTAAAAACGGGTCTTAATAATATTTATCAGGAAGGATGGGGAATTTCTTCATGATATTTCTAGCAAACTGTGGATCAAAAGCTAAGTTACTTTCCATGACTTGTACTGGTGCTTGCCCTATAGAAAGGACGACTTTGAGCAGATCTTTGTCGTGAGGAGATTCCTTTAAAATACTTCAATGTCTCCATAAAAAGAAAACGCCACCTCCCTCTTTTGAATTTTTTTCCCTCCTGTGTTCTGCAAACGATAAGAACATTTTCAGACCCACAGTGGACACTGTTAGAGTGACAGGGTTTGAGTTTGCTTTATCTTTAGGCGAGTCTCCTTCGTGTTGAAGCCTCCGGGGCTCTTGGGAGAGCAGGGCGGTTCTCACTGCCCTGCCGGCCACCGCTCCCTGCAGATCGAGCGTGGAACGTGCCGTATCCAGATCTCTCCATCTGCTTTTTTTTTAGAGCTGTTTGTTCCAGAATCAAAGATGACATGTAGCATTGGTTGTCATGTTTCATTGGTCCCCCTGCCTTTCTTGTCTGTCATGATCCGTGCCAGAATACAGGGCACACGGACAGCTCGGGCCATTGATGAGCCTTGCCTGAATCAGCCCCGCTGCGGTAGTGGGTACAGAGGAATGGTTTTCTTTCTCTTCCTTTCCTTTCCTTCCCTTTCCTTCTTTCTCTCTCTCTTTTTAGAGTTATTTGAGAGTGGGCACAAGAAGGGGAGAGCAGAGGGCGAGGTTCAGGCAGACCTGCGCGGAGTGCAGAGCCCGACGCGGGGCTCAGGACCCAGAGATCGTGACCTGAGCCGAAGTCCAATGCTTAGTCAACTGAGCCCAGGCACCCCAAGAGTGGTGGTTTTCTTCTTACATGACTCCTCCTACTTTTATGCGTTGACATTCTTACTGACGTAAGGAAGAGCTCCCCTTCCCCTTCGTTCATTTTATGGACTGTTTTAGAGCAGTTTTACGTTCACAGCGAAATTGATCAGAAAAGACAGTTCCGGGGGTCTGGGTGGCACAGTTGCTTGAGTCGCTGCCCCTTGGTTTCCCTTCAGGTCCTCATCTCAGGGTCAGGAGATTGAGCGCCCCAGGGAGTCAGTCTCTTAAATCAGTCTTTGGCGGAGGGAGAAGAAAACACAGTTCCTGTGTCCACCTCGCACATGCACAGGAGCACAGACAGCCCTGCCGTCGACACCTGCACTGACCGTGTTGTCACACAGTCCGTGGTTTACGTTGGGGTCACTCTTGGTAGTGGACGTCCTGTGGTCCTGACGAATGAATGTACAGTGGCCCCAGCTGCTGCTTCCGTGTCTGTAGGACATTTTGAGCCTCGGGTTGTAGGTGTGGATGACGGGGTGACTGTTGCTCCGGCCGTGTGTGCCGTGTGCCGGGTATGGGGCACCATAATCTGTACCTCTCAGTAACTAAGCTTTGTTCGTTAGCATTACCTAATACTTACCCAGTTTTACAAATAAACAAAGCTTAGAGAAATGGAGTAACTCCTTAAGGTCGTCGGATGGTGAAGTAAATTTGTGGCCGAGCTGGGATTCAAACCAGAACCTCTACAAATGAGTGAAGAGCTGTGGTCGAGTCCCACTCCTGCCTTTGCCACTTTTGAGCCCCGTAACCGTAGACACATCACCCTTTCTTGTTGCAGGGGAGGAATGGATTGAGGTTTAAATGGATTCGTAGTACGCCCTTGAGGATCGGGGAGGTCGCGTGGGCAGTGGTGGAGCGTGCATGTACGTAGCACTTGATGTACAGCAGCTCAGGTTTTCATGAGGCTGTATGGGCCACAGCGTGACGGTAGCGAGAAGCACGTGTGTTCTGCGTGGGTCACGGCGGCTCTAGAGATCCTTCCTGAACACAGTGCACCGACTCTGGGCAGTTCGCTTCGGCCTGGATGAGGACGACCAGGCACGAGGGGGGGCGTTTGCTAAGGTTTTAGGATGTAAACCGTTTGTAGACACGGAAACCACGTAAATTGGTAACCAGCCCCACCGGGGGTACATTCTCTTCGGATTTGCAGGGAAATGTGTGTTTATCTAGGTTCCGCGCTTCCATGGACATTTCTGTCACCAAAAAATAGGCCCCTGGTCATGAAGGATATTTTGGGATACTCCTGATAATTTCACGTCCCAGTGGAGCAGTTTCCCTGGGTGGTGTGGCTGAGCCGAAGACACTGTCCTTGTTCCCTGCGCGGGGGCGAGGAGACTTGAATCCTGTCTGTTTCCCCTCCAGGTCCCGCGGCAGTGCTGGTGGCCATGGTTCCCGCAGCCAGAAGGAGCTGCCCACAGAGCCCCCCTACACAGCATATGTAGGAAATCTACCTTTTAATACAGTTCAGGGCGACATAGATGCTATCTTTAAGGATCTCAGCATAAGAAGTGTACGGCTAGTCAGAGACAAAGATACAGACAAATTTAAAGGTGAGTTGGGGGAATTCTTACTGTGCGTTTTTGTAGAGGGAGGGTTGAAACCACAGTCTTAGAGAACCAGAGGGCTCCACTTACGAAAGTGTTTGAAATATTTGTCCGAGTAGCTGAAATAAACACGGTCCTTTAACCTGTAGGCTTTCTGTTCTGCTTGGGGCGAAAATGTTTTACTCGTGCTCTGATTTGTAGAAATAGGCATATGTGTATGCCCGAGTCAGCCAGCTGTTTGCCTGACCCAGCTGTGCTGTCTGTGCTGTCAGGGAGGTCCCTGGGGGGGAAATGAACAGATAAAATGGAGGACTTGGCAGGTGCATTTCACCTTGGCCCGGCTCCTGGCATTTTGCTTTGAAGTTTTCCTGTAATCTAGGCATTTGTATAGAATTCATATGTACTGTCACTACATTGGTGACTTTGGAGTTTGTGTGTGGAAGAGGGTTGGCTCAGATTTCAGATCAAGTTAGTGTCTGTAGATTAGTCTCTCTGGGGCGCTCGAGTGGGAAAGCAGTAAGAAGGAAGAATCATAGGAGCATTATTTATCTCTGAGCTTTCAAGAGTCCCTGAGGGGAGACGTGCTCCCTGAGAGCACGGTGCGAGAGCATTTGGCTTACATTATTGATCCAGAAGAGCATCGGGGAAGGTACGGAGTGATGTCCAGCGAGGGAGAGGTGTGAGAAGCAGGGGTTTCGTGCATCTGGGCAGTTCTGTGTATAGGCAGTACTGTGATCATGTTGGAAGTTTTTTGGCTTTAGAGCCTGAAGCCTTATGATAGGAATGGCCCAAACAATGAAAACAAACCTGTCCGATCAGCCCACCAGTGTCCCTCCTTAGAGGCACCAGGAGTTCCAGGCTTCAGGGGAGTTGGGCGGTGGGAGGGCAGCCTGCGGGGTGAGTCTGCAGAAGCACGTTTCCGTTTGTCTCCTAGAGGTTGATCCTCCCTTCCAGCCGCTCTGAAGGGTGGGATGGGTGAGCTGGCTTTGTTGGCCTCTTGGAACGTGCGGGCGGTTTCCTCAAATACTGTAGACATTGGATCCGCTTAGGGGGGATGGTGGGGACCCTCCAGCCAAGCAGTGGGTTCTTTTGTAAGTTACTGGTGAGCAGATGGTGAACAGGACAAGTTTGGACCCAAGTCTTGGGAGCACTTGCAGTCCAGTGGGCTTTGAAGGGGAAGTGCAGTCCTGGTGCAGGGTGCAGTGTGAGCGCATGGGTGGGGTGCGTGCTTAAGCCCAGAGTTAGTCTCCCGGTGGCAAGGAAGGGCCTTGGAAAGAGTGGGGGGAGGGTAGCTAATGCAGGGGTTGACGTGAGGAAGTGTGGTTTCCTCTGCCTGCAGTGTTGTGTTTACGGTCTCACGGCCGAAGCCGGCATCAGGGCACAGACTGTGGGCTCACGCGCTCAGACCCAGGCCGTCTGTTTCTCCGTGAGCATCGCACAGAGGATGCCCTTGTCACTGAGGGTGTGTTTTTAGCTTTAGAGAACAGCTTCTGTACCAGCCACCTGAGGAGTAAGTCGTAGGCATCTTCCGCCTGTTTCTTCAAAGCACGTTCGGTCTTGACTTCGAGATCTGTGTCTTAAAGCCCCAGTTGGGTTCTTTTAAAGTTAATCAAAAGTCAGAATGAACAGCTCTTCACAGTGACCCAGGAAAGGTTTTAAGATGATGGTTAAAACTCATAAAAAGAAAGCTTTTTTATAAAAACACAGCTGCCTAAATAAATAAAATCTTAAAAAAAAAAAAAAAAAAAACCAGCTGCCAGATATTTCAGAGAACATAAACACGAAGAAGGAATGCCAGGTATTTTCTGTTCGCCAAAAAAATACAGTCTCTCTTCTGGGCTCTCCTAGTCCACCATGCCCTAGCTGCTGCACCAGAGTGGGGAAATGGACCAGACAGGGAGCCCCCCTGCCTTCACCCAGAGTTCCTTGAGGAAATTGGGGTTTGTTTCTCTTGCAGGATTCTGCTATGTAGAATTTGATGAGGTGGATTCCCTTAAGGAAGCCTTGACATACGATGGTGCGGTAAGTATCTTCTGCTTTTCTGTGCGTGTTAGAAGTTGCGGTGTTTTCTCTTGCCGGTACTTAACACTGTTTTCCCCATTACCATTAGCTCTTGGGTGATCGGTCACTTCGTGTGGACATTGCAGAAGGCAGAAAACAAGATAAAGGTGGCTTCGGATTCAGGAAAGGAGGACCAGATGACAGAGGTGATGGGTTCTTCTGTAACTTGAATGTGAAACTTGCTGTACGCCCGCTGGTGATGGTTCCCGGAGGTTACCAATAGAACTGTCTCACGGGTCCTGATACGTTTTTGCAAGCTTTAAACACTAGTAAAAATGCTGAGAGGGAATGGACCAGACTTCTGTAAGCCTGGGGCATTTCGGTTTGGTTTTGTTTCTGTTGGAGGCCAGAACTCTTCTCTTAACTCCTGCGAATTTCTCGTCACATGAGTTGTCATCTTCCGGTGAAATTTTCCGTGTTTGTGCAGCAAGGTAATGGTGCAGCCTCAGCTTTTCTGGTGTGTATCTCAGGAATGGGTGACCCTGGAGAATCTAGGGTGGGCGGGATCCCCCGGGATGACTTCCTTTCCGGGATCAGCATTTACAGTATTGCCACTTACCTTTGCAGTGGCCTTGCTGGGAGCAGCGTGGCCGGACCACTCTGTCAGCTCACGGTGTAGGTGATGTTTTCCTGAAAGGTCTCCAGGCGTGCACCAGGCCTCTGTTGGCGGCGGAGTGTGTGGGAGAGGGCTGGAGAAGCTCCCCACTGTAGGCGGGGTGCACGGAGCCCTGGCCGGGCTCCACTGTGCCTCAGCCGGGCCTCTGCCAGGCCTCTGCCTGCAGTTCTCGTGGCGCCTTCATCTCGGGAGCCCCCTGGGTGGCGCGGGTGTGCCCGGACACACGGAAGCACGCCTGCCTCCAGAACTACTTGCAGAAATAGTCCGGAGGTTTTGGAAGCTTATGGGAGGCCTCGGGTCACTCTGATTCTTGGTGGCCCCTCTTGCGTGGCTGAAGTCATGGAGCTCTGCTCCCTCCCTGGTGGGCCACATCCACTTGACTGTTGTCTTAACTGACCCGAGAGGCCTGGCTCACTCCTAGACATTCCTTAAACTCTTTATGTTGTTGTTTGTTGTGGTGGTTTTTGTTTTCAGTAAATAACTCACACAGGTAATAAAAATGGCAGTTGTGTAGAAAGGTAAAACCCTGAGAAACCAGTCCGTTATCTTTCCTAGGAGTTCTGCTCTCGCAGGGTCTAAGATAACATCAGTGACCCCACCCACCCTGTCACCCTCCCCTCCCCCCATCAAACCAAATTCAGCGCAGAGTATTTGGTGAGTATGGGGGGAAGTAGGACAAGCTGGTGTAGACCAGAATTCTTTAAAATTCTTTCCAGTCCCACTATAACTAAACAGATGACTGCTTATATCTGTTGCAGAACTCAGTTTCTTATAGCCGATCAGAAAAGAGCTTATTCATAAAAATACAGTCTCATCCAGTAAAACTGTAATTTTACGTATAAGCTGGTCTCTGAAACACGCAGCAGAGGGCTTGCAGAGTCAGTCCAGGTGCAGCCGTTACTGGCCTGAGGAGTAGTGGTCTTGGACCTGTCGGTTTTGGATTTCTGGTATTAGAGGAACAGCCCTCGAGCTTGTGACTGGGGAAGCGTGGAGGTTACTACCTAAGGAACGGTCGCCTTAGTTGGCTTTTTCCTGTCGGAAGCTGAGAACACAGCCGACAGGACCTCGACACCTGCCAGGGCCTGTGTCCCACGGCAAGGTTTTGGTGGTCTTTATTTTTATTTATTTATTTTTTTAAAGATTTTATTTATTTATTTGAGAGGCAGAGATCATAAGCAGGCAGGGAGGCAGGCAGAGACAGAGGAGGAAGCAGGCTCCCTGCCGAGCAGAGAGCCTGATGCGGGGCTCGATCCCAGGACCCTGGGATCATGACCTGAACCGAAGGCAGAGGCTTTAACCCACTGAGCCCCCCAGGCGCCCCTTTAGTGGTCTTCAAAGCCACATGTGCCCGCACAGAGGAGTTAACGCCTATATGCGTTATTTGTGAAAATTCATCTCTTCTTTTTTGCTCTTTAAAAGAACGTTGCTATTTTTATTTACTTTTTTATTTTTTTAAAGATTTTATTTATTTATTTGACAGAGAAAGAGACAGATTACAGTAGGCAGAGAAGCAGGCAGGGAGAGAGGAAGAAGCAGGCTCCCCGCTGAGCAGAGAGCCCAACGCGATGCATGGGGCTCGATCCTAGGATCCTGGGATCATGACCTGAGCCGAAGGCAGAGGCTTACCTAGGGAGCCACCCAAGTGCCCCGAACGTTGCTGTTTTTAAAATCATACGTGCTTGTCACAAAGAAAACTCAAGCAATACAAAATAAAAAGAAGAAAGCAGATAAAGTCCCACCACCAGAAGCAGCCTGTGCGTTACACTAAACTTTGTTTAAAAAAAAAACACCTTACAAGGGTCTCATGAATGCTGTGCCACCTAAAAAATCTGTCTCCACACTTAATGAAAAGGCATTCTTTTTTTTTTTTTTAAGATTTTATTTATTTATTTGACAGAGCGAGAAAGAGATCACAAGTAGGCAGAGAGGCAGGCAGAGAGAGAGGAGGAAGCAGGCTCCCTGCTGAGCAGAGAGCCCGATGTGGGGCTCGATCCCAGGACCCTGAGATCATGACCTGAGCCGAAGGCAGCGGCTTAACCCACTGAGTGACCCAGGCGCCCCTGAAAAGGCATTCTTGAGTGCCAGACCTTGCTTTAAACTTCATCCTCTTCCCCTGCTCCTTATCAGAAGAGATTCTGTCACGGGCGCCGGTTTCTGCCTCTGCCAAACCTGCCCCGTGCTCCTGGACAGAGCGGTCGTGTGTCTCCAGTCGGTGGGAGTGGGAGCTGACCGGTGTTGCACGCTGGTAGCAGGAGTTACTCGTGCAGGGGAAGTGACTTCCGTACCCACGCGGGAAGGTGCGCTTCCTAGTTTATTGGCGGAAAATGTCAGGCTGAGTGTTTGAATACCAGTTGTGCTCATTGAACCAACACTGTGAGCTCTGGTTCGAAGGATTCTGGAGAGACTCTTAGCCCAGCTGTATGCCTCCCAGTGTGTTTCCCCATCTCAGTGCTCCTGTTGGCCCGAATCTGTTTGAAATCGTTTTCATTTCTTGTTAAGATTGATGTTGTCCGACTCTGTTTCTGAGCCGGGTTTCGGGTAACTTGATCTCTTCCCCAGGTCCTTGGCCACCCTTGCAAACATCGTATTCTCCACGTTCAAGGGAGTTAGGGTTAAAGCTCTGAGAAGCCCAGGTGAGCAGACACCAGACAGACCATTGCCCCCGGGGCAGGCAGCAGGGTCAGCGTCCTGAGAGTCTCTGGTCGTGAGGCTTTTGTCAGCCGATCAGCACGGACCTTCTGGTGTGGATGTGTTGGAAAGACCCCTTACTTCACCTTACTCACCTGTGCTGTTGATTCGTGGTTCATCCGACCCTAAACTCGCAGCAGCACCAGGACGCTGCCCAAGTGCAGCTGACCTAACTAACGCACATCGTCCGGATGGGGTGCAGGGCCGCCTCCTTGCGCTGCGAAGACCGGGCGACCTGCCACGCTCCACCCGGGCGCGGCTCAGAACAGTGCGGTCGCCAGGGAAGTGTGTGAAAGAGCAGAAAACCTAGCACCGACCAGATTGGAAGGGCACTTACTTAGAGTCTGAGCTGACAAGGCGGCCAGGCATGCCTTCGCTCAGCCTTAGCTACAAAACACGCATGTCAGGGGTGCCTGGGGGCTCAGTCGGTAAGCGTCTGCCTTTGGCTCTGGTCATGATCCCAGAGTCCCAGGATCGAGTCCCGCATCGGGCTCTCTGCTCAGCAGGGAGCCTGCTTCTCCCTCTCTCTCTCTCTGCCTCTCTGCCCACTTGTGCTCTCTGTCAAATAAATAAAGTCCTTATAAAACAAAACAAAAATAAATAAGTAAAAGGCTGCTTAGCTCGACTCCCCTCTAGCTGGAAGTCTTGCAGTGAAATGTGAACCTAAAGAAAAGTTGAGGCTGTCAAAGCCTGTGGAGAAAATCCTCTCCACACGCGGCTCCCTGCAGGCCCGGGGAGCCTGGCCGTCCTCTCCTGCACAGCGGAGCCGGTGTGCAGCTGGGGGGCGGGGTGCCCTGTGCCCCGGGGCACCCCCCTCTTACCGGGCTGAGCCCAGCACATTCGTGCTTGGTTGACAACACAGGTGCCTGACTTTTCGGTCTTCATTTGCGCTTTATGTCACAAAAGCTGCCGATGTTGGACGAACTCAAGAATCGCAGAGCAGACCGGCTGCGTGGGCAGCTCTGAGTCAGTGGCTGAGAAAGTAACGCAGTGTCCTCCTCCTCCTTCAGGCTTCAGGGATGACTTCTTAGGAGGCAGGGGAGGGAGTCGCCCCGGTGACCGGCGAACGGGTCCCCCGATGGGGAGTCGGTTCAGAGACGGCCCTCCCCTCCGAGGGTCCAACATGGACTTCAGAGAACCCACAGAAGGTAGGACGCTGCTTCCTCCCCGGAGGGTGTCTAGCCGGGGTGCGCTGGCTGTACGCCCCCCACACACAGGTCTTCCCGTGCCCCGGGCAGTGGCTTCTGTGGCCCACCCCGTTGTCTTAAATAGCGAGCTGACCTTTGCTAGAATGTTCGGGGTGTGCTAGGTCTTCGCGGCTGGCTTGCTAGTTAGAAAGCGGGCCAGGTCGGGGCAAGGGGGCCTCAGTGGGGCCATTTCACCCGCACGGGGAAGGGGGTCCGTTCTCGATAAACCATGTTGGCTTTTCTCCCGCAGAGGAAAGAGCACAGAGGCCACGGCTCCAGCTGAAGCCTCGAACGGTCGCAACGCCCCTCAATCAAGTAGCCAACCCCAACTCTGCTATCTTCGGGGGAGCCAGGCCCAGAGAGGAAGTCGTTCAGAAGGAGCAAGAATGAGCTTGCGGCGGGGAGGGAGTGGGGTGTGGGGGAGTTAGCGCGAGACCACAGCCTGGCCAGCCCCCCGGGCCGGCGGTCCTGCGCCTGACCCCCGTCCCCCTCTCGTACAACGGAAACTCAGAGCTTGTGAGCGCATGTCAGCAGTTAACAAGTGGTTTTTAGTACATTCTTGGCTTTGCTGAACCTATCTAGTGCCTGTCTCGTGCTTTCCTTCTTTTTTTTTCTGCCTCTCCTTGCCTCTCTCCCTTCTGTGCGCTCCCTCCCGCACCCGAGTGTGTCCCGGGCGACGGAGGCAGCCGCCCGTGGGCGTCCTCTGGCTGGAGGTGCTGCTCCGTCTCTCTCCTGTGCTTTCTCTCTTTACTTCAGACGCACTGGCCAGACCCGGTTGTTTCTTTGAGTTTTCTCGGCGCTTCTCTCCTGACCTGCATGTTGAGTTCTGTATGGCTGTGGCTTCCAAGGGGGGGAGGAAAAAACCAGGGAGGAAGTCACAGACTGGATAGCTTCTCGTTTTTATTCCGCTGTGATCAACATATACAGAATTTGAGGCACCTTGTTTCCAAAACAAGGATAAAATACCCGTTGATCCTTGAAAATTCCTTCCTGTCCCTATTTATAAGCAGCCCTGCCTCTGCTGCTCCCTCCCTGCGTAGGCGGCCCGAGCAGAAGAGGCTCTCCTTTCAACCGAGGAACCCAGAAGAAGGGGTAGCAGCGCGGCGGGCCGGAGAGGACCCGCCGAGCGCACCGCTGTGCTCACACCCACTGGGGTGCCTTCAGCACACTGTGCGGGCCGGTTCCCTCCTTTCTGCCGGCCAGGGTGCTCTGGGGGGACCGAAGGGCGGCGGTGGCAGAGCCACACCGGGCTGCCCTGACCGCGTGGACGCGGCCGCTCCTCTGGTCCCCGCTGTGTGTGGAGCCCGCCTCTCTCCCTTGTGTCTCTCTCTGCTCCTTGGTGTAGCAGCGAGCTCCTGTGCTTCCCCGCTTCCCTGGGTTTTATAATGAGAATGGGCCTACAGTCTGGCACTGCACTGTTTCGCTTGATGAATTGAGGATTTTACTATGCAGAGCCGACAGGGACGTCCGGGTAGCCGGTGGGTGGCTCTCAGCCACCGGGTCTCCTCTTGGGGGCAGAGCTGCTTGTCCCCACACAGTGAGTTCGGCACTTGGTGGGGGCAGGGGGTGGCCGTGGCCTCGGAGCTGGAAAGCCTGCATGTGAACAGCTCGGTTCTGCAGCGCCCAGTCCCGCTCTGGGCCGCGGGGAGCAGCTCGGGGCCGGCCGACGGCTGGAGCCCCGGGGGGAGAGCCCCGCCGCGTCTCTGTCCCGGGGTCTCAGCAGTTACAGAACTCTCTCTCCTGTCCTTTCTTCCCCTGCCGCCTCTGCTTCTGAAATAAGAACCATTTGTGTGACGCCAATACCTAACTTACGAAAGACATGCATTATGTGGTTGTAGTCAAACCCGATGCTTTCAGATGACCTACTTACATCTTCCGTGGGGAAAAGATTAAGAACAAAACAAAATCATCTAAACTTCTGGGCCACCCGGTTGACTTTTAAACGTAAGAACAGAATTCCAAACACTTCACACATTCAGCTATATGACAGAAAGGAAATCTATGGATATGGTATTTTGTGAATGATCTTTTAAATAAAAGAAAACCTTACGTAATATTTAATGCTTGTCCTTATTTTTGAGTTCTTTCTAGCTGCCCTCCACGTGCAATTTGCACCGTCTTAAAGTCGGGAAGCGACAGCCAAGTCTCGCAGCACAGGCTGCAGTGCGTGAGCCAAGCGCCTCTTGCTTTGGGAACGTAGAGGAATCGTGAGATTCTTTTCAGAGCCGGTGATGATCAGAAACAGCACACCGGGGTCTCCCTTTTTTCCTCCTCATTTCCTAAAAAACGTGATTTCCTGAACAGAGACCTTGCGTGCACAGGTGTGTGGCCGTGGTGTTTGATTAGGTTTTAAAGGCAGTTTCTGCCCAGAATGGAAGAAGTCCGCTGTCTGTACGAGGGGTCCCTTTGAATAATAACTGCTTGTGTTCAGCGTAAGTTCTGGGGACTTCGTGGCCAGCGGGTGATAGGTTGGCGGGGGCGCTTCCAGGCGGTTCTGTGGCCCAGGGGACAAGGTGCAGAGCTTTGCCGTGTCTGGGAGAGGCCCGGCTGGCGGCGAGGGTGCTGCCAGAGGACTTGGCACGGTGCAGGGAGGCAAGCCTTGATGGCAGCTTACCCTGCAGGGGGAGGGCGGGGAGGGCAGGCCCTGTTGTGGTGAGAGCGCGCGCGGCTGTCCACGTGGTCTGCCCAGCCTGGAGGACCTGATGCTCGCTGGTGTTTTCTCTAAGGGAGAGGGTCCCCGAGACCAAAAACCCTCTGCCCCTCGTGTGGTTGGGCCGCTGGCCGGAGGCTCGGAGCCCAGCTCGATGTGGCGGCTTTTCAGAGGTTAACTTGGATCCCACCTCTGAAGGGCCTGTGGCGGGTTCGGACCCTTGGGTCATCCGGGTTTCCAGAGGTTTCTCGGGATTGAAGCGCGGCTCCCGCCCGGCTGTCTTCTCCCTCTCTCCCTGTGACTTCGCCGTGGGTGTGGTCTGGACGCGCGCCTTCCCTTGGGCCCTGGCGTTTGTGCTGTGCTCGGGGTTACAGACGCAGCTTAATACCCGCCTCCCATCCCGAAGTAGCCGAATTGAGAGAGGAGGGTGCATCTTTGCCCAAATCAGCACCTAAACAAATGGGTTCATTTTCACAAAAGTTTGCGCACAGTATGAGTGTTCCAGAGATAGGTTTCCCTCTGCATTGGGGTGTTTTTTGTTTTTTTTTTTTTTGGTCCCTGCTGTTTGGTTTTCTTTTTTTTTAAGATTTTATTTATGTGACACACGCAGCGAGAGGGAACACAAGCAGAGGGAGGAGGTCGGAGAGGGAGAGGGAGAAGCAGGCTTCCTGCGAGCAGGGAGCCCAATGCAGAGCTCGATGCCAGGACCCTGGGATCATGACCTGAGCCCAAGGCAGATGCTTAACGTCTGAGCCACCCAGGCGCCCCTGTCGCTGTTCTTAAACTGCCCTCAGAGAAACCAGATGGACTGGGATGCCAAGCGGGGCCGTTTTAATAAGGGGCTCAGGTTTCTGAGAATGTTCTTACCTCGGAGCCCGTCTTGTCAGGGGCCAGGTGGTTTCTCCAAGTCCCAGGAGAGGAGAAGTTTGCATAGCCAACTTGCAGAAGCCAGGGCTTCCCATCCTGACCGAAACGTCTTGTTCAGGGAGGTCTTGGCAGGAGGCAGGAGAGGGGTCAGGAGGCGTGCGTTTGGGTGACAGGAGGGTGCCGGCATTGTGGCCGGGCCTCTGCTCCCAGTTCAGGATCTCAGGAAGAGCCTGGCTGAAGGAGGTTACTTGGTCGTTACTTGGGGGAGAAGCGCCAGTTTCCAGCAGCCTCTAAGGGAGCTCCTGCTAGAGACTCACGAGGAACAGATCATGTGGGCAGTGAGCCGGTGCCCTGTGGCCCTTACGTGTTCTCGCACCTGGTGGTTTCTGTATTTTTCTGTTTTGAGTAAACTCTACGCCCAACATGGGGCTTGGACTTAAGACTCTGGGATTCAGAGTCGCACGGTCCACCGACTGGGCCAGCCCGCCCCCCCCCCCCCTCGCCCCCCACCCCGACCGTTGCTTTAAAGCCTTCCTTACAATTGGCTCTTCTCACAAGTACTTAAAATACTGTTGTTTCCTTCTGTCCTTTTCTCAGATTCCGCCCGGCTCTGGGGGTCATGTGGGGCCACTAGCCTGTGCAAGGTCTGTTCTCCGGGCCATCACGGCAGTAGGACCCGCTGGCGCCCCTTGTCCTGCGCGGGGCTCCTTGGTCTCCTGGAGAACGGGGCAGGCCTCCTGTGCCAGCCCCTCCTGCAGGCCTCACCCTGTGGACTTCTCACCAGTGCTCTTGCCGGGCAGAGAGGCGGACAGGGTGCCCCTCCCGGAGCACCCTTGTCAGCCGTCCTCCGTGTGTCACGGGTGGCTCTCTCCTGCCCTGTGCTCCCCAGATCCGGTGTGCCCGGCGTGCAGGGCCATGAAACGGCCCCCGGCTGCGGGGAGGCTGTGCGTGGCTGGCAGGTTGGCGGGGCGGGGCTCTGGTGCTTCCTCAGGAGCGTCTGGCCTAGGCCTGGCAGCTTCTGCCCTTCGGGTGAGCGCTTTGCTCTGTGTCTCGGGTGTTCTTGGCCAGTCTTCCACCGCGGTGAAATGTGTGATGCTTACACGAGGTCCACAGGCTTCTAAATCCACACAGCTTCGTTCCTTCTGCAGTTTCTGGCCATGAACATGAACCGAAATAACATACTTGACTCTAGCCTACTACTCATCTCTGCCCGCCTTTGTAGCCACCCCCTAGGTGCAAAATACCAAATACACAAATAAAAGTACACTAATTCACAACGGCAGGCTCTCCAGTGTTCCCGTTTGGAATTCTGTTCACGGTGGGAAGCAAGGTGACCCTTAGTAAAATCCTGAGCGGCCCAGAAGCTTATCTTTCTCAACGGGCCGGGGCAGGAGAGAAACGCGGGAAGCTTTTCAGGCTGCCCAGGGATTCTGCAAATAACCACGATTCCCTTGGACTTGGTAGAGGGCTTGCTGACATGCATTACCCTCTAGTCAAAATTAAGAGTGCGCTCACTAGATAACCTTTTTAAAGTACTCTATCAAAATACAAACAAGATGAGAAGAATGCTAACCCACCCCACTAGCAGTCCTGGCTAGTAAGTCAAGATCACACGGAGGAAAAAATAAACACTACCCCTCACCCGCCGTCACCACCCGACAGGCCGGTGGCTAGAGAGTCTGTCCTACAGAGGAGCGTGCAAGTCGGAGCTACACTTAGGGACTTCACTTGGGAATGGAATGTCTCCGTGTTCTAGAGCCCAGTGGTTCCCCTTCCGGGTATGAGCCCCCAAGAAAGCACATCCACAGCAGCAGAAGCTGTGTTCAGATGACGGAATGGCCCGGAGGCGCACACAGCATCGGGTCACAACGCAATAGCGGGAAAAAGAAACCCGATGCGGTCAGACGGCCTGGTTGGTGTTCATAAAAAGGACAAACCACTTCAAGAATCTACCTACACCTAGAGGACAAAGCAAAAGAAGCAGCTCCTGAGGTCCGGGGGAAGCAGAAGGATGAGGATTCTCTAGGTTCCTTTGGGTAGTGAGTTCACAACCACAAATAAACGTCAGATTTGGCTCAGGAGGAGGGGGTAGAAGGAGGCTCGTTGGCACCTTAAGATGTGGAGTTGGGGGTGCAGACTATGTGGGGCTCCAGGGCGTTCTAGAATGTTCACACCTCGGGTGATTTTTCTGAAAAAGATGCACAGCTTCCCATCAGCCTTTAGGATATATATGACCCCGAAGATTCTCAGCTTGGAATTGCTGAGTTTTTAGAGCTGTGGCTTTGCAACCTGGGGCTCTTGATTGGGTCCCGAGGGCGCGCACAGCGGGCCCCTCGGTGAGCTGAAAAGCCAGTGTGTCTGCAGTGATGAGGGTTTGGGGATGGACGGTGGGGAGGGTTGCACAACCCTGGGAACATCATAAAGTCATGAGAAACCTGTAACACACAAAACCTACTGAATTATAAAAAAAATTTTTTTTTGAAACCTTGATGCAACTGGATGTGAACTGTCTAGTTTTTCAAAGCCTCTTTTCTGAGTCTTGATTCATAAATAAAATAGGACCTTGGAGGACTTTGAAAATTGACCAGAAGGGGAAACAGCCTCCTTTTTCCAAGCCGGTACAAAAAGGTGCAAAAATTATTGGAGATGGGAAACAGGCTTGGGGAGGGTCTGAGGGCTCCCAGTCCCACTGCAGATCGACCTGGAGACTTTGCCAGTGGTGAGAGGTCACGTCTGCCATTGCCAAGGCCCAGGACAGAAGCCAGGCATAGGACGGCTCCTTCCCATCAGACGGGGAAGCCTCTGTCAGTCTCTGCCAGCTGGAAACCCCTGGGCAGGCACCCAGTCCAGGAGTCAAGGGGCACCGACCCGGCCCACGTGAGTGGGGGCCAGGCAGGTGGTCCCATCGGCAGGGCTGCTGGCGCGCACCCCCCCGCCCTCCCTGCGCTTGCGGGTGCTGGGGGGACAGCAGACTGGGGTTCAAATCCGGCGTAGCTTCCGTGCGCCTCCAGCCTCATCCCCAGGGTACGTGACATCCAAGGGGCCAGTCACCAAGGGAGCCGAATGCAGCGTTGCCCGGCGTGGGGCAAGGGGGTGTGGCGGTGCCCGCACAAGTCTGGGAGTCAGCTGCCCCAGGATGGGGACAGGCTCCCAGGGCGAGGCCCGCAGGATCTCCCACATGGAGGCCGGGCAGGCGCACTACCCTTCTTCCCCACATGGGGGCAGCCCCGGGCAGCCCTGGCCTTGGCCCTGGCCTGCTGGTGCCTTGGGGGCTGGGCCTCCTGTCTGAGCCCTGGCCGCCCCGGACAGGCTAGAAGAGAAGCCCAGTGCTCCGGCCCGGTGCAGCGTGGGGTGGGGGGAACCCGGGACCAAGGAGCCCAGGTCTGAAATGCCAGACGGGGGTTTCCCTGGGGTCTCCTGGGAGTGTCGGTGCCACCAGGGGTTTGATGGCCTTGGGCCAGTCACTTACTGCCCAGTAACAGGAGACACGGAAGCACCCGGATGTTTATGGGCCCCCCCAGGAGCCTGCGACGGCAGGACTAGCAGCCGCAGGAGGGGGTCTCTGGGAACTGTGGGGGAGGGGGCGGGGGGGAGCCATGGCTCGTGGCTCATTCCCCCCTTCTCCAGCGCTTCACCTTACCTCCCCGTCCCGCTTCCTCTGACACGTGCCCTATGACATCTTTCTCTGTGTGTGTGTGTCTCTCTCGGGGCCTCTCCCTCTCCGGGTGTGCATTTGTGTTTGCGTGGGGTTCCGTGTGTGTCTCTCCGTGGCTTCCTGCTCTCTGGCCGCCTGTGTGTGTCCGAGGGCTCACCCCACTCCGCTCGCCCTCTCCCCGTCTCTCTGAGTGTCTCTTCCTCTTTGTGTGACTCAGGGTTCCGTGTGTGTGTGTGTGTGTGTGCACGCGCGTGTGTCCGTCCGTGCGTCTGTCCTCGCTGAGCCCGTGCTGGTGCCTGTGTCTCGCTCGCCCCTCCGTCTGTCTCTCAGCGTCTCTCCCATCTCTGCGAGTGTCTCTGCGTCCCGGTCTGTGCAGGCAGCCGGTCCGGCCGAGCGGCGGATGTGAGGGATGATTCAGGGCTGACAGGAAGCCGCCGCCTCGCCCGCTGCCCGCCAGTATCCGCGGCGTCGGCGTCCGCTCGGCAGGTGCGCCGGCTCGGCATGAGGGGGCCGCAGTGACAGGGCCCGGCTCTCAGGTGAGTCTTCCTCGGCGGGGCCCGGGGCCCGGCCCGGCCCGGGGGGGGGGGGGCCCGAGGCTGCCTCCCACCGACCCCCCACGGGGGTGGGGATGGCCCTACGGGGCCTGCGGGAGGGCTGGGGGGTTGGGAAGTTGCTAGAACACCTGGCTCTCCCTCGCTTGGCCCCCTGGCTAGGGACCCCGCTCTCGCGACCCTGCTCGGGTCTGGGGCTCCAGCTCTTCCCCCCCCCCCCCCCCGCGCCTTCCCCAGTCCAGCCTACACGGGCCTGGGCGGCGGGGGATCTCCTGGCAGGAGTGGGGGGTGGGTCTTATTGCTTCCAGAGACCCGGTGAGGGGCCAGACCCAGGAGCCTTGGTTTCTTCATCTGCGAAATGGGGCTGAAACATCCCTGCCGCTCGGCTGGGGGAGGGCGGGTGAGACTCTCCGGGCAAGTGTGCCCAGAGCCCGCCGGGGCCCCGGACCAGAGGGAAGCAGGCTTCTCCCTGCGCCGCCGCCCATGCCCGGCGTCCAGCCTGGCCCAGCAGCCCTGGGCTGGGGGCTGGGGAGCTCCTTGACGCCGGCCGCCACCCTCCCCCACCTCTGCCCCAGGACCAGGGCTGCCCGGGCCCCCGCAGTGGCCACCTGAGCCTCCGGAGCCTCCATTAGAGGCCCCTAGGTTGAAGGCCTAGATGACGGGAAAACGGAACAGAGTCCGGTGGATAAAACCTCCCCAGGGCTCGGACCCAACCTCTTTCTCCTACCCCATAGGCCGCCCTGTGGCCCAGGGAGGCCTCGTTCCGCAGGTGCGGCCTGAGGCGGGCTGGGAGCCGGGGCAGGAGGGGGTCTCTGAGGGCCTTTCCCGCTGGCCCGGCCCAGCCCCGAGGGCTTTCCCCCAGCCCCGCTGTTGCAAACTTTGTTCATCTGAAAACTGCGTACTTCCCTTTGTGCTATTTTGGCCTGCGTACCACGGCCTGTGGCCGCCTAGCGTCCCCGCCCGACCCAGCCCTGCCGGCCCCTTGGGGCCCTTCTGGGGGCTCAGCGTCCTCCCCCAGACCTCTTCCGCCAGCTCAGAGCCTGGGTGGGAAAGCCGGGCCTGGAGGCAGGTTGACTCCGTCTGGGGGCCGCCGATGGCCTGTTCCTCAGATGGGTCTCTCTTTTAAAAAACATTTCATGGTTCTTACAAAAGGTAATACGAGACAGGGGTCCAAGAGCAGGGAGGGCCTTGGGGGGTCGGCGCGGCCCGAGCTTGGGGATCCTGGCTCCGGGACTGGCTCGCTGGAGGAACTTGGACCAAGTGCTCCCTCTCTGGAACTCGCTGTTCCTCACCGGCATCGCCCACAGTGTGTCTTGGCGTGTCTGGGACAACGGAGGGGCTGGGGCGGATCCCAGCCTGCCCTGGGGTCCCGGCGTGATGGCCCACGTGTGGGGCAGGGGTGCGGTGCAGGGGTGGGGAACAGGCAGGACTTCTCTGATGAGGTTGTTGCAGGCTGCTCGCCGCCCAGAGGCTGCCCCGTCCCCTTCCACAGAGACCCTGCTGCTTGTCCCAGGAGAGCAGGGCCATCCGGGAAGCAAGAGGGCTCTCTGGGGGCCAGGATCCCCTGGGATGGTGGGCCGCCCTCCCCGGGGACGGCGGCCTCGAGGGCCAGGCCTCGGGAGCACGAGGGAGTTCTCCAAACCAGAAACAGGAGCCCGCACAGGCTTCTCTCCGGGAAGCCCGGACGCCGAGCGCGGCTGCTTATCATCTGCCGGCAGTTCTTAGAGAAAGGCCCTGGGTTGGTCCCCATTTTACAGATGAGAAGACTGAGGCTAACAGATCCCGAGGCACAGGCACAAGTCCTCCCTCCACGACCCGGTGCTCCCAGCCCTGCACCACCGCCAGTGCCCTTGGGCTGCGGCTTGAGGCCCAGCAGACAGCCTGCCCCGGTGTGGCCCTGGTGGACAGAAGGAGGAAGCTATGCAGGCTCGGGGGTGGGGGGGGGTAGGGTCCAGTCCCCGAGCGCAGGGGCTCCCCACGGACGCCCTCCTATCCTATCACGAGGTTTGGGAATTCTGGAGTTCCCGCTGACTCACTCGGTGTTTGAGGAAGGAGAGGGGCTTCCCCGGGACAGCCCCGATGGAGCTCAGTGTGGCTCAGGCCTCCTTGTCCTTTGTGCCATGAGGGTTCAGGAAGCTCGGGGACGTGAGGGGGCAGCCCACTGCAGCCGAGGCCTCAGGGGAGCCCCAAACAGGAGCTGGGCAGTACAGAGCTCAGCTTCTCCCTGTGCCTCGCCTTCCCCAGCTGTAAAGTGGGGAGAAGCCCTCCTCCCGGGGGGCCGAGCCTGCAGAAACAGACATGCACAGAGGGGACGCTCCTGGGGCAGGGCTCCCTCGGAAACCCCGCTATGGCCCTCAGCTGTGTCCCTCGCCACTGCCAGGAGACTGACTGGGTCTCTCGGGGTGCCAAGATTCTCCTGGGAAACCCCCCCAAGAGGTCTGTACTTGTCCTCCCTGGCCTGGGTGTGTGGCTGCCTGTGGCTCGGTCAAGGACAGGCCCTCACAGCGTGGCTCCTCCACTGGGGCCGGTCACTGACCCAGTGCCAGGCTGGGTTCCGAGGTTCCTTTCCCCACAGGGTCCCCCCTCCCAGTCTCTCCCCAGAGCACCCTTCTTCCCTTACAGCCCTCAAGAACCCCTCGGTGTTTAACGAACGAAACCCCAGGAAGCCTGGGTGGCTCAGTCGATTAAGCGTCTGCCTTTGGCTCAGGTCGTGATCTCAGGGTCCTGGGATCGAACCCCGCATTGGGCTCTCTGCTCAGCGGGGAGTCTGCTTCTCCCTCTGCCTGCCACTCCCCCTGCTTGTGCTCTTTCGGTCCCTCTCTCTCTGACAAATAAATAAATAAATGAAATCTTAGAAAGGAAGGAAATCCCACTCCCAGCTCCCCTGGGGGGCACGGAGGGGGATAGAGAAGTGCCCTGGGGTGCGTGGGGGCTACCAGGTCTTCTGTGTGGAAGGGACCAAGGACTGAGCTCAGGGAGCAAAGCTGGGTTTGCAGGGGCAACAGATGAGGCTGTCCAGAGGCTGGAGTTGGAATCTTGTCTTTCTCCTTTGCAGCCGGGATCCCCAGCCTCAGTGTCTGTGTCTGTGAAATGTTGGGAGCCTCTCCCGCCACAAGTGGTTGTGTGGATTAAGCGAGGGCACTTTGAGACATATCCACATGGGGTGGTCTGGTGGGTCCCCAGAACCTTCCAGCACTTACCAAGTGTGGGGGACGGCCCTGGGGGCCCGGGATGATGGTCTGGGCTCAGATGGGGGAGCAGGCCTGGCTGTGGCCTGACTCGGTCCTCGGACAGGGAGGGGTGATGGTGCTTCCATGGCCTGGGCTCCACTGCGGGGCTGTCAGGGTCTGGGGGAGACAGACACCCGACAGAGCCGGTCACAGGGGGTCCTACGTTGCAGCACTGCCGGACATGTGGCCAGGAGTGGACATGCATGTGGAGAGCGAGCTGCTGTGGCCCGGGGTGGCCCTGTTGCTGCTGCTGGGGACAGTCGCCAGCTTGTGCGTGCGCTGCTCCCGCCCAGGTAAGGGCACGTGGCGGGGACAGGGGTGGGGTCCCCAGCCCGAGCTGCGGTCCAAAGGTGGTCAAACAAGTCTCACAAGGGAGGAGGCCCTGAGCCACCCATGAAGACGGGGGGTGGGGGGGGGGTCTGGTTCACTGTGGGGCTTTGGTTTTGTTGGGGCTGGGGAATGTTCTGGAAAAACGGGGGTTGGGGGGCTGCTGTGCTGCCTGCAGCATCCACCTTCTCCAGGCTCTGCTCTCCTAATAGCAAACATCCTGTCCACGACGGGTGGCCCGGGGGGGGGGGGGTGGCTCGTCTGATCCGAGGCCTGCCCAGGGCACAGGGGAGCCAAGAGGAAGGCGGGTGTCGGATCTCCGTTCCCACCCGGGCCTGGGGTCACTCGCTAATCCGGGTTTGTTCTTGCAGCGGTGAAGAAGTCTGAGAAGATCTATGAGCAGAGGAGCCTGTGAGTGTCTCGGTGTCCCCGGCCCAGGGACTTCGTGTCCCCTGACTGTGGGCAAGCACACAGGCTTCCCCTCGTGTTGTCCACACACCCCTGCCCTCAGCCCTCGCTCCCGCCGCCTCCCGCTGGGCTCTAGTGGGTCCAGAGCAGTCCAGCGAGGGAGGGAGGAAACCTCGGGGCTCTCCGCGCACTGCCCCCTCGCCCCTCCCCACCCCCGCCTTTGGGAGAGCTTTGGGGAAATGGGGTGCCACTCTCTGGCGGGCCCCCCTCTATCTCCAGAGATCCACCCTCTGCCCCCAGCCTGGGGGAGCCCACCGGGCTGGCGCTGGGGCTTGACAGACAGCCCTGCCCTCCCCGGCCACGCGGGGAGCAGAGACCGGGCGCAGAGAAAATGTGAACCGCGCGCAAGTCTCCCTGGAAGAGGCCAGCCGAGCTCTGGGAGGGCGTGGTGGGCATGTCCTCGGGGGCTCGGGAGGAAGGCCTGAAGGGGAGAGAAGGCAAAAGGAGACATGGCGGAGAGAGAACGTGGCGGGTGGTTCCCCTGCAGGCCTGGGGTGGACACCTTCTTCTGGGGACAAGGTGGCACGTGTGGGCATCTCTGGTGCGGCGTGAGATGGATGAGGAGGGCCTCGATCATGGGGAGAACCCGTGGCCTCTGTCCTAAGGGCAGAGGGGAGCCACAGAGGAGCTGGGAGGAAGGAGGTAGGGGTAGAGAGGAAATGGGGTGGGGGGTCACTGACCCCAGGCCAGGCAGTGGGGTCCGGGCCGGGTGGAGCTCCAGGCACCCCCCGGGGAAGGCCTGGGGGCCTCTGAGACCTGCGTGCGACATGCACACAGGCCAGCACCCCCACTCACACCCCCCGCCACCCCCCCATTCCTGTTCAGGGGAGCGCTCCTCTCCCCGCCGGCCCATGCCGTGTGTGTGTGTGTGTGTGTGTGTGTGTGTGTGTGTGTGTGTGTGTGTGTACAAGCGCCCCTGCGCGGTCCCGCCTGGGGAAGGAACTCACGTACAAATACAAATGCACACACACACCCTTTCTCATTTCCTTTTGCAACTGAAAAGCCACAATGAAATTTGAAAATAGAATGTCCCCATCCATGCCCACCCCTGGGGCTGGGGTGGGGCTGGGCTTTTTCAGGCTTCTCTGGCCACTTGGTCCTCCAGATGACCAGCCCACAGTCTCCACTGGGGCTGCCCCCCACTGCCCCGCCCCTGCCCCCAGGCAGGCCTCCCTAGTCCCCTCTCCTCTCTCAGTGCCTGCCCACTCCGGGCCTCTGATCGATGTTAGAAACACAGGCTGTTTGAGCCAGAAATGAAACCACCTCATAATGGGAAGTGGAAAGGCTGGGCCTGGGCAGGAGGAGGCCGGCAGGGGAGAACCCCACTTCACTTGGGTTGAGTCCTGCCCGTGCATTTAGAACATCCTTCCTAAATCAGGTCACCCTGACCCCTCCCCAGCCCCCCTACCCCAGAGCTCCTGGAAGGCTGGGCCAGGTGCCCCTTCTGGTCCAGAGGAGGAACCCAAAAGGCTTTAATGTCTAGCTAATCTGCTCTACCATCCTTAGCAGTGGCTTCCATCCTCAAGGGAACTTCACGCTCCAAAATGGCAGCTAGAGCACCAGCCCTCACCTGTGTGTTCCAGGCAGTAGTAAGAAGGAAGGACAAGGACAAAAAGGGTGCACTTCTGTTGGCAATGCCTCTTCTAAAGTCCCAACAATCTTGGCTTGCATTTCATTAACTAGAGCTTAATCACATGGCCACACTCAGGCACGAGAGAGGCTGGAAGATACAGTCTTCTAGATGGACCTAAATAAAAATCCATTTCAGAGGAAGAAGGAAATGCCGGGCATGGCCAGCTACCTTGCTGTGTCTGCTAAGCCTTGAAGTTACCTCGCCAGTTATGTGGGAGTAAATGGTGCATTTGAACTTCTCAGGAAGGCTGGTTACCCTCTGGTTGATGTCCCTGAAGAGTCGCCGGACCCTCACCTCAGAATCAGAGGGCCACCACCCCAGCCCTGCCCGCAGCCCTTCCGGACCATCTCCGGGGGTCCTGGGGAGGCCGTGGAGGCCGCTGGCTCCTGCTCGGGGCTGTACGAGAAGCGTGGATGCCCGGTGGGCAGAGTTGGGGAGTAGTCCAGAGAATGGGGGCTTCGGGAAGCCCTGGATCTGAGGCCCAGAGAGGGATCAGCTCCTCCTTTCTCTCTTGCCCTGGTCTGCCCCTCCCCACTCTGGTCCTTGTCCCTGTCTGTCCGTCTCTCCTGTCTCTCTGTCACTTGGGCTATGGAGGGCCAGACCCTGTTTCAGCACAGCTCCGTGTTTTTCCAGGGAGGAGAGTCAACAGAACTTTGCGGTGGCCCGGACCTATTCCTGTGAGTCCCCGAACCCAAGGGTCCAGGGACGAGGCTCAGGGTTTGGGGTGTCCATCTGGGGACTGCGGCCAGGCCCGATCTCGTGGCATGGGGGGACGGCGCTGGCAGGTTGGCCTGGGGGCCCAACCAACACCCCCTTGTCCTTTGCAGTGGTCAGGCAAGCCTGGCCTGGGGCTCTGGTGGACATGGACTCCGACGTGGCCCTAACAAGGTAGGACTAAGCCCCCTATCCCAGGCCCGGAGGGGTCACAGCCCCATAGGAGGCCATGGGAAGGTCCCCAGCTGGCTGAGCTCAGGCCAAGCCCTTGGACCTCGGAGCCCCAGAGCTGGACCGTGAGGGCCCCACGAGGGGGCTGTGGGGCTGTCGTTCCCAAAACCCCGGGGCCTCTTCCCCGCCGGCCCCCCTCAGCTCCTCCCCCCCCCTTTCCTGCAGGAAGGACAAGCTGCTGCGCTTCTCCCCCAGCCTCGAGGGTGAGTGGCCCTGAGACACGGGGTGGGGCAGGGGTGAGGCGGGCCGAGGCAGGTGAACATCCGGTGGGACAGGTGCAGCTCGGGGAGGCCCGAGGGCCCGGGGGAGTTGGGCCGGGCCTGGCCGGGGAGGAGATAGAGACCCGGTGTCTAGGTGGGAAGGCAGGAAACACCTGGGCCCTTGGAGGCCCTTCCCTGGGGAGGGGGGTGGGCCGGGGGCCGGAGGAAGCCGTGAGCCCAGCCCGGCCTTTCTTCCAGATTCTGAGTCCTCCAGGTACCAGAACTTCAGCAAAGGTGGGTGGGACCCCGGGGCGCGGGGGCTGCGGTGGGGCCCTCAGGCCAAGCGCTCAGGCCTGACCCTTGCCTCCTCCTGCAGGGACCAGACGGGGACCCAGATCCGGCCCCGAAGCGGCCCACCCGTGAGTGGCCTTCTCTGGCCGGCGCCTCCCCCCTCCCCTCTAACCCTCAACGTCCTCCCTCTAGGAAAGCTTCCCGCCCTAGAAGCCACGGGGCCCAGGAAGGTGCTCGGTAGCCCACTTCCCCTCAGGGGGCCACGTCCCTCCTTTGTGGGGACAGGGACGTGGCCCCTCTCTAGGGCATCGCCCAGAGATAAGTTCCATGAATCCCAGAGAGCAAGAATCAGGGATGTCTCTCTGGCTCACGGATGGGTCACTTGAGACCCAGGGAAGACGGAGACTTACTTAGAGTGACAAGTCAGTCGGGCTGGAGCCACGCGGGGTGGCGGCTAGAGCATCTGCCGGGGCCCCCTCGGCCCGAACCCCGGCCTGCCCAGCCACCTCTGTGTCTGTGTCTTCTTGCCAGAGACCCCATTTCCATGGACTATTACAACTGGGGGCAGTTCCGGAAGCCCCGGGAAGGTGAGGGGGAGGGGGCAGGGAGGAGGGGGCAGGGGAGCCCGGGACGCCAGCGGCGGTGGGGGCAGGCCCCCCGGAGCAGAGGAGGGAAGGGGTGTGTGTGGGAAGCAGGGAGGGGAGAGAGCAGCAGAGGTGCGGGAACAAGAAGGGGAGCTGGGAGGGGGGTAGCGGGGGGAGGCTGAGCCCCTCATCACTCGGGGGCCCCCTCAGGGCTGGGCAGCCCCTGATGAGTGCTGTGGGACCTCGGAGGAAGGCCCCGGGCCAGGCAGCCACGCTGATACTCCGAGTCCTACAGGCTCTAAGGAGGCTGGGGTCTTGGGACCTTAACACCTCGGCTTTACGGAAGGAGAAACTGAGGACTCGGGGGGGGGGGCTGCTGGGAGGAGCTCAGGTCCAGGCTTGAAGCCCCCCCACCGCCCTCAGCTCCTGCCTGGGCCACCCGGGCTGCAGGGGTGGGGCGCATGGCAGGCGGAGAGGGGGGGTTCTCTTCTCCCCACCCCACCCCTGCTGAATATGGGAGGGACCCTCCTCCCTTGAAGCCGCTTTGGCTCAGATGGCTGCCACCGGGGGGCGCAGCGGTTGGCGCTCAGCTTGCAGGGGCGACGAGGGGGTGCCAGGCTCTGCTGGCCCCATTCGGCCTAGGCCCACCCTGCCTGCCTGAAGGTTAGGCTTTAGGACAGCCCAGGCCTGCTTCCTGTCTCTCCGCGGCCCCCAGCGGCTCTCCCCGCCCCTCCCCGCCCGGTAGCAATGGGCCTCCCTCCCTCCGACTGTCCAACTGCCCCGTTGCAAACCCGCCCCTAATGTCCCCTCCCCCGTGCATCTGGGGTGAACTTGGAAGACCAGCAAGGAGCCCAGGGTGGAGGCCGCCGGAGCCAGGCCAGCGTCCACTAAGAACCTTGTCCGGGAGAATGTTCCGAGACCCCGTGCGGGACACAGAGGGCGGGGGGCTTGGCAGGGCAGGCCAAGACAGGACGGAGGGAGGAGGAGCCAGGCCCGCCGGGACAACCTGACCCTCCCCCTCCCCTGGCAGATGAGGACAACGAAGATGCCAATTCCTACGAGAACGTGCTCATCTGCGCGCGGACGGAGCCCGACTCAGGTGAGGCTGCGGCCGGGGACTGGGCAGGGACTGACCGCCCGCACCGGTCAAAGTCACCGCCCGCCTCCAACCCAGAAGGGAAGGTTCGCCCTTGGCTGGAGCACCTGGGTGAGGCCCCAGGGGTCCCGGCCAGGGTCCCTTCTTCCCCTGTGGGGCCTGACGACCAGCCACAGCGGCCGCCGCCGGTGCCAGCCCCTCTCCCGGGGTCTCCTTGCAGGTGACGAGGGATCGGAGGATTACCAGAACTCCGCATCCATCCGGCAGTGGCGGGAGTCCAGGAGGGCCGTGGGTATGTTGGGGGAGAGCAGGGGCTCCGGACTTGGGGGAGGGGGGGCTGGCCTGGGAGGATCGGGCAGGGGGGCTGTGGAGAGGGAGGGAGCATCGGTTGTGCGTGGGGGGCTGGCCTGCGAGGAATGGGGGGGGCAGGCTCCCGTGTCGCTCTTGTAGCTGATTTCACAACGCAGCCTCTGGCCCATCTGTGGCCGCCGTGGCCTGGAACCACGCCAGGCCCCCCCGGGTGGAAATCTCTGGCAAACCCCAGAGATGGGACCGGTGCAGCCTTCCGTGTAGCATTTCCTGCAGGCCGTTCCGCGGCATCTGGGGGCCTGGGCCCGAGCCCCCGGCTGGGGGAACAGGTGTGGGTGTGTCCGCATGACCCGTCTGCCCCCCATCTGCCCGCTGGTCCGCAGAGCGAGCCCCGAGGGAAGAGCCTCTGACCCTGGCAGGCAGCCCAGATGAGGACGACGACGACGACCCTGATTACGTGAATCAGAGCGTGGCAGCCCCAGAAGCCTAGGAAGGCTCTGGAAGGAAGGTACGGCCACTCCTCTGCAGCGGCCTCTGCCCAGGGTGGTGGACCTCACAGGCCTGAAGGGGCCCCAGCCCATCCCAAGGGGAAAACAGGGCTAGGGGAGCCACACAGGGGTCCCGGCGGGGGGTCAAGGGGTAGCACCCATGGGTGCTGAAATGGGGGGCTTTGTAGGGCGTTGAGACTGAGCTCCTGAGCTGTCTGTGCCCACCCTGCCTCCAACGCCACGGCAGGCCTGGTGACGTCACAGCCCCACGGCAGCCACAAGGGCCTCCGTCTGCTGTTGGGGGTGTCGGGCTGAGGCAGCTGGAGAGTTGTGGGGTGAAGGGGTGGGCCCCGGGGAGCTCTCTGCAGCCTCGAGCGAGGGCCTTAACCTTGTGGATTAGCCTTGTGGGTCTCTTTTCCTCCCTTGAAAATGGAGCAAGTGGGACACAGCACGTGAAGGACAACGGGGTGGGCGTGGGACCGGGGGGTAGAGGGCGGCATCCGTGAGGGTCGCGGCTGGGCCTGCTCAGGCTCCCCAAACGCACAGGGCGCTCAGCCTCCCGCCCCGGGACCGGCGAGCTGCTGGGGCCCCGGCTGTAACCCCGCGCGGGAGGGGGGACTGACCCTAGAGGGGTTCTCGAAGGCAGGCGGGCGGGCAGCTCCCGGGCTGGGAGAGGAGGCCTCGGAAGCATGAGCCCACCGCTCACGCGCTCCCCGACGTCTCCCGGGCCTCTCCGGGGGGGCCAGTCAGCCTCAGGGGCTGGGGACCCAGCAGTGAACGAAATCCACCCATGGGTGCCCGGAGCGTGTGGCTCTTGATCTCAGGGGTGTGAGTTCGAGCCCCACGCTGGGTGTAGAGAGGAGTTAAAATTAAAATCTTTCTTTCTTTCTTTCTTTCTTTTTTTTTAAAGATTATCTATTTATTTGACAGAGAGAGAGATCCCAAGTAGGCAGAGAGGCAGGCAGAGAGACGTAGAAGCAGGCTCCCCGCTGAGCAGAGAGCCCGATGTGGGGCTCCATCCCAGGACCCCGGGATCATGACCTGAGCCGAAGGCAGAGGCTTAACCCACGGAGCCACCCAGGCGCCCCTAAAATTAAAATCTTGAAAGAGAAAAAAATCTACCCAAATCCCTGACCGTTCAGGGCGTCCCTCTGGGGAGAGTAAAGACACAGATGGCTGTGGGCTGAGAGGCAGGGCAGGAAGGACAGGTAGCGTGTGAGGGAGTGATAAGCTCCACGGAGACCAACCCACAGGCAGGAGGCCGCGGACGGCGGGGCTGGGGTGGCCAGAGCAGCTGCGGTGCTCCCTGCCTGCCCCGCCGGGTGGGGGAGGGTAGAAGCATGTGCAGGGGGGCAGAAGCGCACCCAGAGGGTCTGACAACAGGGGAGGGGGCAGCCCTTGGTGGGGGGGCAGCCACGCAGCAGCCCCTGGGTTCTCTGAGATGGGCGGGGGCGCGGCCTGGGATCCTGGGAACAGGATCCTTGGCTGCCGAGAGGGGAAATATATTCAGGGGACAGTAGGGGTGCACAGAGACCGGTGAGAATCCAGGTAAAGGGGGAAGCAAACATGCATAGAGTTTTCTTTTGTCTCAGATTTTTTTTAAGTTTATTTATTTTGAAGTAAGTTTAACACCCAACATGGGGCTCGAACGCACGACCCCAAGATCAAGAGTCACACGCATTCCCGACTGAGCCAGCCGGGCGCCCCGTCTCTGTGTATTTCTGAAATTTCTTCTTGAGGGCTTGGTCGACCCATCGGATCTTGGGTATCATGTTGGTTGACCTCCACGTGACTGCATTTTTCCATTTTTCTGGTGATTTCTGGCTTCGTCACCTTGTGGTTGGAAAAGATGTTATGGTCTGATCTCGATCTTTTTATGTTTACTGAGCCTTGTTTGGTGGCCTAACAAGTGGTCTGTTCTGAAGAATGTTTCGAGTATACTTGGAAACAATGTGTATTATTGTTTGGATGGAATGTTCTGTGTTTCTCTGTGATGTCCGAAATGGCAGCTGTTTTTTTTGTTTTGTTTTGTTTTTGTCTTTCGTGGGTTTTTTTATTTTTTGTTTTTATTTATTTATTTTTAAAGATTTTATTTGTTTGACACAGACAGAGATCACAAGTAGGGCAGAGAGGTAGGCATAGAGAGAGGGGTAAGCAGGCTCCCTGGTGAACAGAGAGCCCGATGTGGGGCTCGATCCCAGGACACTGGGATCATGACCTCAGCTGAAGGCAGAGGCTTTAACCTGCTGAGCCACGCAGGCGCCCCTCGCGGCTGGTTTTGAAGGTGGAGCCCACAGGGTTCACTGATGCACTGGGCGTTGGGGGCCAGGTAGAGAGGAGCCATGGGCGGCAGGTCTTTTGGCTGAGCGAGAGGATGTCACTGTCCCCAGTGAGAGGCTGTGGGCAGGGCAGGCCTCGTGGGAAAACCAGCTTATTTCTGGACCTGTTTGGCTCGAGCTGCCCACGCGGGGAGAAATTTGTAGCGGTCAGTGGGACAGCAGGGCCTGGACGGAGGGAGAGGCCGGGCTGGAGACACACGTGGGCTGTCATCATTGAGAGTGACAACGGTCAGCCCCGGGGACAGCAAGGCCGGGAACAAGGGCCGGCACTGAGGCCGGAGGGTGGGTGGTGAAGCAGAAAGGGCAGCGTCCTGGGCCGGAGGAAGGCGCTTGGGGAGGGCGTGAGCAGGCACGAGGCAGGCGGAGATGCACCAGGCACTGGTGGGCGCTGGTGAGATCAGCGGTGCGGGGGTGGGGGGGGAGGCTACTTGTGTTGGGAACACAGGAGCCCCCAGACGGGGAGTGAACATTCCAGAAGCTCCGCTTCAGAGGGGAGCAGAGATGTGGGGCAGGTGTTTGAGCTGTAAGGTGGGCTGGTTCAAGCTTGGGGTCCGGCCGAGACTGGACCTGGATCATGGGTGCTGTCCCACTCTGGGCACGGGACGCCACAGGGTGGCATCTGCGGTGGCCTGCTGAGGGCCAGAGGGACCCGCTCTCTGCGTTCAAAGAAGTGGAAGGTTTGCTCGGTGAGGCAGAAATGGTGCTGAGTTAGATCTGATGCTCCCGGCAGGTCCCTTCTGGGTTGGAGGGGAAGGTCAGTCACCAGTCCTGTGCTGACTGACCCCAGCCTTGGCCAGGATCCACGAGCATAGGAATTTAGGAGGGAAAAAAGGCTGCTTGGGGCGCTGAGCCTCTGCCTTTGGCTCAGGTCATGATCTCAGGGTCCTGGGATCAAGCCTTGCATCGGGCTCTCTGCTCAGCGGGGAGCCTGTGTCCCCCTCCCCCGCTGCCTACTTGTGATCTCTGTCAAATAAATAAAATCTTAAAAAAAAAAAAAAAAAAAAAGAGGCTGCTCAATGGGCAGGTCCTTCTCAGCCTGGCTGCAGGAAAGTGGCTGAGAACTGACCATCGCCATGCCTCCCTCCCCGACCTTGACTCTGACCTAGCCATGCCAGTGCCAGGGCGGGGGCGGGGAAGAAAGTGCTAGTGCAAGCCACCTTCTCCCCTCTAACAAACCTTTTCGGTCTTCATTAAGGAGCCGAGGGAGCCACTAGGCCGAGGGCTGTATACTGCCTCCCCTGGGGTCACTTCTCTCTCGGGAGCTGCCCAGCCTCTAGACGGCCCACGGTCACTCCTGGGAGATGCACCGAGACGTCCAGAGAACCATCCATCAGGCCATAGGGGGCCGGCCGGGGACAGGACAGTTATATGGGGAAATCAGCCCCTGGCCCGGCTTCTGCGAGAGCCCAAGGCTGAGGGCAGCGTGGCTCCTGCCCTGACCGATGCCCCGGGGTCAAGGCGAGCTACCTTCCTGTCCCCACATCTGAGAAACACCGCGTGTCGCTGGGATTCCTGTGCCTTTTTGCTTCGGATTCAGATTCCAAATTGCTGACTCGTGTCGATGGCTGGGATCTTTTTTGTGAGCCGTGGACGTGGACAGTTAATTTATGTGGGTGGGACCGTATTTAATAATCTACATCCCCGGGTGCAGAGCGTCACCTGTCTCGTCTCCTGGAAGCATTACACGTCATGGCCGCCGTCGGGGGGGACCCAGTCCACTTGGAGGCAGTGAGGCTACAGGACAGCCCTTCCGTGGGGACGTCTGCTGTGGGCAAAGCACGTAGTTTCTGGAGGAGCACCGCGGAGCGGCTGAGTGGTGCCCCTCTCCGTTGTCCCCGAGTCCTCCCCGGCCCCAGGACTGGACTCGCTGAGCTGAGCAGGAACCCAGCTGCCTCACTGCAAGCACAGGGGCCTCCAGGGACCTTCGGAGGCAGATAAAGCCATAGCCAGAGGGACTAGATGTTTCCTTCGACTGAAACGTCTCAATAAAGCCTGTTCTTACTAGCGATTCTCGCGTCTGCATTTCCTGCTTCGTGCAAAGCCTTCCAGGGGAGCGGAAGTCAAGCCTCTTGCCTAATGGAAAAGGACACTGAGGCCCTGAGAGAGAGGAGCCCGGTCCTGGAGGCCACGCTTTCCAGGGCGCTAAACTGACTTTCCAGAGTTAATGCCATCCGTCAGGAAATGAGAAGGAAAAACAGAACACAGCTGCCGGCCCCTTGTTCCTTCCTACCCAGGGTCCCATCTCCCAGGCTCATTGAGGCAAGGGGGACAGTGGGCTGCGGAGGGGGGTCTGGGCGGGGAGGAGTCCGACCTCCACGGTTACGGGGTGTGCGGCACAGACACGTGCCTCTGGGCCCTGGTCCTCCCCTGCAGACTCTCAGTGATCAGGAGGCTCCAGATAAGGGGAAGATTGGGAAATATGTTAAAATGTTCTTTAAAACCTTACTTGGCCATTTTTGAGGACCTTAATTCTCCCCGTCCACCTTTTCCTAAAAAAATTTTTTTATCTATTTGAGAGAAAGGGAGACAGTGAGGGAGCAGGAGCAGGGGGAGGGGCAGAAGCCACGGAGCAAGGAGCCGGCTGCGGGCTCCACCCAGGACCCTGAGATCACGACCTGAGCCGAAGGCAAGGGTCGGACATCACCCGACTGAACCACCCAGGAGTCCCCTTTTCTTTCTACTTTTATATACACCAGTATTTTTTTGTAATTTGAAAAACGGGGAAAAAATTAGACCTCGTGGGGGAGAAACGATCATACGAGGTAACAGAGAATTTACTGGGGAACAGAGAAGGCCAGTGGGCAGGAGTCACACCACTGTCCCCGGTGACCCCTGCCGGTCCTCTCTGAAGGCCTCACTGTCCCAGGCTGTTCTGGGACGTCCGTCTCCGTCCCATACCCCACAGAACTGTCCTCCAGGCTTCTAGAAGCACGGACATTAGTTTCACCAGCCGACTCTCTCCATCACCTGTTCCACCTGCCAGACGCTGGGGACACTCAGAGACGGGACGCCGGTTCTCCTCGTGGCCCGGCGACGCCGCCTTAGCGCCGACGAAACCAAACAGCCTTTTTATTAATGAAGCCAGGTCGGGTGCCAAGCCCTGAGGTTCTCTGGGCGCCGGTCACCCTGTCACTGCGTCTGTGAGTCAGAGGCTGACTGCAGACACTCACGGACGTGGAGTGAAGGCCACGGGCGAGGGCAGCCTTCTCTCCAGACAGGTAGGCCCCGACTCCTGTCCCTCCCAGACGAGGATTCTCAGGACCCTCGTCATCCCCAGCAACGAGTTCTCTTGCCCTAACTGGCCACCGGGGCCATTGTCTTCTGACACAGCCTGGCCAGGAGCCCTGCCATCTGCAGGAGGGAGTTCACGCCTTCTGCTATCTTCATATGCGTGTATCCGATTTCCTGAAAGACAAAGCACACGTCCAGCTGGTTGGTAAGTGAGGGTGAACTTTAGGTTTTTACATCTGAACCAGCAGTTTACTTCAAACTGATACAGCGAACTCAAATTTCAGCTGGAAAATGAACTCCAGGTTGTCATGGGTTATGTCTAAAATTCAGTTTATTTTTTTCTAAAAGGATGTGGGACAGTTAAGAAAAAAAACAAAAACAAAACCCAAAAGTCAGGCTTGGAGAAAATATTAAAATCCTTAGAAAACACACGTCTGATAAAGGACCTGAAGCCAGGATATATAAATAGGTCTCAAAACTCACTAAGAAGAAAATGACCCAACTAAGAACTCAGTAAATTTGGACAGAAGCTTCATTAAAAGAAAGGGAGGGCAAATCAGCACATGCTGTTAGCTGCTGGGAAACGAACCTTGAAGCCAGGACAAGGGGCGCCTGGGGGGCTCCGTCGGTAGAGTGTCTGACTCTGATTTTGGCTCAAGTCATGGTCTCAAGGTCATGAGATCGACAAGCCCTGCGTCGGGCTCCATGCTCAGTGCAGGGTCTGCCTGAGACTCTCTCTCTCCCTCTCCCCCTACAACCCGACCCTCCCACCCCTGCACTCTCTCTAAAATAAAACAAATAAAATCTTAAAAATAAAAGAGAACCAAACACTGCCAGTGCTGGGTAGGCTGCGGGGCATCTGGAACGCTCGCTCGCCCACGGCTGGGAGAAACGCACAAGCTATAACCACTTCAGAAATTGGTTTCCCAGTTTCTTATAACGTTCAACACACCCTGACCATTAGAATAAGCAATCCCTGGGGCGCCTGGGTGGCTTAGTGGGTTAAAGCCTCTGCCTTCAGCTCAGGTCATGATCTCAGGGTCCTGGGATCGAGTCCTGCATCGGGCTCTCTGCTCAGCAGGGAGCCTGCTTCCTCCTCTCTCTCTCTCTCTCTTTCTGCCTGCCTCTCTGCCTACCTGTGATCTCTCTCTGCCAAATAAACAAAATCTTAAAGAAAAGAAAAGAAAAGAAAGGAAAAGAATAAGCAATCCCACCTCCTAGGAAGTTGCCTGAGAAAAAGAAAAACATATGTTCACATTCACACTGATTTGCATATGCAAATGTTTACAGTGGCCTTACTGACGGTCACCCACACCCAGACCCACCACTGTCCTCTGAGCAGTGAACACACAAACCGTGGTTCGCCTCTCGGCAGTGAGAAGGAGCGACCCGCCGACAGACGCAACACCATGAACAAACCCGAAACGCGTTAAGCTAAGCGGACTCAAAAGGCTACCTTCTTCGTGATTCCACGGTCATTCCCGTAGGACATTCTGGAAAATTCTTTCCCGCCAGAGAGAAAACAGCGGCGGTTTCTGGCTGCTGGGGGAGCTCACTGGTTACAAAGGGGCTCATGTATTTGGGAGGCGGAGGGGAAATCACAGAACTGGTCCGACCTTGGCTGTGGCCTTTAGGAGACCGAACACTTCTGTTAACAGAAGGCACCGAGAGGATCCCTTGTACTTTATGTCAATTATACCTCAATTAACCCGACCTTCAGAGCCAACAAACAAATATTAGATGCTGAGGGCACCTAGGCTGACCGGCAGAAGAGGCTTAAACCAGCTCCCAGCCCCAGGACCACCCGGCCTTGGGACACTCACTGAGCCCAGGGGCCAGGCCCGGGAGCTAAACCAAGACACCGCGGCGGGGCCCCGGTCCCCAGGAGAGCCACTGCTGGACTCTCACCGACCTTGATGAACTCCAGTTTCAAGTACTCCGCCATCTGGAAGGTTTTACACACTCGAAAAATGTTGCCAATGATGTCTTCCGGCGAGTAGCCGAGATGCCACAGGTGAGCGAGAATCTAGACAGAGGAAGATCCGCTGGGTGACAAGGGTACTGGGGGGAGCGAGGGGACGAGCCTTGGGCCCGTCACACAGCAGGGAGTGGACAGATCATCCTTGGCGACCCAGGATGCGGGGCTCGATCTCAGAACCCTGGGATCATGACCTGAGCCGAAGGCAGAGGCTTTCACCCGCTGAGCCACCCAGGTGCCCCTATTTTTTTTTTTTACTATTACTTTTTTATTTTTGCTATTATTACTTTTTTTTTTACAGTGGGTTCTATGCCTGATGTGGGGCCTGATCTCAGGATCTTGGGATTAAGAGGCACATATGCAGGGCACCTGGGTGGCTCCCTGGGTTAAGCCTCTGCCTTCGGCTCAGGTCATGATCTCAGGGTCCTGGGATCGAGCCCCGCATCAGGCTCTCTGCTCGGCAGGGAGCCTGCTTCCCCCCCTCTCTCTGCCTGCCTCTCTGCCTACTTGTGATCTCTGTCTGTCAAATAAATTAGTAAGGTTTTTAAAAAAAAATTTTTAAAAAGAGAAATTAAGAGGTACCTGTGCTGCCGGCTGAGCCAGCCCAATACCCCAATATCACAAATGTTTTAAAATGTATTCCACGGCTGGAGGCACCTGGGGTCTCGGTCGGTTAAGCAACCGACTCTTGGTTTCGCTCAGATCATGTTCTCAGGGTTCTGAGATCAAGCCCCGCGGCAGGCTCTGAGCTCAGCGCGGTCTGCCTGTGGCTCTCCCTCTGCTCCTCCCCCTGCCCCTCCTCCCCTCCGTCTCTCTCTCATGAATAAAAGTAAAAATGCTTTGCATGGTCTCCTAGGACACCCACGTCGGGGCTCTATCCAAGGGTTCTAAAAAGCGACAGGAACCACCCCAGTGAGCACAGGAGGGGAAGCGGAAGCAGCATCTGCCCGCCGGTGCTCCCTAAGGGCTGGGCTCCCGTGCGCCCCCTGCAGGCCGAGCCTCACCAGGTCTCCGCGGGAGCAGGGTCCTGGCCTCCTGCCCGGTCTGCGCCCAGGCCCGGGTTCCAGCCCCGGGTTCCAGCCCCTCTCAGCCCACTCAGGCAACCGGGTCTGGTGGGACGGGGTCTGGGGTCCGTTGTCTCGCCTTTGCTGTGGCATCTTGGGGTGGACACAAGGGGGCACGGAAGCTCTGGGTCCCTAAATCTGAAGGCTGCCTCTGGGTTGTGTGCCTGGGTCTCTGCCTCAGTCTCCCCACCTCGCCCTTTGGTTTTTACTTTTTTTTCTTTTTTTTTTTTCACCCCTTGGTTTCGAATGACATCTGGCCCTGCCCTAAACCCAGCCCACTTCTGGCCTAGTTTGGTGGGAGCAGACGGAGGGAAACTGGCTGTGGTGGGGCCAGTGGCCTTAAATCGTACCACTGCCAGGGGTCACCTGAACTATGACGATACCCCCTGGAATCCGCACACAGCATCAGGCTCCACATGAGGCCGGAAGCCCTGGGTCCTGCTTCTCCTGGATGACCAGGGACCACTGGGTCCCAGAAAACCATTCCTTGTCCCTCGGGGGGACGGAGGGCCAAGTTTCCCTCGGCCACACGGGCGGCGTCACGGAAATGTAAGGAGTTGGGCTGGTCTCTCCTCAGGTCTTGGGGGCACAACATTCCCCTGTGGAGCATATCATTATAGGACAAAGACGGGGCTCCGAACTGCGGGTTGAACGCCTGTCGACAGTGATTGAGAGCAAGGACTCCAGCCTCCCAGGCTCCGCCTCCTCCTGTGAGGTGCACCCAACTCCCCGCCTCACGCTAAGAACCGAGGGGAGCGAAGGCCCCCACACCTCCCGAGTCGGGGAGGAGGGACGCCCACCTTGTAGGCCTCGTCAATGTTGGCGTTCACGCAGTGCTGGAGCATCTCCTTCACTAGCAAGGGGTGGGGCTCGTCGCAGACCTGAGCAACCCGGAGAGAAAGGTCAGTCGGGGGCTGAGGGGGAGCCCGGACACACACCAGCGTGTGTCATCGCCTTCTCTGGCCAACAGGACCCCAGAAGGCCCCATCACAACCGAGCGAGTCACCGGAGGATGGCGTCAGGCTTCCTCGCTGGGCAGGAAGTTCTGACCCCGTCACTACAGACGGCCCATGCACCAGGGGGGTGAACACGGGGCCAGCAGGAGCCTCCTGTCGCATGAAAAGCCATCGATCAGTCGCACACACCTTAGGTCCCTCGGAGGACCGCTCGCCCAGAACCACTCACAATCCATTTAAGAACTGGGACCAGCCTCCGGCCCGGAATGGAAACTGGCTTTCCTGGGACAGGGTCCCCCACCTCAGCATGTCAGCGTGAAGACGGGCCTGGGGGCGGTGGTGCACGTGTCCCCGAGCCTGGGGCTGGCCCCTCCCCACCCTCCACCTCGGGACCCACATTTAAAACTTCTTTATGCAGCTGAGGAATCACTGAAGGAGACATCGGAAATGAACCATGGACTGTGCTGGCTAACTGAATTTAAATAAAACAAAAAAACCATTTCTTTAAATTTTTAAAGTCGTCTCTGTGCCCAACGCTGGGCTCGAAATCACAACCCCAAGATCGAGAGTTGGCGCCTCGCCCTCTATCTACAACGTCTAAAGGAAACCCTCTGCTTTCTCCCCCAGCCCCACGCACCCTAGAACCTCTCAGCAGTTAACTCCCCCAGAAATCCTGCCTTCCAGAACCCTGAAGGTCTGTGCCAGGAGCGGAGCCTAAAGTGTCCCAGAGCAGCCCTGAAAACACAGTCACCACCAGGGGCAAACCAGGCTTTCCCTGCAGCTTTCTTTACCCACAAACTTGCTAAGAACAGCCACGGACTGAACGCATGGACAGCCCCACCCGGGTTTCACCCCAAGTAACGGGGAAAGTATAAGACAGGCCGGTTGTTAGGAGGGGTCAGCGGTTTTCAAAAGCATTCCCAGGACAAAAACCGTGGCCAACCAGAGAGTGGGCGTCTCTGTCCTTCAGCTCGGTAAGCGTGGGAGGCGGGCAGCAGGGGCTCGGCGGCCCCTCCCGCCTTCCAGAAGTGGGACAATCCCTAGGGCAGCGGGAAGCCTGTGTCCTCTGCCCCCAGATCGGAGAAGCCCCCGGGGGCGCAGTGAGGCCCCTCGGGGTGCACCAGCACTTCCACTTCCCCACACGCGGGGGCGCTCCTGAGACCCTCCGATTGGCGGGGCACAAGGAGGGTCCCAGCACCACCACAAGGCGCCCACTCGCTGCTGCCAACCGGCTCTGCAGAACCCCCCAAGGGCCCTGGGCTCCTGTACCTTGAACACATTCTCGCTGTTGATAAAGCCAAATCCCGAGAAGGTCGACTGCACGTTGTTCAGCGCCTGTGGAAGACACAAGCACACATGGACGGCGATTTTCAGTCCTGACCATCGCCACCGTCCCCAACACCTGGGTCCGACCAGAGCCCCCTCCTCCCGGGTCTGCCCCAGTGAGCGGGGTCCCTGTCTCTGCACAACGGCCCCCCCAGAACAAGGCACACGCAGCCCCGGAGGTAGGTGGCCGAGGGGCCTCGACGGCGCGCACCTGCCTCATGTCTCCCTGCGCCGTGAAGATGACGGCTTCCAGGCCGTCGTCGGTGTAGGGGACCTTCTCCTGCTCCAGCACCGCCAGCAGCCGGGCGAGGACCTGGGCGTCGCTCAGCTTCGTGTAGCGGAGGACGGCACAGCGGGACTGGATGGGCTCTGACAGGGACAGGAGGGTGAGGCTCACCAAAGAGGCTGGCGCACCCCCGACAGCCCCGGGACTCCCACCCCGACAACCGCCTCGGGCTAGGAAGCCCCTGCTCGGGACATACACTGGCCACAGTGGCACCAATGCTCCCTCCCCAGCCGTGGCTCTCCCACCAGCTCCAAGCAGCAACCAGCGGGCCTCCCCTGCACTGCCACGGATGGCCTTGGCTGGCCTCGGCTTCCAGAAGGGGAAAAGACCCTCTGGGACCGAGACACCCAGGAGCCATGGCGGGCGGGTGAGTCGGTGTGGGGTTTCTGGTCACTGTGTGAGTGTAAGCTTGGTGTCCCCACCCGCTGGTCCAAGGTGAGCAGGGACATGGGACATGGGCGTGGTCTCTCTAAGGCTCCCCAGGAGAATGTGACCACAGCCAGGACGGACAGCCACTAGAGAGATAGGTCCGGGATTCTGGATGCCGCCCCTGCCCCTCGCTTTAGACTGGGACAACAGCTTCTCCATGGTCTCCGGGCCCCCATCGGGCCTGCGTCCCATGCCCCGTGCACATAGGCACTTCCAAGGAATGCACTCCTGTAAATTTATCTGCATTAAGGAAACGTGGGAGTCCTACGAGTCAGTCCATTTCAGCGTATCCGAAATCAGGAAAACTCCACCACAGAATCTTAATTATGTATTTGGCTCAGCCGCATCGATAAGAGGTTCATCATTAGAAGCAGCTGATATTCGGCTACACTGAAAGTTTCCCTTAGATTTTTCTCTGGTGCGCAACACTGAAAGCTGAGTTCGCAGAATTTATTATCATTATTTTTAAGTAGTCCCCACCCCCAGTGTGGGACTCAAACTCACAACGCCGAGATCACGAATCACCTGCCCTTCCAACCGAGCCAGCCAGGCGCTCCAGGGCCCGCAGAATTTAAATCCGTGTCAGAATAAGGCGGCATGGGCTCCCTCAGAGCGCGGGTGATTCTCTTGTCGCTGGCATGAGTCCAGGACCCCCACGAAGGGTCCATGACGAAGAGTGTACAAATCACCTCTGGGGCAGGGCACCAGGCTGGCTCGGTCGGTCGGGCCTATGGCCCTCGATCTCACGGTTGCGACTTGGAGCCCCACCGGGTGTGGAGAGGAGTTGAAAATAAAATCTTCCAAAAAAGAAAATAAAAGTCAACTGTAGCGATTTGATCTGGAGCTATTTCCTCTAACACGAAGAAACATTTTTTTGTGATTTCATTTCCATGGCTGTTGCAGCTCTTTAGAAATTAAAAAAAAAATAAACAAAAAAACAAAAAAACAAAAAGGCCGGGATGCTGCGCGGGTCAGACGAACTGACAAGGGAGGGCCGGCACGCTCTGCCCGCGACCACGGCGTCCAACCACCCAACGTACGCGTGCACGCGCAGCCCCGTGCAAAAGGCACCCGGGGAGGGTCTCTAGGCAGGGCACCACTCCGCCCTCTGTGTGTCCCCACACTGGTGATCCTGACGATCGAGAACGTTCTCACGCAACGGCCCCTGCTCGCCCCCGGCGCCGCATCTGGGACGGGTGCAGGACGGGTGCAGGACTGGTGCCACGGCAGGCCCGCCGCGGCTGGGAACCGGGACCTCGCAGTGCAGCGTGGCGGGCCACACGCCGGTCTGCGGCTGCGAGCCGTGGCCTGGGCGCAGGAGGGCGAGTCCGGGGGCTGAGCTCACACAGGCTGGAGGCCAGCGGGGCGGACGTGATGCGAGAGAGGGGGGAGAAACGGGGAGAGAGAACCGAAGCAGGGCAGAGGCCGCTGTGGGTATCGCAAAGGGAAGAAAGTGCCCCGGGCAGGAAGCTGAGATGGGGGTGGTGGGCAAAGGGGTGAGGAAGCACCAACTTCGGGGGAGGGACGGCCAGGCCCGAGGTCAGAGCGGGCTGACAGGCGAGCTTGCACAGGGGAGGCAGTCCCCGGTGACGACAAAGCCGCGGGTGTGGACTGAGTGTGTGCCAAGCGTCCAGTGCACAGAAAGTACAGGAGAGCGTCTGGGGCAAGGCAGTGACCATGACACTGTACCCAGGCCAGCGAAATGTCACGTGTGCCCACGACGGTGCCAGAGCCCAAGAGACCGGCGTTCCAGTCCCGGCTCTTCTGCATGCTGTGTGACTTTGGCCAAACTACTCAACCTCTCTGGGCTCCAGTGTTCTCCTCTCTAATATGGAGTTAAGAAGACCTTCACATAGAATTACGTAAGATCAAATGAAAGAGTTGATTCTGCAGTGCTCGGCCCGTGGTAGGCAACCCCAAACGCCCTACCCTTCTGTGGCTAAAGAGCCAACGTGAGCATCCCGGGTGGAGGCCACGCCGCCCAGAGCTGACCCTCACCTATGATTTTATCGGAAGCATTACAGGCGAGGGCAAAGCGAGTCGTTTTGGAGTAGATTTCCATGGTCCTCCTCAAGGCTTGCTGGGCTCCATCAGTCATGCTGAGAAGAAAAACACAAGCAGGCAGTTTGCAACCGGGGCCCGGGGCCCGCTGGACACACAGCCCTCCCTAGAGAGCCTGGGCACCCTCAAGTCCAGGTCATGGTCCTGGGGTCCTGGGATCAAGCCCTGCCTCCGTGGGGGTGGGGGTGGGGTCCCTGCTTCTCCCTCGTGCTCTGCCCCTCCCTGCACTCGTGCTCCCTCCTTCCCTAATATTGAAATATTTTTTTTTAAAGATTTTATTTATTTGACAGACAGATCACCAGTAGGCAGAGAGGCAGGCAGAGAGAGAGGGGGAAGCAGGCTCCCTGCTGAGCAGAGAGCCCGATGCGGGGCTCGATCCCAGGACCCTGGGATCATGACCCGAGCCGAAGGCAGAGGCTTTAACCCACTGAGCCACCCAGGGGCCCCAAATCTTTTTTTTTTTTTTTTTGAAGTGGTTAAAATGGTAAATTTGATGTCATGTGTACTGACCACGATAGACAGAGGTATCACTTAAATCATTCCCGGGAAGCTAGAACGAACCCATTAACTGACATGGTCTTTGATGAATGTCGCTTAATGAAGATAAGGGGTCCCTGTTAAATTGCTTTTGGAAGATGTGATAAGCTGGTCTGCCATGGCGGTGCAGAGGGGAGAGAGCTCTCCGCCCGCTTTAATTAAAGCCTGGTAAGAGACCGAGGAATCGAGGTCACTGTGCACTTGGCAAAGCAGTCCCTACCTGTCTGCTTCGTCCAAGATGATGATCTTGTGCCGCCCTCTGGGAAGCGTGACCTTCTGCTGCGCGAACATTTTGATCTTGTTCCTCACCACATCAATGCCCCTGAAACAACAAGGCCTCGCTGTCCTGTCGCCTTCCCAGAGAGACCCACGTACCCTCAGGGGGCTTCTAACCCCCAGACCACACCCCCACGCACACGACTGTAGTTTGTAAGTTTTCGGGGCAGTTCTGTGTATCAGGATTAACGTTTCACTACTTTTATTCCTTCTTGGAGGTCCTCCAACACAACGAAGACCAAATTCACTTATTTCTGTGCTACCAGAGGCAAGAGAGTAGGAAGAGAGGCATTTTCTCTTGCAATTACCCTGCAAGTTCCCCGGAACTTTGATAATCTGAGGTATGTCACGAGGTCTCTATGACCTTATGCTTCCTGTATTTTGAAACGAAAATGGCACTGTCATCATCCGAGTGACTGTTTCGATGTTCCTTATCATTCCCAACTAGGCTAAAAACAACAGCAATGGAAAGATTAAAGTCTTTTTTTTTTTAAGATTTTATTTATTTATTTGACAGAGATCACAAATAGGCAGAGAGGCAGGCAGAGAGAGAGGAGGAAGCAGGCTTCCTGCGGGGCAGAGAGCCTGATGTGGGGCTCGATCCCAGAGCCCTGGGATCATGACCTGAGCCGAAGGCAGCGGCTTTAACCCGCTGAGCCACCCAGGCGCCCGAAAAGATTAAAGTCTTAAGAAAAGGCAAGACTGTCGCACTTCCTAGGATGCTGCGGTAGGAGGAAAACTGTCCCCCCGGCCCGCCCTGTCCTCCTATGTTTTGGATGTTTTGCGTTGCTAAGGGCACCGGCGCTCTCTTTCTAGAAGCGACAAAAGAAGTTCAAATACATCATCTTTGTTTTTGAAAGCATTCACGGGCTGCAGCTGAAAGTTCAGAACTTTTTCATTTTCCACTCACAAAAGATGAACACAAATGACAGGGAACATCCCATATTATTAGACAAATCAGAAAATGGCCACAGACAGGCGAAGGGCAGCACTTCGGGCCGTGAAACCGACCCTAGTCGGACCATCTCAGAGCATGGGGTCCTCTGATGCCAAGATCGTGGGTGAACTTCCTCGAACTTTAGCATCAAGGAGTGAACAACATGTATCTACGGACAAAAAATAAATATATTTTCAGCCGACCTGTCACTCAACAGGGAGAACTTCATTCCCTAATATCTTCTGACCAGAACGTGGACCATCTTGTTTTGCTAACAGGTCATGTGACAGTACTCACTCATCTTTAAAGATGCTTGTTGGAGGGGCGCCTGGGTGGCTCAGTGGGTTAAAGCCTCTGCCTTCGGCTCAGGTCATGATCTCAGGGTCCTGGGATCGAGTCCCACATCGGGCTCTCTTCTCAGTGGGGGGCCTGCTTCCCCCTCTCTCTGCCTGCCTCTCTGCCTACTTGTGATCTTTCTGTCAAATAAATAAATAAAATCTTTAAAAAAAAAATTAAAAAAGGAAGCCAGCAAGTCAGTGCTTATGATGCTACGTGAACAGGCAAGTGACGCCGGTTCTCGTTCATGGGGAAGGATCAAAGGAAAACACAAAGCTGGCGAGACAAACCCCAAGGACAACCCAGATCTGCAAAAAGGCAGTTTCTATGACAGCTCAAGCTTCAAACACTCGCCACCCGTCACGCGGTCCCAACTCCCAGGCGTACCTGTCATTGGAGGCGTTGAGCTCCAAAACAGCATCCTTGAATGCCGGGCCCAGCAGGGCGCGGGCCAAACACAGGATGCTTGTAGTCTTGCCGGTTCCTGGGGGGCCCTGGGGAGGAGACCGCAAGGGCCCGAGGCTGACAGCACGAGCTTGCCTCTGCTCCCCAGCTCCCGCCCCCCCGCCGTTTGCGCTCACCTCCCCTTCGAACTCCTCCCCAACGCCCCCCCCCAACCCTGCACACACCAAATCAACAGAGCCTCCCCCCACAGGACCCCCCCGACCAACCGGGGCGAATGCTTCCCTCTGCCAAGGGGACTGGCAAGGGCTCTAGTGACCGTGGGCCCCTCGGACGAGGAAGCTCTGGGCACTGAAGCTCTTGGGGAGAAAGTGGGACTCCAAGACCTTTAACAGGGCCCGGACGGGGGACTTACAGCGATGATAATATTGGGCACGTTTCCTTCTCTTGCAAAGATCTGGAGGAACAAAGGCGCGTCCGAACCGGTTGATCTGGAGACCCGCCGCGCCGAGCGCCCCAGTCCCAGGGGCCCGCGCGGTGACACGGCCACAGAGTTCTCCACGTGGGTACCCATGAAACTCTCAGCTCTGCATATTCCAAAGCGAATTGCCCACTGCCCATCACACCCAGGGGCCACCTGTGCTTCCCCTCGCGTGGGCCCTCAGTGCCATCAACCCCACCGGCCACGCCAGGAACCTGGAGGTCACGGTCGTCCTTGACTGGACCTCCCGCGCTCCCCTGGCCGCGCACACAGCGCCTCAGTCACAGAGGCTTGGCCGCTCCTTCTCTGCTTCTATGTCCTTCTTTTCCGCCCCACTGCCGTCTCCTTCTGCCATTTACCTCTTGCCTGGATGGTTTTTAACTGGCCGTTAACTAGCCGGTCTCGGGGTCCGCTAATCCTGTGCCACACCCACGCATTTTCTCTATTGTGACCCCAGCCAACTTTCTAGAACGCCCATCTGTCAAAACATCTGCGCCTGACGCAACCCTCGGATGACTCCTGTGAGCCCCAACTCTCCAATAGGGCTCAGAAGGCCCTGCCCACCTCACCAGCCCATTCCCACGCCCCCATACAGACACTCCACGCCCCTGTTCCTCTGTGGGCTCCACGACCCGCAACATCGGCATCCCCCGGGGGCGAGTCAGAAATGCACTCTCAGGG